>NC_047593.1:15377445-15704588 GCF_011004845.1 Esox lucius
GAGGATGGATGATGTCGATAACCCTTCTGTAGATGGCCACAGACACACACACACACGCACGCACGCACACAAACATGCACGCATGTACACACGTGGACACTCCGCACATAAATGGACACCGACAGGCAGGGGGCGGCAGACAGGGGGAGGCAGACAGGGGGAGGCAGACAGGGGGAGGCAGGTCTCTCACAGTGGAGGACGTGGCGGCAGACAGCAGCGGCAGGATCCCTCCACAGGCCATGATGAGGTTGTCCACCACCTGAGAGACCAGGTGCACCGTGTTGTGGACAAACACCACGTTCTCACTGCTGTTCACAAAGTCCAACACCGTCTTGGTGGAGTGACTGCCAGGGGGAGGGAGAGAGAAACGTTACACGCCTCAGGAAAACAGTGTCTTTCTTTACCTAACCGACGCATACAAGGTCATAAAAAGTTCATTTCGATGAATCGTTAGCCCGTCGTGTATATTGTCTGAAGTACAGGACCACCCCCCCGGGCTGACCTCCGCCACATCTGCACGTCGGTCTCGATGGAGAAGAGCAGGTCGGTGAGCAGACGCTGATGCATGTGGGACCAGCGGAACTCAGGGATACGGAACATGGTGGACCGGGCCGAAGAGGAGGAGGAGCCACCTTCTCTGGACGGGCCCCCTGAGGCCCCCACCGCAGCTGGCTGGCCCTGGAGAGTCTCCTACATCAGAAACACCCAAGCAGGAGTAATGTTACCACTGTCCAGGCATTCAGTGTAAAATGCATCAATATTAGCACGATTAGCATTAGCACTGTCCTGGCATTCAATGTAAAATGCATCTATATTAGCACGATTAGCGTTAGCACTGTCCTGGCATTCAATGTAAAATGCATCAATATTAGCATTAGCCATATAGGCAGCCCCACGCCATAGAGCGGGTACACATTATCAACACAAACAACACCAACCACTTATTTTTTTTGGGTGTTTTGCTGATATTGTGGTTTTTTGTGAAATGTGTGATTGTGAACAGGGGGTTTCAGGTCTAGTTAAAAGAACAATGAATGGGCCGAAGCACAAAGATCAGATTAATGTTTGTGATGACATACAGGTGCAGAAGCCTCCTTCAGCTCTAGTTTCTCTGTGTCTGAGGCCACACTGGACACATCCAGCCTGGCGATGTGGATCTCTTTGGTCTTGACGGCAGCGCTGGGGCTCTCGGTTGCACCATCTTTACTCTCCTGCAAAGCAGTGGCTGTCTTTGGAGAGGTATCAGTGCTGGTGCCGAGGACACCAGTGGCACCAGAGGGTGGCGGGACGATCTCGCTGCTGGGAACCTCTGGGGGGTTGGTTGAGGCCCCTAATGCTGCCGTTGCGGCCTCCTGAGCTGCAGGGGGCGACGCTCTGGTCTCTGAAGGCTGAGGCTGCTGGGCTGGATCTGAGCTGACAATGTCAGTGCCTGGCTGATTTAGGTCAATCTCCTCCATCTGGGCAGGTTCTGCCTCACTTTCCTTGGGGGGTGAAGCAGGTGGTGCCTCTTGACTCTCCGGAGATTCTACAGCTGGCTCAACTTTGGCAATTTCCGCTTCCGTCACTTCCTTCGATTTCGTCTCCGCCTTGACCTCGTCTGCTTTAATCCCTTCCTTCTCCTTAATTCCGACATTCCCTGTCTTCACCTGGTCCTGCCGTTCTTCCTCCTCTTCATCCTCCCCGCAAGCGGCAGAGACAAAGGACGAGGACTCCAAGCTGTCGTCAGTAGAGCTGTGGTGTACCTGGTCCATAATTGAAGACCCCCCCGGGACCCCGGACACGACCAGATCATCCTTTTGGCCAGCCAATGATTCAGCAGACACCTGCTTATCCGTTACATTCACTGGTTCTGGTTCGTTCAGGGAATCCTCAGACATAAGTACTTTGTCGACTTCATCGTTGTCGTTGTCGGAGTCTTTCTTGTGATCCGTTCGAAGTTTAGTTTTTTCTACAAACTCTTTTTTAGCATCGTGGATTGTTTGTTTGACATCGTCAGTGTTCTGTTCACCTGCCTTCGCGTCCTCAGTTCCTGGCTTTGTCACTTCATCTGTTCCAGCTGTGCTGGCGGCCGCAGACTTCAGTCCGTCTGCGCAGTCGCCCTTGTCTGCAGAGGTCTTAGATGAGGCTTCCCTCTCAATGGTCTCAACGCAAACTTCATACCCTGTGGGTTTAACTGCGGTCTTCTGAGTAGTATCGTCAACTCCATCATCAGCAACTTTTCTCTGCTCCTCCGCTATCTGATCCAGCTGCAGTTCTTCCTTCTCCCCCTCTTCGGCCTTGGCAAGTATGTCGGACAAGGTTATGGGTTCTTCGTCCCTCTGACTTTCATCCCGGTCACCCTCTGGTGGGCTGGCAGACGGGGCGGAGGATGTGGAGACAACAGAAGGAGGAGAAGTGCTGGGGGATTCCTGGCTCTGGGGAGCCACATCTGGGTCTACAGTGAGCTCTATGACAGTGGAGGGGGCCGTCTCCTCCCCCTGATCGGCCCTGGCCCCGGAGATGGTACGAACCCTGGTCAAATCACCCTCAGAGCCCTGACTCTGGTACTGGCGGAACATATGAGACAGGCTCTCCTTGTGCTGCTCAAAGGTCACCTGCAAGCAGATAGAACACATGAACCAACATGTTAGTTTTTTAATCGCGGGGCCACGACTACCTAGCTAATTCTCATCTGTGTTCACTAAGCAGCAGTGGCATGTCCCAAACCTGTTCCTTTCACCACCCGAAAAGACAGGGACAGAGTGGGAGTCTATTGAAAACAATGGTCTGCGGTGGCATTTGTGGAGAAATCCCGTCGCCTGTACATGTCAGTGGTCACGGATCAGTTAGCAGATACCGTACAGCAAGTTAACATCGGCTGGGTGTCCGTCTGGATTCGGCCAACGGCGCCTCTCCCACATCGAGGAGGTGCAATAATCAAATGGACTTGGAGGAAAAATGTGACGACCGGTCGGATAGGGAGGAAAGGAGACGCGAGGGAGGGAGGCAGACAGAGAGGTAGACAACAGTAAGGGAATGCACAACACTGATTATGTGTAATGAATTAGGCGTTATTGTTCTAAATTAGCTGCCTACAAGCCTGGTCATTAATCTTCTGGTGGCTGGTTTGCTGTGATTGTTAATCCATAGCTGCTTTCTCAGAGTAGAAGAGTAAAGAGGCCTTTATAAATGCACCGATGCAGAATGGCCTGGGCTAGAAATCAGTCTAGGGAGTTGGCCTACTCCTCTCCCCATTAGTCTTTGCTTAAATTGACATTTTGTGTTGTTTTTTTCCACCAATTCAAAGAGTGTCACACCACCACGTTCAAAGCGGAGCAAGAATTGCCCTCTGGAATCTACACCGGAGAGCGGTTAGTCGGTCCCGGGAATAACGTCACGGCGCAAAGACAGCACGTGTACATTAAGATGATGCATGTCGGCCTTAAATGGGTTTCTATAAAGATTGAGTTACCATTAGAATGGGAGAACTGTACGGCTGCGGTCTGAGCGCCCTCGTTAGGGTGGAGCTCTGAAAAAGTACCCCGGGAGAGGCAGTGCTGGGTGGCCCGGGCATCAGGAAACTAAATCTCACATAATTCAATTCCGCTCCACATTTTGGTCCTGATTAACGGGCACGGGGACATTTCCATGGCAACGTAGGAAAACGGTGAAGGGGTACTCGAACCGGACAGATGGCATCGTTATTTGCCGGACGCGCTGTCCGTGGCCAAATCACACAGCGGTGCAAATCGACCATACAAATTGCATTACGAACCAAAAAGAAATCACACAAGTTGAGAGGAACCGAGTATCCCGTTTCAATGCCCCAGAAACCCAAAAACCAGGAAGCACGCTACATTCCAATCCAGACGTCCAGTGTCAACTCTGTATGATGCAAAGCAAACATCACAGCAGAACACAATCTGGACGGATCCCAGGCTTTGTCTATAGTCCATCTAACGGCTGTTCAGACCGGGCCCCAGACCACAACCTGTGTGGCGTTGGGTCGGTTGGCTCGGTGCCGGCCTGCAGATACCCCCTAAACTCGGCCGGGACCTGGGAGTCCCACTTAGATCCTCAGATAGGGAGCGACCGCAAAACAAAGGGGAAATGGGGAACGCTGTAATCCGATTAGCTAAATGCAATTCCTCCCTCCTCCCCAAATCAAGGTTGTCTGCCTCCGACTGGCCCGCCGCAGAGTTGGGCCGGACGGGACACCGGTAGTACCTCACCGCCTCTCCCTTTACTCCCCCCTCACTCCCTCCCTCCGCCTCGCTCACGTGTAGCAGAGCCCCTGCCTATGGGAACCGCCCGAATGGGAGTGCACCCAGCTACGCTCTTCGGGCTCACCCAAACTCAAAGCGGGGCTCCCAAGAGACGGGAGGGGAGGACCATATACAGTCACAGGTTAGCGTGGCAGCACTCAAGTCCCGATTTCATGAGTCGTGATTCGCCCGCTGGAGACTAAGACGTTCCTTCTCAACACCACGTAGGCATGGACTCCTATTCACGTGCACGGCGGCCGGCTTGCAGTTCGGCGGTTTAGGCCACAAGAAGGAGAATGGAAGAGTGGCGGACCAGGGTGATCAGAGAGAGTTCGTAGCAGTGAGTGGTTCAATGTCGCTCCCAGCCTACTGTTGAGCTGCACAGGAC
Organism: Esox lucius; assembly: GCF_011004845.1. NCBI lineage: Eukaryota > Metazoa > Chordata > Actinopteri > Esociformes > Esocidae > Esox > Esox lucius. Next base: position 15,382,078 of record NC_047593.1, read on the forward strand.
TGCAGGCTGGCGGAGCATGCCTCTCGCTTCCCGTAGCTAACCAACTAACTTGCATGATCAAATAAGAAATATAGTTAAAAGCAGCTCTACAAAATTAACATGAACAGCACTGAGTTTACTAGTAAAAGAACAATCTAACTATGTTGGCCTCTCCCAACATAAAAAGCAGGCAGGCTATACAAGGAGGTCTAGCCTGGAGCTGCAAAACTACATCACAGCAAATTACAATGTCTAATTGAAATAATAGGGTTCTACAGAGTTATATATATTTGTGAAAAATTCTGGGAGGTTTTCAATTTTAGTCAATTATCTGTGTGAGCTGACAGTTAGCACATATACTATATCTTACATTCCAATTGGACAACCACAAACAGCATGTAGATTTGTCAGTTAACCTAGAAGATATGTTGTGTGCACGTGTCTGTGTGGATCAATCCACGCATGAAGACATTATCTTAAGCTCTGGTCAATGGTGCCCCTTGTCCAGTGCATCCCTCTTCTTTGTGGAGTCGTCAATGTGTCTGTCTCAGCTAGAAGGCTGAATGAGAGAGGGGGGGCTGTAGTGAGCGCAGAGAGAGGGGGGGCTGTAGTGAGCGCAGAGCCAGAGGGATAGAGGCTATCGCTCAACATGTTGCGTCTTAATATTGAGTCTTTGTGCTTCGGATCCATGCTGCCTTTTGCCGATCGTTAGGGCTCATGCTGATGGACAACAACAGTGCCTTCTGGAAGAGGCCTTTTCAAACACACCGTTACAGTGGTCAGATTGAGTCGTGCATTGACACGGGGCCAGACATTTTCTCCATTCCCTGCCCTAAACATTTTTTTTATGCACAAAGATTTAAAATCTGCTAAACAGTTTTCTCAAATTAAATGCAGCAAAGAAATTCATGAAGTGCTTCAAGAGTAATTTTCTGTATTCAGTTTTGTTTGGTTGAGGTAACAGAAAACATGTGCACTAACAGAACACAGTTGATCTCCGTCCAGTACATTCATTTTCTACTTTCCTGTCCATTTTATGTGTGTTTTGTTTTTGGTTTCATAGGTACAAAACGGTTTGTGCATGCATGCCTCCATTCACGTTTCAAATGTCTCTGCATTCGTTTTAACCTGCTGCGGTGGTTCAGTAGGCAATGTTTAGTGAAATTTCTCCCTCCAGAGGATGTGTCCTTAACAAGCTGTATCACATCTGATGGGAGATAATTCAGTAACGAAACAGGTATACAATTGCGCGGTGAAGAAAGATTTTTGTTTTGGCTCAAAATAATACACTGACAAGCAGTCCATTTGGAAATGGCTTCCATTGTTGTTTCATCCTTACCACCCACTCCACAACCCCCGTTCATGCCAGATCTGGTCATTTTAAAAGCCTTATGGATGATGATGTCATCATTTACACAAGTTGGATGCTACTGGGAAGCTGATTGTTGGTGTCCTTCATGTAATGCTTTGGAATTATACCTCAAGGCCAAATGATTTGCAGGAAGAGCTGGGACAGAGGCACCTTGAAGGTGTGTGTGAGTATGACTGTGGGTTTGAGTGTGTGTGTGTGTGTGTTACTGTGCGTGTGTGCGCACAGTGTCAGCGGGCCCACCTGCAGAAACAGCTGTCTATTCTGCTCACATCACTGAACCAGACAGACACAGACAGACATGTACGCAGGCAGACATGTACGCAGGCAGACATGTACGAACACCCACGCGCACTCAGACAGACGCGCACGCAGACAGACGCGCACGCAGACAGACGCGCACGCAGACAGACACGCACGCAGACAGACACGCACGCACGCACGCAGACACGCACGCACGCAGACACGCACGCACGCAGACACGCACGCACGCACACACGCAGACACGCACGCAGACACGCACGCACGCACACAGACACGCACGCACGCAGACACGCACGCAGACACGCACGCAGACACGCAGACACGCACGCAGACAGACAGACAGACAGACAGGCACGCACGCAGACAGACAGACAGACAGACAGACAGACAGGCACGCACGCACGCACGCACGCAGACAGACAGACAGACAGACAGGCACGCAGACAGACACGCACGCACGCAGACAGACACGCACGCAGACAGACAGACAGACAGACAGACAGACAGACAGACAGACACGCACGCAGACAGACAGACAGACACGCACGCAGACAGACACGCACGCACGCAGACAGACAGGCACGCACGCAGACAGACACGCACGCACGCAGACAGGCAGACAGACACGCACGCACGCAGACAGACACGCACGCACGCAGACAGACACGCACGCAGACAGACAGACACAGTGTGCATTCATAACTACGTCACGTGTATGGGCCCCACTCAAACAACGGACCCCGTGCATACCGGAGCGCGTGTTCACACACAGGCGGACACACCCCATCCCAACAGGCCAATCACATCGCATTATGCCAGGTGACAAGGGCCTGCAGCAGGCTAAATCCAGGAAGAGCTGGGAGCCCTCTGAACAGTTGGCATGGAGACCGGGTCACCACTGCTTTAGCTCAGTCTGGGCTGGCTGTGGAAAGCTGGAAGCAATCATTAGCAAAGCTCCTGACTCTCTTCCGACTCCCTCTCTCTCTCTCTCTCTCCCTCGCTCTCTCTCTCTCTCTCCCCCTCTCTCTCTCTCTCTCTCCCCCTCTCTCTCTCTCTCTCTCCCCCTCTCTCTCTGTGTTAAACATAGAACAAGTTCTTAACCCACTAGTCTGAATAGTGACGCAGGATCAAAACGCTGACTGTTTGGCTACTGAAATGGGCTGGTTGGTTCCCTGTGAATGTTTCCATGCCGTCAGCCTGTGCGGCGTTCTCCACTAGCGAGCATCAAGATTATGTAAAGCAGGTAGTAAACAGGAAGTACCGCAAAGGCTCAATTTAATTCCTCCCTAACGACCGACTGAGTGTTAACCGATTCGGCAATGTAGGAGCAAATCACACGTCAAACAAATATGAAGACAAGATGTTTTTTGGGGGGTTTTTTTTCGGGAAGTGGAGCAACAAATTCACACAGCTCATAGAGATACACACCAGAGGCAGAGGCGGGGTTTTGATCTAGTCTGGAATTGTTCATGATGTGTTAGCAGTAGCAAGTCGAACATCACCGTGCAACATACACATGAACAGATGCATGGCTGGGGTGTGCGTACAGTACGTGCATTTCCCAGCATCCTCCCGGTGGGCTGGTTAAACCGACGAGGCCTTGTTTCTCTGATTGTTGAGGTGCAGCTAAGGATGAATATTCAATGTGCTTCTGAATAGGGCTTCTAGGATCCAGGAGGGGAAAATGTGCGTGTGTGTGTGTGTGTGTGTGTGTGTGTGTGTGTGTGTGCGCGCACCATAGGGAGAGAGCGGTAGACATACACACACACCTCTTCATGCAGCTGTGGGAGGAGAGAGTAGCAGTGACAAACAGCTCTTGTGCTACGGAGTTGGCAGGAAATCTATCAAACCGGACAATAAAATTGCAATTGAATTTCTTTTGATTTTTTTTTTTTTTACAGCAAATGCATGTATCTTGATGGCTAGCCTCGCCACCGATGTGTCTGCGTGTGCGTGTGTGTGTCTGTCTACGTGTGTGTATGTGTCTGCGTGTGTGTGTGTGTGTGTGTGCATGTGTCTGCGTGTGTGTGTGTGTGTGTGTGTGTCTGTCTGTCTACGTGTGTGTATGTATGTGTGTCTACGTGTATGTGTGTGTGTGTGTGTGTCTACGTGTATGTGTGTGTGTCTACGTGTATGTGTGTGTGTGTGTGTCTACGTGTATGTGTGTGTGTCTACGTGTATGTGTGTGTGTGTGTGTGTGTGTGTGTGTGTGTGTATGTGTCTGTGTGTGTGTGTGTCTAGATCTCTAGTGCAGCACATGCGGGTACAAGAATTCAAGTCCTTAGATGAACAGCGAAGTAAGAAAGACAATCGCTACTAAGGATATTTTCGCCAGTCCTCACTTTAAAAAAAAGTTTTTAAAAATGTCTTAGTGCTTCAATTTTGAGTCAGGGATTTTGCAGTTACCTTAGGGGTTTACGTTTAGCTTTAGGTTACAGGAAAATACAATAATATATGTGAATTAGAGTACCGTGTATGTATGAAGGTGTATGTATGTATGTATGTAGGTGTATGTATGTATGTAGGTGTATGTATGTATGTATGTATGTGTGTGTGTGTGTGTGTTCGTTCATTTCCCCACACAGACAGTCCTTATTAGGACACAACAATAAAATAAAATAATCTGGTTCAGGGGTTATGTTTAGCCACAAACATCCAATTAAGGCGTGCGTAAGAAACAGAGGTAACTTCTAGGTTCAAGCATTAAGGGTTTGGAGTCAGGCATTGTGGCTATGTTTAGGCATCAAAAGTTAAATTGAGGATAAGGTTAGGATTAGTTTTAAGGTTCCAAAACATAAATTCTTTGTTTTCTGGTCCTGATAAGGATATAATTAATAAGGATCTGCGTGCACGTGTGCATGTGCGCGTGCGCGTGCGCGTGTGTGGGGTACTGTTTTTAGATTAGCACTGGGCACCGTAAACAGAGCCAAGAAACTGCAGCATTAATCTTGTGCAATTATAGTAAAGGGCAATTACAGGCTGTCCTGTACGGAGAGGAATGATCAATTCTTTTTAACAGTTAACAGTGGGCACGCACACACGCACGCACGCACACACGCACGCACACTGGAATGGCAGTGAAGTAAAGTGAATCTACGGCACAGTGTGAATGGGGGTATTTCAAACAAAAACAACACGCTCCGGGCAACACAGAACCAGAAACACATTGGATGTTATTTCCAAAGAGACGCTCATTTCTGGGTTGGTTCAGGGCTGCACGGGATGGGCCGACACTGGAGAACAGTGTTACATTCAACACTTGGCCTCATACATCCTCACGCCTTGTTAACGTAATTTAGGATGCAAAAATTTTATATAATGCATCATTATAATGCAGAAATATAACCGATCCATTAACTATATTATTCTTTAATATACGGTGTATCAATAAAACTGTACTTTAATGTACAATGTATCTAATGACTAAACTGTTCTTTCAAATACAATGATTTAAACTAATATTTCAAAGAAAAGCATCCAACAACGATTATTTAATAGAAAGTTTATCAAGGAACATTTATGAAGAATCCTTGTGTGATGTCCTTAAATATAACTACATAAGATGTGTATACACAGTTAATATTCTATGGTGTAGAAAACAGTATTCTTGATTTGAAATGTAATGCTGCCTAAAACTTATTATTGTTAAAGCAGGTATAAATAGCTTCAGCACAAAATAACAGGAAATTACTGCAGAAGTACTGTCACAATACGCCACTTTAAAGATATAAATTCTGTTAAGCATTCTAGCCAACATTGGCACTGATGTCATCTCATTTCAAAAATAATTTATACATACTTTATTGTTCCTCCGCGTTTCTCAGCACTGTCCATGAAACGGACATGAGAGACATCATTCAGACATTTGTTTCGCCTACACACATCAACAGGGTCTAGATAAGCTGTACATGGTGAGGTCGAGAGCTTTTTGACTAGCAAATACCTGTGCTAACAGCCGTCCAATTCTGGTTTCTGAGAGACATATAGAGCCAAATGGTGTAACTGTGCCCCCTAGTGGTAATGATCAGTCGCGGCAGCAGCCCAGCAAAGAATACATTCACCATAACGCAATAGCCTGGTTTTCCCTGCTTCAACGTCCAATCTGAGAAACTACGGAAAGCTCGCACGACCGCAATCTGGCGCAGACCGAGTTACTCCACTGCCTTGGAACTGAGCACGGTAATGCAATATCTACACTGCATTTTGAGCCTCTTCAAAATAGAGTTTCTGAAGTAACACTGCCGGCAGGTTATTTTAGTCGGGGGAGGGCGGGGAGGGGGGGCTGCTGGAAGGGATGGATGAAGAGAAACAACTGATTCTAATCAGCCTCATGCTGCAGTTTCTACATAATCAGCCCAAGGTTTCCACCAGGCTGGATCTGATGACCCCGGTTGCTGAGTCAGTCCTCGTCTGTTCAGGCCAGCAAGGACATCTGAACATTTCCTATGGTAGCTTATATGGTGCCTTGTTATTATATCAGGACCAAACCTGGACTATGAAGGCCCCAACTGGTAGGACTGAGACAGGAGTTGGATCTTGGACCCGAGTGCCCTCAAGAACATGAGGTTACAGGAAGGACAGAGATGTGAGTCTAACTTCAAATACAAAAAGGGTGGAAAGGCGAGGACAGAGGGAAACAGAAAGATACTCTGTGTGTGTGTGTGTGTGGGGGGGGGGGGGGGGGCGTGTGTGTGTGGGCGTGTGCGCTCACACGCATGGGTGCTTGTGTGAGTTACCGCATACTCACAAAAAAGAGAAGAGAAAGCGCCCCCCCCCCCCCCCAAAAAAATATAAAAAACTAAGAGTACAACAGAAGACAGAGCGCAAGAAAATGGTCCACAGAGTAAGAAAAGCAACAGAAAAACATCCAGAAGCCACCCCAGCCCCCCCCCCCCCCCGCGTGTCTCTGAAAAACCCTGGTTACGGCTGAACGCAGAAGGGGTTAACGAGCGCTCTGACCTTGGAGTGGGTGATGGACAGGGTGTCCACCCACACGCGCCAGCCGCCCCACTCGTACTTGACGGCGTGGTACAGCAGGATGCGGAAGATGGCGTACACCATCTCGGAGATCTTCTGCTCCTCGCTGCTCTTGGGGTTAATGAAGCACAGCGAGAGCATCCACTCCTGCCACACCGAACACTGTAACAGGCTCCTGATTGGTGGAACACACACACACACACACACACACACACACACGATGCACCCAAAACATTTAGAATGGGCTGGAGAGGTTACAAATAAGCAAACAATTATCCAGAGTGTTCCGTGTGAGAACTTTGAGACAACTGCTGATGTAAGGCAGCTCTTTAAGGTACATTTGATTGGTCACTTGATTGGCGGTTAAGCAGTGGTGGTATCCATACTGTATTAAATAGGGTTGGAAAGATAAAAATAAAACATATCGTAGATGCAAAGGGTTGATCTTTAGTTGGCACCAGAAAACTATTTAGCTCCATCGTAAAAGGGCCTGAAATCCAAAAGGTTACAGGCAATGTGGCTTTAGCAATTGAGCAATTGATCAATAGAGCAAACATTTAAAATCTACTGTGAATGGCAGAAACAGGCCTGGTTCTTGAGATTTGAATGGTCTGAGCTAGAGACAAGCGGTTTTCTGCATTTTAAAGGGGCAACCACCAACACTAAGCCATCCTCTGTTTGTTACTTGGACAGAGGCTGTGGCACGGAAAAAGCTAAACAAGCTTGCCCGCGCTAATCGATCTCGCAGGCATAGTAAAATGGCGCAACCGACTTCGCTCGTGACACACGCTTCAAACGATACAACTGTGTTAACAGCATCGGCCCGCTGGACTGAAACAACAACATTGACTTAGCCTTGCTGAGCACCAGACTTTCCTACAAAGTGAAAGAACAATGGGTTGGATGGATGGTGAATTGAGACTGGTGCAGAATCTAAGTGTACGTTGCAGTTTATCATCACTGGTGATCCCAAGTCAAACGTCTGTGTACATTTCACGTCACATTTAGAAGAGATTGTTGGCATGCCTGGAAGAGATTGACCCATGGTCAAACACCTGTGGGTTCCTCCGGGAACATCAGCGAGGGGGGGGGGCCCCAGCTTCTTACCTCCGGTTTTCTTTGCTGTTATTGAACAGTTTGATCATGTCTGACAGGAAGATCCGGCGCACCTCCATGCTCTCAGGAGATGGGGGAGAGTTTTTCAGAAGGGCGGCGATCACCTTCAGGACCTCTGTCAAACAGAGAAACATGTCACGTTAACACGCCGTCACGGAGCCTGACCCGGTTTAGTACACATGGGCGCACCGCTTCCGCGGCGACATTACTGACTGGTTTATAAACCACTGGCTCGGAGCGGAGTCCAATGACGGCTGTCTGGACGATATATAATACAATAAACCAGAGAATCGTCAGATACAACGTGATTAAGTAATACACGGAATCTGAGAATTCACGTAAATACATTGACGGTTTGGACGGTTGAAAAGTGACGTGCTACAATAATACCCTAATATTTATACTCTGCAAAAAACCTTGACTCGCTATGGGGGCTTCAAATGTAAATTCCTCACAGGCAGAAATAAAACAATGTTTGGCTTTTTGGAACGATTGTTTTGAAAGTTGTACACACTTTCCAAGAAACAAATCAACTGCGAGAGGAATGTCGAAAAGGCCGACCGCAGTTTAACAACAAAATCAAAAAATTCATCTCAACATGTGCAAACCATCGTGTCACAAGTCATCTTGATTTTCGACTGTCTGCAGACACCTGAAAAGCTATGTGGTGGGACCAACGACATGCAGAAAAGCAACACAAAATCCATCCAGACATTGATTTATCTGGATTCTATCATCATACTGTAATGGTCTGGTACTGTTTTAGCTGCGTCTGTCTTTCTCTGTGCGTGCGTGCGTGCGTAAGCGTGTGTGTATACACTTGTTTATGTTTGTGCGCCTGCGTGTGTATCCGTATGCGCCAAAGTCACATGCAGGCTTCCTGGAACCCCAGGTTTAGTTAACCTAAAGAGACTGGCTGTTTAGATGAATTATCTAGACAACGTCAGTGCCCATTTAGCTTGAGTAGGCGAAGGGGGGTTTAGGATTTCACTCTGCCGTCTCGGACCATGGCGGTAGCCGATGCGCCCATGCCGACCGACCCGCCCCCCCTCCGGCAGCCCATGGACTTGTGTTGTTTCTGCACGCCTTAGTCACTCAAATTATGACTCGCTGAACCCCTCACTGCCAGAAAATTACCACTGCATGTTACCAGGGAAAGGGACGGATGGGAGTTCGGAGTCCTTTCCCCCCCGTTTGGTCTCTTTCCATTGAGTTAATTTAAGGGAAACAGAACTTCCTTGGTTTGTTTGATTCGCCCTGACGTTACTAAAGACTGCAATCAGCCCCATTTTGAGGCTTCAGAGCAAATTATATCAAGAGAATGGTAACTGCAAAAGAGAAACAAACTTGACTGTACTTTTCTAACTCCCATAGCTTATAATCCCCATAGCTTATAACTCTGGAGCATGGTGTCTTCAGTTCCCACATGACGCTGTGGCTAGGCCTACACTATTTATTTATTGCACTATTCAGTATTCCACCAAATCACTATTTTTCAGAGGCGATCAGTTTGGTCGACAAAAAACTACTTACATACACATAGGCATCCTATTCAAAGGGGGCCTCTATTTTTCAAGAAACAATACCTCAGCTTTAACATTTGATGAGTCGTCTTTGTACCAGATGCTATTGAATACAGGGATTCAATTATTTGCATCGTCATCATTGCATTCGGTTATTATTTATATTTTAAAGCAGCGCATATAAAAATATATGTACAGCCCTGCTTTAGGACACAGGGTTGTACAAATACACTGACAAGACATATGAAGGAAGAATGGGAGAAACTGCCCAAATCCAGGTATGTAAAGGTGGTTGAGGCATACCCAAATTGACTCAACGCTGTCGAGCGCTGCCAAAGACGCTTTCAAAATTCGTCCCTTTTAGGGGGGTTTTCTACCCTGTTGTTGCCTACTGTTTAGGGTTTCAGGCCGGGTGTTTTTTAAAAGCACTTTGCTGCAGATGCAAAAAGGGCTTTATAAAATACACTTGACTGATTGTGCCAAGTCCTGAAGAGGGTCGGAATACGTACGCACTTGAAATATTTCAGCTTTTTAAATTCAATATATTGGGTACAAAAAAAGAATATGTAAAAGTAATTTGTCATTATCGGGTATCGTGTAGATTTACAGCAAAGAATATATAATTTAACCGATTAAAATAGTCTGTAACAAAACAAATGATTACACACATGCTGGATATTAGCTTGACTATTTTTCCCTCCTTTTTTCTAAGCTGAGGAAGGAGATTCTCCAGCATGTGAAAAGGTTTTTACGGCCAGACATGTACATTTGGAGGCAGTAAGTAACGGTCTGAAAATACCAGACCAGGACAGAATGATAAAGAGTACATTAATCAAAGCAGCGGGGTTTGCCATTTCAGCTAGTTACATTGCATCATACAGAAACACAGCATGGCACCTCCCTCTTGTAATGAGGTATGTGTATAGAAATACTACCCGGCAGTAAAGAACAATGTATATTTCTGCTGGTATAAATTTAATGGTGCACTATTATATAAATATTCAAAGGTACATCAACATGCATCAAATGAGAACCTTTTTGCGGAACACAGGGTCATAAATCAAGCATAATTTGCGATGGTTCGAATTGCAAAAAAAAATAATAAAAGGCTGAGCTAAACGGTGAACTATAAATTTTTGAACCTAATGTTTATTAAAAACACCACATATTGCAAAAGTGCATACGCTTTGTGAAAAACTAAAGTTGCCAGCGAGGTATGATTGTTGTATAATTTCCCAGATGGACTAAAGTCCCAGATTTGAAAAATGACTGTTGCCTTTCAAAAAGATGAAAATGAATCATTATTTTTGTGCATTATTGCCATCAGGACTGATGTTGATTTCATTAGCTATTCAACATGTAATCTTTTTTCAGTTCACAAAGTTCTTGTGTGAATATCAAAGGAATAGCATAGCAATAAAACAATGTGTGTTTTATTAAAAAATACATTCTCCAACTATCGTTTTGTTGATTATCCAGATACATTTTTAAATAGCTACAATTTACTCCACCTTTATCGTTCCATTTTCTTTATAAAAACTGTTGACTTGCCGATTGATAAATTGGCTTTTTTGGATAATTTTGACTTTTAAAGTGCAAAACAACTGCTTTCCAGCTACACTGAGGCTGAGTAGTTTAGGTTTGTGGCCAACAATTTATGCTCCACATTTGACCAGTATATAACAGGGGCACAGAAAGCCAGGGAGGAGAGGCTCCTGGTCGCCAAGCAGCCAGTAGCAGGTAAACGTGATTTAGTGGAGGGGCGCGGGGGGGGGCGCCGTGCCGAACCGAGAGGTGACTTACGTGGGTTGAGAATCTTGACAGTGGAGTCGGGGTCCGGATGTTGTTTATGAATCACTTGAGTGCAGATCTGCTCAGTCAGGATCTACGCAGAACAAAAGAAAGAAGGAAGCAGAGAAACGGAGAAAGGAATACTTAAGTATCTGTACGTATCAGATTAGAGACTTAACGGGAACCAGTAGTATTGTACAGTATTTCTCATAGAAACGCCATCGCAGAAGCACATTAAATTACCCACACACCCCAGGAGCAACCTGAAAATCACACACATACCCTTTGTTCACCAATGCCCATTATCAGGATCAGATTTAATTGGTGCTTGATTCCCCGCTCAGGACACACTAGTGTCAGTTACCTTAGATGACCAATGAAGTGCCTGGCATGCTATCATATTATAAATACGTAATCTCAAGGTTTCCCGAGTTAATATAATTAAAGGGGTTAAAAAGAAAGCAAAATATCTTTGCCGCAGGGGAAACTAAATTGCTATGGCAATGAAAAGAAATTCTAGACTGTCCTACACATACAGTAAAAATAAATGAGTAGGAATGGAGACAAAAAAAAAAACTACAGACTGACTGACCTCGAAGAGCACGTTGTAGGTTGTCATGGTGAACGGGCTCGCGTGGAGCATCAGTCGCTCTGTGAGCAGGGAGAACAGGCCGTGACCCAGCATGACCTCCGACTTCCTCCTGGAACAAGGGTCAAGCGGTCAGGGGGAATCCATTCACATTCAGCATCGTCCCATTTATTACCTCATGCAACCATATTCTCACAGGAACGGCGGTTAACAGGTCAGTTTTGGGTCAAAACAGCATGCACATCCTTTTAGTCGGTTGGATATAAGACACAAGGTGGGACATGTAAAGACTACTGCTGGTGCAAGTCGCCCAGCGCTTCAAAAGACATCCAAGGAAACCCCCCCCCCCCCCCCCCACCCCACGGAGGTCCGACGGGACGTTTCCAGGACAGGCGTCCCTCCGAGACATATCTGTGGTGATAACTGACAGCGTCTTAAGACAGAGGCTCTGTCAAAACGCTGCGACAGAACATTTTGAATAGGTGCAGATCCGCTCGCCCGAGGCTGGGACCGGGCTGGCACCAGAGCGGACGGCACGGCCCGGGGACAGGTGGAGGGCAGATCCACTACCACGCGTCGACGCAAAAACAAAATGGTGGACATGGAAACAGAGCCTTTTCTGTGACCGTGCCTTCAATAACAACCCCAGACAACGATCTTAATAGCGTGCCGAACAAAAAGGAGCCGCACAAGCGGGTAATGTGTTATCAAAACACTTCACTGAAATTAGAGGCAGTTGGCTCTCCGGAGAGAAGGGGAAAGGCCCTTAATAACAGCTATTCATTTTACTACAGTCGCAGACTGAACAAGGATTAGATATCGACCACCTCTTGAAGGAGGCCCTCTCTGTAGAAGCTCACATTCATGATGGGATTTGTCTCTAATTGATAGTAAACTGAGGAAAGACAATTCAGGATGAAAAATAATAATTCAGTCCACGGGTAAATTCCTATATTATAGCATTTATTACATTAGTGCCAAACAGAGTCCTATTTCAATAAAAAAAAAAATAGCTTTCAAAAATAAATATATTTATTTTCCATATATTCCATATATTCTATTTTCCAGTAATTCTTACCCGGAATGCACGGCGAGATAAAAACAGTGTTGTATTGGGAATTCGATCAACTCCTTCACTCAACATAAGTAAAAGTTGGCGAACATATCACAGTACTTACTTAGCAGGCAAGTGCTTGAGAAAGTAGCCCATGACCTTGAGTGCCTGCACTCTGATTCCTTCACTTTTGGAAGCTAGCAGCTTGTATATAACCCTGCAGCGAAAAACAAAGAAAACACACGTCAGCAACACATTTGTCATCATTAAGCTAACACAACAGCACCTCACATTATTAAAGCTGAATTAGAGTATCAGAACCAAACATTAATAGGCTCACAGTTGTTGCAGACGGCATCTGTCAATGCATATGGACAAAGAGCACATTTCAAGAGAGGACAGTGTTTTACATTTTGGCGGTGAAACAGAGATGATCAGAGCTCTTACGAATGGCTAACAGTAAAACCGGCGGGTATCAGAAAACGAGTCAGGCCAAACTCTTCCTTAAATGGTCAGTAAAAAAAAACAAAAAAAAAACAGATCTTTATTTTCTTAAAGCCTTGAGGACTGGGCCTAAATTCAACACACACACGGTCCAATCACTCCCTATGTGGTTGACACTCTACTTGTAGTGAGACAGGGAACGCCAACAGGGAGACCAAATGAGCCAGATAAATCTCCAGTCCTCATCGCTGAGTGCCAATAGTCCAGCAGACGAGGAATCAAATGAAGCCAGTAAAACATTTTTATCGGCCGCGGCGTCATCTGGCTCCATTTTGTTTCTTCATAAAACACAAGGGCCCGTGCAATGGCACCCTATTCTCTTCACAGACTCTGGTCTAAAGTAGTGCACTATAATAAGAAATAGGGGGCATGCCGTGGCACACTAAATGCAGCAGGGTCAAAATCCCGGCAGCCTAAGCCTAGATATTCGTGCATGGCCTGCAGTCCGTAGGTCATCCTTTGCCATGGGAGACGGCAGCAAACCCAGAGAGATGACGTCATGGTTACGGTCATAGAAACAGAATGACTAGAAGGTAACAAGGTCAACGGAGCTCGACCCCTAAAAATGTAAATACACAAAACGATTGCAATGGTAGAAGACACCAAACCTCTGTATTGCAGCCCCAGACAAATCAGCCGACATTCAGGCCACTGCTCTTGTTCTTCCACACTCGATGCTTGAAACAGATGTCGCCCCCAAAATACGTTCACGTCATCCCACCAATCAACTCGAAATCGACTGACTTCTATCACCAACTGCCACATTCTTTCTAGCAACCTACTTATGCTAATGCAAGATAGTGCTTATGGTAATGCAAGATAGTCACACATTGTAAATCTACAACGTACAACAGGTAAACGTCATGCAGCTAAAACCACCCAAAAAAATAATATTATAATAATAAAACTCTCCTCATTACGGGCATTTTAAACGAAATAACTGCGTATTTCACAGAAATCCACATTCCACTCTGCCTACGACAGCCTCATTCTTCTACGCTTCTCGTTACGCTTCTATGGTTACCGTATTCCACTGCGCTGATCAAAGGCCTGGACCATGGAGCCGGGATGCTCGGACATCAACGCCACCAGCAACTGGAGCACATCCATTAGATTGTCGTCCTGCGAAAACAAAGTTGCATTGAATTTAATTAATCAAGGTGGTCAGCATTATTATCCACGCGGTGAACAATGGGTGCGTGTGTGTGTGTGTCGGTTTGCACGACCTGTATCATATGAACCCGACCAAACAAACAGTCCCACACCAGACACACACATGCAGAAACAGCAGACACAAACACAGGCCTCGACCAATGACCATACAAGGGCAATCGTTAATACGGTTTATTTTCCCACTAATTGCAGATTAATCGGCGACGCGAAACATCAAAGGTAAAACCGTCGGCCCCCTTTCATCTCCATTAGTAACAGTCTTTACGGAAACACATCGTTCGTCTTCCATAAGTAAGGAACACTGATGGAATGGACGTCCGCACAACCGCCGCAACAATGGAGACACCTGATGAATGAGCCACGGAGGACCAAAGAGCGCCCGGAGAACTGCCCCCACCACGTTAATTCTGCTTGTTTAAGAGACCCAGTATTTCTCTATGCCTCACTGCAGTGTAAACACGGTGGCTTGTGTGAGGGAGGGCTCGGTGAAATTCTGGCAACGGCGCAACTGGTCTGTTTAGAGCGGAGCGAGGGATCGGGTGTCTGGGACGGAGCGGTTGGCTTAGACTGACACCTAGTGGGGGACGGGTTAAACCACCAAAACGCCGGTTTTGGAGCTGGGCTTTTCAGCATTCATCGGGCGCAGATGCATTTATTCCCTCCGACGGGTTCCCAGGATTGGGTCGAACAAAGGCGTCCTCACCTCGTGCATAGTGAGCAGGTAGTTGAGAATACTCTGTAGTTCGTCTTCCTTCACGCCGTAATCCTGCAAAACACGATGACACAATGCGGAAACATCCAGCGTTTCTTTGGGAGACGTGCAGCAAGTGGAACAGGTGGGTAACACGTGGGTGAAATACTCCCTCAAATGGGACATGCAGTGAGTGTATAATGAAGAGCAAACAAAGCTCGGGCATACCTTCATTATGAGCTGTTTGACAAACAGCAGCAGAAAAGCTCTGAGGGAGTTGATTTCCTTCTGATTGGGTCTCGGGCCATCTATACAAACACACAGAGACACACAGAGACAAAGGATGAATCGCTAGAGAACAAGGCAACAATCCATTTACAAAAGGATGTTATTTAGGGTGCGTGTGTATAATGTCTGTGTGTGTACGTGTGTGTATATGTCTGTGTGTGTGTATAACGTCCGTGTCTGTGTGTGTACGTGTGTGTATAATGTCTGTGTGTGTATAATGTCTGTGTGTGTATATAACGTCCGTGTCTGTGTGTGTATAATGTCTGTGTGTGTACGTGTGTGTATATGTCTGTGTGTGTGTGTGTGTGTGTGTGTGTGTATAACGTCCGTGTCTGTGTGCGCGCGCGCGTGCTAACCGAGGCCCTTGGGTGTGACTCCACTGCGGTCCTGAGGGTTGACCACCCAGTAGTAGTACTTGAGTGTGTGCATGACCTGCAGTACCGTCCCCACCCTGCGGATGGCGTTGTAGATGGTCACCGTGCTGATGAACTCAGTCGACAGGTAGGTGTACAGGGTTAACTGGACCTGGGGGGCGGGGTAGAAACACAAACACAGAGACACACAGAGAGAAAGACCGAAACACAGACAGACACAGCATGAGGGGAGGCAGAAAACAAATCTAATTTCAATAGGGGTCACAGGTGGAAGTGGGTCCTCCAGTCTAGCCCATTCCTGTCCTGCTCATGAGGGGCAGAGGTGTGTGTGTGGGGGGGGGGCGCCCACAGTGCCTACTTATAACGGGCCGCGTGTCGGACGACGTCACCGACATCACAAATTAATACAAGGCACAGAACCTCTCCGTGGTTAAAGGGTCCTGGTGAATAAACGAGCGGCGCCGAGCGCGTCCTATCCCACCTTGGCCGGGGCGTGGATCCAGATGGCCGGGTTGAACAGGATGTGGTCACACAGCTGCTTCAGCAGGAGGACGCCGTTCTGCAGGTTGCTGAGGTAACGGGCGAACGCCAGCACGATTTCCAGCACGGGCCGAGTCACGTGCACTTTGGAAGACTTGAGATGGAGGGAGGGAAAGCAGAGAACAAACACAGAGAGCAGTGAACCAGGTCATCTCTGTCTTAACAAGCCCATAGTTAGCTGTGACAGCAAAACACAACCAACAAGGGAGCGGCCCTGCGTTTCTGCCTGTCCTGCCCGCCCTTCCCGCCCGTCTGCATGCCTACCTGCCCGTCTGCCCGTCCCTGACATGGCTAATCCACAGACCCACCAAGCGATGGAGACGGGGCATCATCACTAGTATTAGAACAGACAAATGTACTAAGTGGGGTATTGGAGGGGCACAGCATTGAGTCTGAAGGACACACACAGAGACATACAGACGGACAGCTCAATATCCATTCCTGACTGATCTAATGGACAGAGTGCCGGGGAAACAGAGACCCAGCCAGGCCATTATCCACCTTTCAATGTCAACATAGAACAGCAATTAGGAGAGGCGAGAGGAGAATTGCATGTGCATGAGTGTGAATGTGGCTTTGGCAGGAGGCAGTGATGTCTCACCTACTCCAGAGTGAAAGTGTGTCTGTAAGGAGAGGTGGTGGGGGATGTGTCTGTAAGGAGAGGTGGTGGGGATGTGTCTGTAAGGAGAGGTGATGGGGATGTGTCTGTAAGGAGAGGTGATGGGGATGTGTCTGTAAGGAGAGGTGATGGGGATGTGTCTGTAAGGAGAGGTGATGGGGATGTGTCTGTAAGGAGAGGTGATGGGGATGTGTCTGTAAGGAGAGGTGGTGGGGATGTGTCTGTAAGGAGAGGTGGTGGGGACATGTCTTTAATGAGAGGTGGTGGGGACGTGTCTGTAATGAGAGGTGGTGGGGATATGTCTTTAATGAGAGGTGGTGGGGATGTGTCTCACCTTCTCCAGTGTGTGACCGATTACTAGAAAGCCCTTGCAGGCCAGAACCTGCTCTTGCATAGCCACAGAGTTCTTCAGCAGCTCCATCACAAAGGACAGCAAAGTGCAACTGGAGAGGAGAGGTGGAGACAAACAGAAAGAGACACAGAGAGAGGGAAAAAAAGAGAGAAATAGAGAGTGAGAAAGAATTAGCTGCATAAGCAGCTGAGTGAGCTTGGCCCCACAGAAGCCACATCTCATCCTACTGCTCGTGTCCAATGGAAAGGTGGGCACCATTGTGCCACTCTGCTAGCTTTGGAATTCACCTACTACATGGAATGACCAGGAGAGGTGAATCCACCACAGGTGAAAACGTGTCCCTAAAGACGCTCCATATGCATCATGTTTGGTGACCTTTCCATAATGCTAAATAATAACAGAGTATCCCAATACTCAGACGCTCCTGGCCCTAACGGTAATGCCTCGGACGGTCCGGGCCCTAACGGTAATGCCTCGGACGGTCCGGGCCCTAACGGTAATGCCTCGGACGGTCCTGGCCCTAACGGTAATGCCTCGGACGGTCCGGGCCCTAACGGTAATGCCTCGGACGGTCCTGGCCCTAACGGTAATGCCTCGGACAGTCCTGGCCCTAAAGGTTAAGCCTCAGACTGTCCTGGCCCTAATAACTGAATGAGGTTGGTAAATGGACCAGCGGGGCCGTACCAGACAGAGGTGTCCAGCTCTTCGCTGGTGTGCTGCAGGTGATCCAGCTGGGCGAACAGAGGGAAGAGGACCTGCACTCCCCCAATGGAATGGATGGCACTCTGAACCGAGTGGGTCACCACCGCCCTCACGTCCTGAAAACAGAAAAACCAGGGTGGCATCAATAGACTAGTCTAGACAGGAGGTAGACTTCAAAATGACACCAGTCATCGGAGAGGCAAGAAGCCAACAATGGGGATTTGAGACGCTGGAAGATTCTCCCACCATCTGCCGTGGCCATGAAACACGCGATGCCTCCGCTGAGCATCAGGGTTGTTTATAGCACGATTCCACCTGTTGCTAACAGGAACTGGGGGGGGCGATTTACCGTGACGACGGCAAGTTAGTCTCCAAGGTGACGCGGCGCAGGTGTCTAGTTGGTGTACCATGACTGAGGTTTGGCTAAATGAGGTCCGTGGAAAGAATCTTTCCCAGGCTGTGAGGTTACTGACTGTTTATATCCTTCAGTTGCAAAGTGAGGGTTACAATGTGCAATACAGAAAAAAAATTTAATGTCCCTGCTTCAATGTCCAGCCCATTTCCTAGAAGTATATGATTTAGTTGAAAATACAACAGCATATTAGCTACCCACAATGCAAACTTCATGGCGATCTCCCTAATTTGTCCGAATAACAGCAACTCCATTTAAACCAGCTATCTCCCACTACAGCACACTTTTTATTCTCATATTCACTTTTTGTTGACCTACTTACAAAAGCTTTAAACAAAATGATGTTTTCAGATCTTATAAAAATATATAAAAGCAAATTTAGATGGCTCAATGATTCTCTACACTACTCAGTGCTTTTCTTGACTGAAAAGATATTGAGTGACCCAGGAAATGACAGAGGGATTTCTCTTGCCCATGTCTACTGAAAATGTTGCGAAACTTAACAATCCCACCATTACTGAAGTCATGTTAAGGACATTGTGAAACTACAATGCGCTGAATCACAACGGTTAACACAAAAATAAACACATTCAAATATGTTGCTAGGATTTGGGATTTACAGGGCCAAATGTAGAAATGTAAGATAGAGGACTCCGGCAAAAAAAGGTAGGAAACCATTGAAGGGGTCATTATTATTGCTCTATACAGGAGTGTGTGTGCTGCCTCAGACAGAGGGGGTCATGCACGGCCTGAACACACCACAAGTCTCAGAAACAGAACTCAATTATTGTGAGACGCTATGAGAGAATTCAAAGTAATTAAATAAAAAGGACAGCTGTGTGTGTGTGTGTGTGTGTGAGTCTTCCTAATGTGCATTTAATCAGGCATGCAGATGGCATTCTGTGATAAAGTTAAAATGCACATTTGGAGAGAAACAAATCTTTGCCATACCTAGAATTCACTGATTTCTCGGTAGAAAATCCATGGTGACAATAACTAACCCATAAAAAAAGCTCCTGCGGAAAATTATTTAAAAACCCAGTTTAAGTGATGAGAAAGTGGCAACGCTTAATCACACACAACAACCTATGCTATTATCCCAAGGTGAGAATACAGGGGGTTTGGGGGCATTCCAAAAGTCATACGGATTTGGGCAGCTACTACAATGACCCACCCGTTGAACGCGCTAAAAAGGAACGATGCCAGTTAATCCGCGACCGCCTACCACCGGACTTATGGAGGGCTGTTCCACTGGCCAGTTAGTCCGACCTCAACAAACCGTAATCTGACTGATTGCAGGCTTGTCTAAAACCGAGGCAGAAAAACCGGTGAGGTGCTTTTGTGTCAGACCACATGGGCAGCCAGGCGGAACGGAGGAGGAGGTGCTTTTGTGTCAGACCACATGGGCAGCCGGGCGGAACGGAGGAGGAGGTGCTTTTGTGTCAGACCACATGGGCAGCCGGGCGGAACGGAGGAGGAGGTGCTTTTGTGTCAGACCACATGGGCAGCCGGGCGGAATGGAGGAGGAGGTGCTTTCAGCACCTGTAAGTGTTTAGATAATTATGACATTTATATGTCTTGAATCCTTTCAGCTCAAATGTAATTTGCGAATTCAGCCTCAAGTAGTTAAAGTGTGTGTGTGTGTGTATTTGCTGTACCTGCAGCATCAGAGCGTGCGGCGAGTGGACGAAGATGGAGGAGTTGTCCTTGGGGGAGGACTCCAGGCACAGCTGAGCGTCGGTGGCACGGGGGTTGTAGGTGAAGGCGATGCAGGAGGACAGCTTGCCGTCGTACAGCAGGGTCTTGTGGTGCTCGGCAAACAGGAGGTCACTCTCCGCCTTGTACTTGAAGGTGCCCTGGGACGTTCAAACCCCGGCGTTTCATGAACACACAACATTTCAAAACAGTTGGACACCTGACTTTACAGTCTGCAGCAAAAGGTGCCCTTATTTTCATGCTAACGTCGTTCCCTCCTCTGCCCCCATCTGTTCCATCTTCACGGTACTCACGAACAGAGGCAAGTTTTTAACTTAATGAGAACCGGGGGGGGGGGCAAAGAGTGGTATCTACCTTGTACCCTGGCCCCAGTTGGTAGATGGCCAGTATCTGGGCCGCGCTGAGGGCCTCACCGAACAGATACACGGCCCCCATCTGACCACAGAACACGCGGTTGGCGTCCGCCGTCTCCGACGAACCCAGGAAACACTTGTCGAAAGTCTGAGGGGGAGATACAGAGAGAGAGAAGAAAGGAAGGAGAAATGAACAAGCGCTAACAGAGTTTACAGTGACAACACGCCCAAACACGCAGATAACATTTCTATTATTGTGGTCCCCTGCTGCACGTTCACTGGAGCGCGAGTCGTTAGCGCAGGGGGAGGACGAATGTCTCTATTAGCCATAACCGTCGCAGGGAACGAGGCCCTCAGCGCCACCGTGTCTCCGCGAGAAGCTGACGCGGGAATATTGTTTTCCCCACTCGGAAATGCACGCGCACGTGCGTGTTTGTGCAACACACACACACAGGACAACTACATAAAAAAATATATATTTAAAAAACGTTCCTTATTTCAGCCATGTGAAAACGGCACCGCAAGATTCTGTGCTGTTTACTACCTGTGGCTAGGCCCAGGAGACCGCCTGGTGGGAAGGAGTTCCTGACATTGGTAAGAGGGTGTGATATTGGAGGAAGTCGGACAGAGAGACAAACCAGCTGAGATGGTGATTATATCAGAGACAGTAGTTGTCCAGCAAACCACCATACCAATAACGGCTATCAATTTCACAACAAAAACGTGCATGTGCCTCATATGAATTACAATTAAAAAAAAGTTATATTTCGATCGCTTCAAGGCTTTCTTCTGTACTGATTAGTAACTTGGTTAAAAAATATATATTCTCACACTGCAACACACCCACGCGTGCACGCGCGCGCCATCCGCACAACTTGTCAGTGGCTATCAGAACCCTTTAACTCATTGACGACTATCACCCCAAAATACTTTTTCAAAACACACAACCGCTGACAGAAAGCCTTTACATCCTCTCACGGACATTGGCGAGGAAAAACAAAAACCCATGCGAAAAACCACAGGATCGGCATCAGCGCGGCGGAAATAAGAGTGCCTGAGGGCTCCGCGGCAGGACGGCAGAAGATGGCAGGCTGCTACTCACGTCGCTGGTGTTGACGAACCAGGTGATTTCTCCGTAGGAGGCCAGCTCTCCGTTGACGTAGCAGCTGATCTCGCTGTTCTTCCAGCGGTTGTAGATGTGAACGATGGACACCATGTACCACTGAAACAAAGGAACGGCAGTAACTCGGGGGCGTCGCGTTCCGTGACAAACGGCAAGGCGCAGGAAACGCCTCGGTTTCCACACATCAATATAGACCGAAAGGGTTGACTAGAGAAAGCCCCTCGTCCTTGCATTTTTCCCGGTTTACTGATTAACTCTTATGAGATTTCTAAAAACCCTCGGGCTACAATCCCACCTAGTTTGGCTTCTCAGATTCTCCAATTCGAGGAGAACCTAGTGAAACGGGTTATTACAGTTACCAGGCCGTTAGAGGCACTAGGCAGGTGCCGCGGGAGACAAGACAGTACAGGGAGGAAAGCTGGCTAAAAATAGAAGCCAAATATCTCAGCGTTAGAGTAGTGTGGTTCCATACTCGGGGCCAACAGCCGGGGTGTTTAAACTGGCCAGGGGCACCGTGGATCTGACGGGTGCTGTTGGGCTTGGTGTTACTATCATTGAACTAGTGTAAAACAGTGCAACTAGTGTAGCCAATGAAGTAGATTAACACCACCTGGCCTTCTCACGGCCCACGCAAGAAATATAATTTCATAATAAAGGTAGAACCTAATTTCAAATACTTACATTACCAGTATTTTTAATGTAGGCCTTTCGAGTAGGAATTAGCAAAGAAAAATGTGTTCGTAATGTTTTTAGTACAATGCAAAAAATTTGATAAAAACAAATATCATTGATGATATTAACAAAATAGATCCTAATCTCAGTGGTTCAAAAGGCCAGATTCTGAAATACGCTATTCTGGTCAAAAGTTTAATGAGAATGGCCCAAGTGAGTAACACTGAAAGAGCCCATTTGCGTGTCGTTTTTGTCTTGATGTTTAATGAGGGTTTGGGCTGTTAGTGAGCCGTTTATTTAAGGTTGACAAGGGTTTGGACTGTGAGTGTCTGCATGTTTAATGAGGGTTTAGTCTGTTAGTGTCTATAAGTTTAATTAGGGTTTGCTCTGTTAGTGTACTTGTGTTTAATGAGGGTTTGATCCGTTAGTGTCTTGAGGTTTAATGAGGGTTTGATCTGTGTGTGTCTCTCCTGAGGTGTTTGGCTGCCTACCTTCTGCGGCTTAAAGTCATACTTCACACAGTGCTGGAATCCCTTTCCCTTGGATTTTAACGAGGTCACAATCAGACAGCCGCCCACGAAGTGTGCAGAGTAGCCCAGGCCTTTGTTGGTGCGAAAACTACAGGGAGATTATTTTTTTTAAACAGGGTGAAAAAAGAAAATACAGTTAGATTAGTGAGACAGCTCACTCCAACACAAACATTCAAAACAACTCCACCTGCAAACAAATCATACCAACAAAACGTTATACCACAAGGAGAGAGCGCTAGGGGAAGAGTCAATCACTGGTCAATGTCACAACAAACTCCCATTAGTGTGATCCGGGTTCAAGGGTCTCAGCGAGGAGGCGGCCCCAGGGTCCCTGCACATGATTGGTCCGCCCTTGGCCACGTCACACCAGCTGACAGACAGTCTGGCTGTGCTAGGCTGCTAATCATTTCCATGCAGGCCACAAAATAGATCCCAGCACAAGAATTAGGAGTCTCTGACAGAAATTAATTATCAGCTGAAAATAGGACACGTGAGGCCCTGATTTGAGGGAGAAGAGAAAGAGAGACTGGGGGGGCATCATCGACTGGAAGGATGTTGGAAGGAGAGGCACTAGTGTCTCAGTATTAAATATGCCTCCTTCATCTGGTGCGGTGGGGGTGGGGATAAGCCACTATTGGCTGGCTAGATTGTATTTTTTATGCTGTATGAATTAATCCTATGATTTTGTTGAACAAGAGGAAACATTTATTAGCTTTGCTTGGCATGCAAATCCAGGCTACCCCAAGCCCCTAGACTGTAACCGGACACAGGGGTATACTATCTACACAGACAGAGAGCACATTGAGCGGTCAGGCTAGAGACCAGCCCATCTACAGGGTGGGACTACAGGTGATTTGCCTTAACCCTCAGCTCACCAGTAAAGGTAAGGCTTGTCCTTGTCAACGTTGATGTTGTTGATGGGATCCATGCGGAGCCAGGTATGGAAGGTGAAGCCACTCTGGTATGGCCATTTGGCTATAGGGGGCAGTGCAATGGCCTGTGAGGAGACAAATCAGGGAGAAATGAGCCCATTGGGACATAACAGGACCTGTGTCATTCAGACCACAGGTAGCTCCATGAAAACAGGGACAAAAACATCGGAGTCTGCGCCTAGGTTTTATATGTTTAAGCAATTTATTAGCGTGTGTGTGGTGTGTGTGGTGTGTGTGGTATGTGTGTCGTTCCAGAGGCCTTCCTGCATAGTTAATGAGATGCACAAGAAGGGTAGGAGGGGTTGGGCCACACACACTAACCCCACCCACTCATGACGTGCAGAAACCACAGCAGAGGCCTTACCAAAGGAGACTGTCGCCATGGCAATGGGAGAGTGCGGCCACAGGCACGCGACCATGCAGCCACAGACAGACAGCCAAAGACAGACAGCCAAAGACAGACAGCCAAAGACAGACAGCCAAAGACAGACAGCCAAAGACAGACCGCCAAAGACAGACCGCCAAAGACAGACCGCCAAAGACAGACCGCCAAAGACAGACAGCCAAAGACAGACAGCCAAAGACAGACAGCCAAAGACAGACAGCCAAAGACAGACAGCCACACAGTCTGGTTGGCTGGCAGCGTCAGTCTGTCTGCTTGGCTGGCTGGCTGGCTGTGTGTGTCTGCTTGGCTGGCTGGCTGGCTGGCTGGCTGTGTGTCTGCTTGGCTGGCTGGGTGGCTGTGTGTGTCTGCTTGGCTGGCTGGCTGGCTTGCTGAATGGCTAGATAAAAAGCTCTTGGGAAAAGGAGCTTAGCGATTGTTGCTATGAGAATGGGTGCAGGGGGACAATGATTAGGAGCCTAAGAAAGGAATTGTGCTCCTCCTTTTTTTCTATTGAGCTAATTGCTCATGAGCACACAGACAGACACACAGAGACACAGAGACAGACAGAGGGAAAAGTCACCTCCAAACACCACTCTCAGATCAGCTTTCTATATCTGGTCGGTAGACTTTTGCATTATAGGATCATAAAAAATAAAAATGCTGAGGGCCGTTTCCAGGCTTATAGTCATAGAGCATAGACATACACTCACCTAAAGGATTATTAGGAACACCATACTAATACTGTGTTTGACCCCCTTTCGCCTTCAGAACTGCCTTAATTCTACGTGGCATTGATTCAACAAGGTGCTGAAAGCATTCTTTAGAAATGTTGGCCCATATTGATAGGATAGCATCTTGCAGTTGATGGAGATTTGTGGGATACACATCCAGGGTACGAAGCTCCCGTTCCACCACATCCCAAAGATGTTCTATTGGGTTGAGATCTGGTGACTGTGGGGGTACAGTGAACTCATTGTCATGTTCAAGAAACCAATTTGAAATGATTCGAGCTTTGTGACATGGTGCATTATCCTGCTGGAAGTAGCCATCAGAGGATGGGTACATGGTGGTCATAAAGGGATGGACATGGTCAGAAACAATGCTCAGGTAGGCCGTGGCATTTAAACGATGCCCAATTGACACTAAGGGGCCTAAAGTGTGCCAAGAAAACATCCCCCACACCATTACACCACCACCACCAGCCTGCACAGTGGTAACAAGGCATGACGGATCCATGTACTAATTCTGTTTATGCCAAATTCTGACTCTACCATCTGAATAGAGAATTGCATTAATGAGAAATTGAACAGGTGTTCCTAATAATCCTTTAGGTGAGTGTATAGTGATGCTAACGTTTCTGGCCTGGATCACATGAGGAAAGGAGTCTATCCAGCGGTAGACGCCGTCACCTCCCTGTACAGACAGGATCGACGTGTACCGAGATAACGGCAAGCGAAATCTGAAATGACCCCACTACTCCCACTCCAGGTGCCCAGCTTGACCAGCGGCTAGAGAACTCCGCAGGTCGGCGCGTGACGCGGCCTCTACTCACGGCGGCGCTCTTCCCCGGGAAGCTGAAGAAGGAGTCCGGCCCGCTGCTGTGGGCCATGCTCTTCAGGACGGACAGCAGCTTCACGGCGTGGGGAGGCTGGAACCAAACAACACACACGGAACATGAGGCTGGAACCAAACAACACACACGGAACATGAGGCTGGAACCAAACAACACACACGGAACATGAGGCTGGAACCAAACAACACACACGGAACATGAGGCTGGAACCAAACAACACACACGGAACATGAGGCTGGAACCAAACAACACACACGGAACATGAGGCTGGAACCAAACAACACACACGGAACATGAGGCTGGAACCAAACAACACACACGGAACATGAGGCTGGAGGCACACTGGAGAGAGGTGCACACGTAACACACAAAACAGTATCACAGCGACAGGCGACACGTACGTCGCTTTTCCACGTTTCTATATTTAACTACATCTGCTATCTAGCAACGTTTTTCGACAGCTCTCCAGGGACATAATGGGACACAGCAGAAGCTAGACGGCTTAAGATCTACTTTAAATTCCTGCTGAAGCTGTAGTCAAGCGCCCCACCCCGGACCCTTTAGCCTTCACCAGAAAGGAAACCAAAACCCAGTGAGCTGAGCTCGGTCTTGATCAAATATCATGATACACTGATGAGTTTTTCCCCTCCGACAAGGTGCCCCCCCGTCCACCTCGTTTCAAGCCAGCCGTAGACCCTGCCCTGTTCACGGCCTGTGGCCTGCGTCAGAGAAGCGAGATGGGAAAACACGGCGACATCCATTTCCAAACCAACACTCGGATTAAATCACACTGAGCAACGGGTTTTGAGGGAGCAATGGGGAATGCAAATGGAGAAGTAAAAAAGTGACCTCATTTTCTTGACAATTTCCTCACACACACTGATCAACACACATCCCCTCACCCAGAGCCTCTCCTCATCTCTGATTAACATGCCTCCCCCTTACCCTAAGTCTCTCCTCATCTCTGATCAACGCACCTCCCCTTACCCCAAGTATCTCCTCATTGCTGATCAACGCACCTCTCCTTACCCCAAGTCTCTCCTCATCTCTGATCAACACGCCTCCCCTTACAGAGTCTCTCATCTCTGATCAACGCGCCGCCCCTTACAGAGTCTCTCCTCATCTCTGATCAACGCGCCTCCCCTCACCCCGAGTGTCACCGTCTGTGCATTTAAAGCCTCAGACTGTAGGAGAACCAACTCCTAAGGCCTGCTCCCGTTCACACAAGGTCCCTCCCCTCCAAACCAGAGACGGCCTGCGCTGGCCTTGGCGACCAACCGACTACAAAAACACCCAGTGTAAAAACATGGTTACGCAACTATCTCCAGAACATCCTGCACGGCGCCGTAAAGCACCGGCCAGGTTCCACTGACCACGGAACAGGCCACTAATAGAGGCAAGAACACAACGCTTCTGACGAAGGTGGGCCACGACAAGGCAGAGCCAGCAGGGTGCTAGGCGCGGTTGGAGGCAGACTAGTCATGTTACCCATTGGCCTTTCTCTCCTTGCAGTTTGCTGAAGAACAGCTTCAGCTCCTTGACGGTGATGCTGTAGCTGGCCAGCACTCCTAACATGTCCACCATCAGGTCTGTAGGAAAGAAACACAGAAACACACAGGCTGAACAGCACGTCACGCCAAAGGAGGAAAAAAATGCACCTTTAGTGAAGGAAGGCAATGAAAACAACGTGTAATGGATAGAATGAGTGCTTACATACTGGCCCCATTTCAGGTGCTTATATACGAACTAATGGCTTAGATTCCTCAACATTCCCTATTGTCTACCACAAACGTTCTCTGATAGTCAGGCACAACAACAGTTGTCTGAGAGTCACATACACCCATCAGCCATAACATTATGACCACTGACAGGTGAAGTGAATAACACTGATACACCCATCAGCCATAACATTATGACCACTGACAGGTGAAGTGAATAACACTGATACACCCATCAGCCATAACATTATGACCACTGACAGGTGAAGTGAATAACACTGATACACCCATCAGCCATAACATTATGACCACTGACAGGTGAAGTGAATAACACTGATACACCCATCAGCCATAACATTATGACCACTGACAGGTGAAGTGAATAACACTGATACACCCATCAGCCATAACATTATGACCACTGACAGGTGAAGTGAATAACACTGATACACCCATCAGCCATAACATTATGACCACTGACAGGTGAAGTGAATAACACTGATACACCCATCAGCCATAACATTATGACCACTGACAGGTGAAGTGAATAACACTGATACACCCATCAGCCATAACATTATGACCACTGACAGGTGAAGTGAATAACACTGATAATCTCATTATCATGGCACCTTGTCAGTGGGTGGGATATATTAGGCAGCAAGTGAACATTCTGTCCTCAAAGTTGATGTGTTAGAAGCAGGAAAAATGGGTAAGCGTAAGACGACTGGGTGAGAGCATCTCCAAAACTGCAGCCCGTGTGGGGTGTTCCTGGTCTGCAGTGGTCAGTACCTATCAAAAGTGGTCCAAGGAAGGAAGAGAGGTGAACCGGCGACAGGGTCATGGGCAACCTAGACTCATTGATGCACGTGGGGAGTGAAGGCTGGCATGTTTGGTCCGATCCAACAGACGAGCTACTGTAGCTCAAATTACTAAAAAAGTTAATGTGTCAGAACGTCACAAATGCATCGGAAATGTTAAAAGGTGTCAGAACACACAGTGCATCGCAGTTTGTTGCGTATGGGGCTGCGTAGACACAGTCCAGTCAGGGTGCCCATGCTGACCCCTGTCCACTGCCGAAAGGGCCTACAATGGGCACGTGAGCATCAGAACTAGACCACGGAGCAGTGGAAGGAGGAGGCCTGGTCTGATGAGTCTCGTTTCCATTAACATCACATGGATGGCCGGGTGCAACGCTTACCAGGAGAACACATGGCACCAGGATGCACTATGGGAAGGAAGCAGGATTGTGCGTCCTGCCACAAAGCAAAAATGGTTCAGGAATGGTTTGAGGAACACAACATCAAGCTCATGGTGTTGATGGCCTCCAAATTCTGTGGGATGTGCTGGACAAACAAGTCCAATCAATGGTGGCCCCACCTTACAGGACTTAAAGGACCTGCTGCTAACGCCTTAGTGCCAGACACCACAGCACACCTTCAGAGGTCTAGTGGAGTCCATGCCTCGACGGGTCAGGGCTGTTTTGTCGGCAAAAGGGGGACCGACACAATATTAGGCAGGTGGTGGTAATGTTCTGGCTGATCGGTGTATAATACCAGTTTGATAGTCACGTAACACCCAACAGCTCTCTAACAGTCTAACGCAGCGTCTCCCAATCCTGGCCCTCGGGACCCAAAGGGTGGCATATGTTAGCGGAGAAGGAGGGAGAGATAGAGAGAAAGCGAGGGAGATGGAGAAATACAGAGTGTGTGTGTGTGTGGCCTACGAGGATGACCTGGTGTGTGAAAGAGCCAACGTGCACCAGTCACGGAAAGAGAGGGAGAGAGGTTGGCAAACGCCCTTTCAAAAGGGTATTTGACTGTATAGTATTTTGTTCATTAATCCAATCCCCGAAACTGTCCATGTCAGCAGTCACATTTTAAAGACGGAGCACTTTACTTCAAAGACGTAGTGGCTGTTCTCAGAGCCGCTCTGCACTTGGTGACAGCTGACAGGGACACTTCGTGGCCCGGCGCTAACAGTGGCATGAAATCACCACCACATCGGTTTGAGACCAGCGGAGCCACAAACCAATGTTCCGTTTACACATCTACAACGCGGCCCACGCCAGGAATAAGCCTTCGTCCATCCATCCATCCGGCCCGGCCGATGGCTGAGAGTTCTCAGGTTACTGCTGACTCCGCGATCTGATGTGAAACGTCCCCGGTCTTATTAGCAGTGGGCTGAGGAGAACCGAGAGAGACGGAGGCTGCCCACTTCCGTGACACCTAATGATCCGGACTGGCCAGTGGGTTAGTGAGAGACTGAGCGGTGTTGTCAGGGCGAGCGCACATGCACACGCATGCACACGCACGCACGCACACAGCTGGCCGGGCTAGATTAGAGAAGGTGATGATTATCAGACCAGGGCTGACGGACTTCCTCATCACAAGAGTGAGGGCATATATGGGCTAACCCACTCTGAGCAACGCAATCCCCGGCCCTGAGGACAACGCCCCCCCCCGCCGCCCCCCCCCCCCCCTTGACCGTGGCGGCGTTGTACCTGCGATCATGCTCTCAGTGTAGGCCACACGCTCCAGGACCAGGCTGATGAGGCCCGTGTCGGTGCAGGCCTGCAGGTTGCTCACGCTCTTCTTCAGGACGGCCGTGAAGATGCTCCATACCTCCGCCTGGCACGTGGGCTCGCACTGGGGACCAGGATCAGAGGGGGTCAGGGCCACAAAGTTCAATTCAATTTTCCAATGTGTCTCCCCGTAAGTTGTTTTTAATTAAAGTTTGGGGGGTTTTAATTTAAGGTCGAAGATAATTCATTCGGGGTGAATTCCAATTTTGGGTAAATTATACTTCCCACTTAAAAAATATGCCCACTCATTGTTTCACTCATTACGCTTAGAGGACAAATTAGGGTTAAACACCTTGTTTAAGGGGTACAACAACATACTTATAAGCATATAAGCCCCCCCACCCCAATCTCAGGCTCATCTGCGGTTGCCGCTGAACGCAGCTGATAATTGCCAGAGTGCCTGGATAGAGAAAATACACCAAGAACCTGAGCCTGAGTCACATTTAGATACCGGCGACCAAAGCAATTAGAAGAGTGAAACGCAGCTCGGTCACGCCCATTACTCCTCACAGACAACGAGTACACCACCCACCTTGTCCAGTAGCTCAACCATGCAGACGATGCTCTCCTGCTCCTGGATGATGAAGTTCATCTCCAGGTCAAACTGGCCTCCCACCAACTGGAGGGGGGGTAGGCAGGGGGAGAGAGAGTGACACAGAGAGAATGAGAGGGAGGGAGAGAAAGAGAGAAGGAAGAGAGAACTTGTCAAACGGTGCATTTGAAGAGACAAAAACATCATGACACCCATGTTCATTTCCAGGATATGTCTCAGTAGCCAGCTGACTGGCCAGGGGTTCAATCCACAGAGACGGCCCTCCCCCAGAGTCCCTCTTTCGCCTAACCACCGCCACGCCCCTTCACACGTCAGTTTGACAGATAAACGGGACGGCGCGGCGAACGGAAGACGCAGACCTTTGTCAAGTGGGGAAAAGACAATGCAACACAAGACGGCAGTGACCCTGACACCAAACACGTCCGCGGCGGCGCACCGGCGACTGAAAGGGAGCTTACATTATTAACGGCTGGCCACCTGGTCAGCCTCCATACTAGTCAGCCTGGCTAGAAACAGACCATAATCTGGTGAGCTAACGGCAAACAACCGCCACTGACATACGTAACGTCTTAGCAGGAATTAGCCGCCAGCTATGATATCATACTGACCTCATATGGAAGGCAGCCAATAAGGGAAAGGATAAAGCCCTGACTGTGGGGAGTGGTAACAGCAGTGGCGGTCCTAGTAGTTGCGGCCCTGCTGACGGTTTGCAGTCGCAGACCAACTGACCATCGTATTACTAGTAGCGTTTGTAGTAGCAGCAGCGGTAGTAGTAGTAGTAGTAGTAGTAGTAGTAGTAGTAGTAGTAGTAGAAGCAGCAGCCCTAACAGAGAAACGGCTTGCAGTAGTTTTAAAAAGACAATTTGCTAACAAAGATTTTAAAAAATTTAAGGCAACATTTTTTTGGTTGAAGAACCTGTTGATGGTTTCCTTTGGTGAGTTGCATTTTCAGTTTGGGGTTTCATGTTTGAAACGTGGCCTAGAAACCTTATCTTTCATGTGCGTTTTTTTTTTTTGTTTATGAACGCTGCCTGATGATTAGGCTGTATGTTTGACACAGACACCACATACACCCCCCCCTCCAAAAACATGTACTTGTTATTTTCAAACCAGCAGGGTCCTGGCAAAGGTTATCTACATGATGGTGTTACATTGGTTCTGAGCCCTACAGCACATGAAGACAGAAATAATGTCCTGTGTGCCTGGAAATATATATTACCAGCTATAAATGTCACAATTTGTCACTAATTTAATAGTTACACTGACATTTTTATTATTGAACCCTGCCTAACAGAATGTGATAAGAGAGAAACCAACAATGCCCACGTCAAAACGAATATTGTAAGACAGCACACTGGGTTTTAAATCGACAGGACAAGACGGGGACAGACGAGGAATAGCCACCATTTGCCAGGAGACAGGAACACAACTTGATTGGTATGAATTAACAGAAACCCCCACGCTTGCCTGAAGACAACCTGTCCCATTGAAATGACTGAAGCAGGATTAACAGAAAGGGAAGGGACGAGGAAACGCACACAGTGACCATGAATGGATTAACAAGCCATAAGATAGCAACGATGGTTGATGACTGGGCCTGAGCTACACACACACAGAGAAAATCTGAATTCTACTTTTATTAATCCTAAGCCCAAACCTTATCATAACCTCAACAATTGAACATTTTATACCTGAACTTAACCTATCCCTGATGCCTAAACCAAACCTAACTGGCAATGTATAAACCTAACCCAAATTCTAACCCCAATTATACATTTCACCCTAAACCGAAAAAGAAACCATAATTTTATTCTAACCGTATCTTTGTGGTGACAGGCATCCTTTAGCTCTTCGGCATGCCTCGTTAGGTGCAGGGAATTGTTAGTTTGTGGAGTTGACCCAGGGAAAGTACCCGGCTAAAATAAATTCCAACAGTTAAAAAAGTGGCACACCCCCCTCACCTCACCTCACCGGCCTCGTGATTGGACTGGGGAAGTGTTAATGAATGTTACTATACTTGTCAGAACTTAATGTCCTCACTACTAAGGTAACCCATGGCAAATCAAGACTCACAAGTATAGTAAAACAAGCGTGTGTGTGTATAGTGTGTTGGTTTCTTTCACAAACTTCAGTGCAGGGTACAACAAGCGTGCGTGTGTGTGTGTGTGTGTGTGTGTGTGTGTGTGTGTATGCAGGGTACAACAAGCGTGTGTGTGTGTGTGTGTGTGTGTGTGTGTATATATGCAGGGTTCAACAAGCGTGTGTGTGTGTGTGTGTGTGTGTGTATATGCAGGGTTCAACAAGCGTGTGTGTGTGTGTGTGTGTGTGTGTGTATATGCAGGGTACAACGATTGTGTGTGTGTGTATGCAGGGTCCAACGAGTGTGTGTGTGTGTGTGTGTATGCAGGGTACAACGCTGTGTGATGAGGCTCCACGGTTAGAAGATCAATGTGAGTGTGGCCATCAGGGCCTCGTTAGTAAATGGCTGCCAGGCCAGGGCATCTGCCGGGTTTCTCACCAAGACCTGGAAGGGTGGGAATTAAAGCTAACTAGATAAACAAAGGTCTGTCTGAATGACGGCAGTGATGAAGAGGAATGTGGGCAAATTATCAGGTCTGTCTCGTTACAAAAGAACATAGCACAACCTAACGGGCCACCAGACACTGACGCCACAATTTAAGCGTTTGTTTTTTTATTTTTCCCCTGATAGGTCAGACGAAATGTCATTGATAGTAGAAAGTGTGTTTTTAATTGAAAGGCTATTCATAGCAGACATTCCTCTGTGGTTCTGGAAGGTTAACGGCCTTCTACAAACAAGAATTATAATCTCTGACCTCAATTCCACATCCACATCATTTATCACACAGGAAAAAAAAAAAAAGGAAAAGAAACTGGATGCATGCCAAACGGGAAAAAGTATAACTCCCTCATCTAGCCTAGCTTTTAAGTTATGCAAATGATATCATGCCCTTGGAACAGCAGCTTAGGACAAAAGTTGATTGAAGTATTTAATAATTACCATTAAGATCTCAGTGGCCTTCAAACTCACCCATCCAGATAAAGCCCTAACATCATCCGCTGCAATGGAAAGAAATATCCGGAAAGAGAAAAAAAAAACGAATCTATTTTCACTTATTTTAGGACCTGCTCAGCACAGTTCTAATAGGCTTAATGAATCCAGTGGTGGCTGGCGTTTAATAAGATCACCTCATATCTCTTACTGACATTCCCATTACAGCTCACATTAACGGGAGCAGCTGAGAATTCAAAGCCATACTGACGCTTTAGTAAATAAAGTGGTAATAAGAGGATCTATGGAAAGTTACTCAAATCAAGACCAAGTCGGCTTTTGAAACTTTCCGTTTTTTTTTTTTTCCTTTCTACTAATCAAGGCCAATAGGGGATACCGGAAACCGATGAAAGTACCAGAACTCAGCGGGCCGCACTTCCTCCTCCAGGCTTGGGAACTCGTCTTCAGACTGGTGGCACAAATGTTGTGAGTCACAAAGTCCGCAAATCGATTCCATCAATCGATCGACTAAGTCATCCAGAACCAGACCGCCTGCGTCCCCAAAACAACACTATTCCTTATTCGGGGCATTAGTCAAACAGTGTCCTACATAGGGATTAGGGTATGATTTGGTACACAATCACCTGAACAAGGTAAAACCCGGGCAATCGCCACTTAGCTGTTCAACTGAACAAATACACACACACACACACACACACACACACACACACACAAGTTGGTACAGCTACCCTCATGGGGACCAGAAAATAGAAATTGCATGCTCCCTTGCCCTAAACTTATCCCAAACCTAACCCTAACCTTAACCTCAATAATAAAGTAACATTTATGCCTAAACTTTACCTAGATGTTATGCCTAACCTTAACCCTAAACTTAACCAACAACGCCTGGACCTTAAAGAAACCCCAATTCAAACTCTATTGTAAGTTTGACCCTAAACCGGAAATTGACTTTTGCCTCACGGGGACCGGCAAAAGGTCCCAATTAGGTAAATTTTTTCTGGTTTCACTATGCTCATTGGGACATTTGGTCCCCATTCGTTCAGTAAGTCCTAACACACACAGAGACCCGACAACCCAGAAAGACCAGGATATATCAATAGTTGTGGGGAGGATGGCAAAATTAAATGAGGTGGAAAATTAAGGATTTTTCTTGATGGGTTGTAAGTTTGAGGCCCTCCTTTTCAAGTCTTTCAGCAACCAACTGAATAGTTCATGAGGTAGCCTAGTTTGTAGGGCAATAGACTTTAAATATTAAACATTTCATAGCAAGTCAAATATTTCAGCAAACTCACGTGTTTACCTCAAGTACTGCAGTCGTAAAAACATGCTAGTTTTCTGTCACACACACACACACACACACACACACACACATACATACACACACACACACACGTACACACGTTCCAGTATCCACACTAGAATAGATTACCACAAATATTAAAGCTTTAAGCATTCAATATCTCATACTGCTAGTGTTGACATTAGAAAAGACTAAAACTGCACATGAATGGGGAATCAAAGTAGCGAGTGGTTCTTCTCTCCAGGGACCATGTAGCGTAGAGTACACTGGGCATTTAGCGTAGCGTAGAGCCTGTGCATTTAGCGTAGAGCCTGTGCATTTAGCGTAGAGCCTGTGCATTTAGCGTAGCGCCTGTGCATTTAGCGTAGAGCCTGTGCATTTAGCGTAGAGCCTGTGCATTTAGCGTAGAGCCTGTGCATTTAGCGTAGAGCCTGTGCATTTAGCGTAGAGCCTGTGCATTTAGCGTAGAGCCTGTGCATTTAGCGTAGAGCCTGTGCATTTAGCGTAGAGCCTGTGCATTTAGCGTAGAGCCTGTGCATTTAGCTTAGCGTAGGGCCTGTGCATTTAGAGTAGCGTAATGTGGATGCCAGACCAGCCGGCCACAGCAGCCTCTCCCCATCTCCCCCTCCACTCTCTCCCCCTCTCTTCATTTCTCTAACTGTGTCTTTGTTCCAGGAGTCACCAGATCCCTGCTGGGTAACCTAAACCCCCTAGCCTGGTCGTTCACACCAGAGGCCGTTCTGAATTAATCATGGACAAACAGCCAATCGGGAACAGAACAGGGCACAAACAGCCCTCTATCTCCACGGACGGGACGGAACTGTTGGGGTTACGGCGATAGGAAAACACTGGGGCTAATATTCAAACAGTGTCTCAGAGCAGCACTGCTGGTCTACAAACAGCTCAGTCTTTCAGGCCAGATCCCACTGAAGGTGAACACGCCTACTCTGACACGACATGAACGCCCCGGGGGGCCTGGAGGCAGAAATCCCTCCACTCGCCTTCTACGGCGGCCGGACATCAACCCGACGTCGCCACGACTCCCCGGGCATAGAGAATGCCCGGTATGTGCCGTCAGCGGGCCGGCAAACTAGCTGCAGGTTTGGATGGAGCCAGTTGATGTCAGAGAGGGTCGTCAGATGGGAAAAGATGGGGACATTGTCCTTCTACAACTGACCACTAGTAGAAGGACATTGGGATGCGAAGCTGCAGTGGGGGGAGGGAGAGAGGCAAGTGTGTGTGTGTTCCTATATCTCCATTATTAATGCTCCTATTCCGCTCCACTCCTAATGAAATCGCAATTAATTCCACGGGTGGAATCCTCCGAATTAAAAGTCCTTTGCCTGAACAAAGCACTCAGACAAAAGGAAGCAGAGCACAAGAGCGAGCCCCCAACAAATCTATACACATTCGCCACCATGTCTGTACAGGCTTCCCAAATGACACCCTACACCCTTGATTGAGTGCAGAGAACACACCCCTGTTAAAAAGTATACACACCCCTGTTAAAAAGACAAGTTTTTGTGATGTAAAAGAATGAGACAAAGATAAATCACGTCAGAACTTTGTCCACTTTTAATGTGACCTATGTATAATGTGAATAATTCAAATGAAAAACAAATTGAAATCTTCAAGGGGGAAACATTTAAAATAAAAACCTTACAATAATCCGGTTGCATAAGTGTGCACACCCTCTTATAACTGGGGATGTGGCTGTGTTCAGAATTAACCCATCATATTCAAATGTTAAATAGACACACCATTACACACCTGCAATCATTTAAAGTCTGATTAATCACAAAGTTCAGCTGTTCTAGTAGGATCTGCCTATTCATTTGCTTAGTTGAATCTCAGAGCAAAAGCTGTGGTCCTCAGAGAGCTTCCAAAGCATCAGAGG
This sequence comes from Esox lucius, assembly GCF_011004845.1. Taxonomy (NCBI): domain Eukaryota; kingdom Metazoa; phylum Chordata; class Actinopteri; order Esociformes; family Esocidae; genus Esox; species Esox lucius. Next base: position 15,418,762 of record NC_047593.1, read on the forward strand.
GATCTCATTGTTGTAAGATATCAGTCAGGAGAAGGGTACAAAGTAATTTCCAAAGCATCAGATATACCATGGAACACAGTGAAGACAGTCATCATCATGTGGAGAAAATATGGCACAGAGACATTACCAAGAACTGGACCTCCCTCCAAAATGTATGAAAAGACAAGAAGAAAACTGGTCAGGGAGGCTTCCAAGAGGCCTAGAGCAACATTAAAGGAACTGCAGGAATTTCAGGCTAGTATCGGCTGTGTGCTACATGTGACAACAATCTCCCCTATTCTTAATATGAATGGGCTATGGGGTAGGGTGGCAAAACAGAAGCCTTTTCTTACAAAGAAAAACATCCAAGCCCGGCTAAATTTTGCAAAAACAAACATCAAGTCCCCCAAAAGCATGTGGGAAAATGTGTTATGGTCTGATGAAACCAAGGTTGAACTTTTTGGCCATAATTCCAAAAAGGTATGTTTGGCGCAAAAACCACACTGCATCACCCAAAGAACACCATACCCACAGTGAATGGTGGTGGTGGTGGCAGCATCATGCTTTGGGGCAGTTCTTCAGCTGGAACCGGGACCTTTGTCAGGGCACAAAACCAATTTTGGCACAAAACCTTCAGGCGTCCGTTAGAAAGCTGAAGAGGAAGTTCACCTTTCAGCATGAAAACGACCCAAAGCACAAATCCAAATCCACAAAAGCATGGCTTCACCAGAAGAAGAAGAACATTTTGGAATGGCCCAGCCAGAGCCCAGACCAGAATTCAACAGAACATCTGTGGGGTGATCTGAAGAGGGCTGTGCACAGGAGATGTCCTCGCAATCTGACAGATTTGGAGCGCTTTTGCAAAGAAGAGTGGGCAAATACTGCCACTTCAAGATGTGCCATGCTAATACACTCCTACCCAAAAAGACTGAGTGCTGTAATACAATCAAAAGGTGCTTCAACAAAGTATTAGTCTAAGGGTGTCCACACTTATGCAACCAAGTTATTGTGAGTTTTTTATTTTTCACCCTCAAAGATTTCAGTTTTGAATTGTTCATGTATTATAGGTCACATTAAAGGTGGAAAAAGTTCTGACATGATTTATCTTTGTCTCATTCTTTTACATCACAAGTATCTGGCATTTTAACAGGAGTATATAGACTTTTTATATCCACTGTACCAGACTAGGGAACTATTTAGGATGCGCCTCACCAGCTCCAGTGCATTCACACTAAGCAGATGGTAGAATGCGGTTTACCATTCAACCTCAGCTGTAAGGGAATAATGTCAATGTTTGGCTAGAGGGGTTGAAAGTCCATGTTTTTCCACAGCTGGCTTGGGACAAATCTGATCCAGCCATGATGTGAAACTATAGGATTAAACGTTGGCAGTAAATCTGGTGTGACAGCCAACGCGACAGACCACCAGTATTTAAAAAGGACCACAAACAGTGGCTTCCCAAACAGGAGCAAATCAGAGCAGAGGTTTCTGCTGGACGTTAGACCGGATTTTGCACTGGACAAACCAAGTTTCAGAGCCTGGTTCGTCGATCGCTGCAGGGAAGGTTATGACAAATGTCAGAGCCATCAACAAATCTGTCACGTCCATGTTCCTGCCATGGGTCATGAGCAGATTTCCCAGTAAATCAGGGGTCAGATGAAACAGGGAAGCAGACAGACAGCGCGCGCACACGCGAGAGAGCGACAAACAGCGCGCGCACACGCGAGAGAGAGCGAGCGAGCGAGCGAGAGAGAGGGAGACAGCACGAGCGTGCGAGACAGACAGACAGCGCGAGACTCACAGAGGGGTGAGTTCAGGCAGAGACAATGCAAACCACACCGGAGGGCCTACAGTCTTGCTCTCCACTGTCAGATTGATCAGGGTGATGTGGCCTTTCCACGTACACACGCAAAACATTTGTCTGATGAGTCACTCACACCCCCTGAGGATGCCTTACCAGCATAGCAGCATCACGGCTCCCATGACCTTCCATGACCTAACTTTTACTAAGGTCTATCTCCAGGGTGGTGGTGACGTGGAATTTTGGGATGTCTGACTGGACGCCCAACAGACTGTGGTTAACAGGATAACCATTTAAATTGCAAAAGTTAGGTTACAAAAGTCCAAATCAGGTGTTGCATTTGTCCGCTAGCTGGCGTTTACTTACCTGTGTTTAAACACAGCTCTCCCAGCTAGCTAGCACCAACGGCCTGACTCTAGCAACTAGCTAGCTGGCATGACCAATATATGCCAGCTAGCTATATGGAGTTACGACAAGTAATTTTAAACGTAACTGTTGGTTACACGTTTGTGTAAGCTGCATGAATCTCACATGACATTTTAAAGAGAGCGATGCAGCTAAGCACTGCTGTGCTGAGGAAGGGAAGGGCGCAAGAGGGAGGCCATTTAACAAATCACACAGCAACAATGACAGGCAGGGATGGCGAGGAAGATGACAGTAGGGAAAAGGCAAAAAGGCCAATTCAAATATTCCACAGCTGCATTGTGAGTGAAAATGACTAAGACGAGAGCTTTTCAATTCAAATTGATAACAGAAGAAACACGCTCCTTCAGAGAAGTGATCACAGACAACTACAGCAGAAAAGTCCCCCTAGAAAGTCGTATCGAATCCCTGAGTTTTTGACATAGCCTCTGGCGACAAGACTCAAGACATCCACTCCAACGTAAACCAATGTCAACTTCGAACATTCATTTGGTCCCATGGCCAGTTATGACCTGATATTGATATACTGTAGTCTCTGCTTCCTGGAAGCTGTGAGAAACTGAAAAATACAGCATCTGATTGTGAGAAACCACTTCGGAAAACAGACAAAGGGTTGGAGCTTAGGTTAACCCCCTAGCCCTAACAGTGGACAGCAGATAGACAAGATACAGTGTTCAGACTGTCCGCCTGGTTGCCAGACTGTCCGCCTGGTTGCCATCCTGCCCAAAAACATGCCCCTTGCACCCTCTTCAGCAGGCTGGATGCACGGCAACTAATTACCTTCCTCTGATCCAAAAATAGAGCTTTCTAGGAGTAGAGTTGATTTGTTTGCCCTTGGGCGTACAGGACTGGGAACCAGCAACACCAGTCGATGTGCAAGGAGTCGAGAAATTGATCAATTTGGAGTTGGCTACTGTATCTATGGGGCCGGGCTGGGATATTCCACACGCAACAAGCTGACGCTAAGACCAAACGAACATGCGCGTTAGCGGCGAGCGTACACTGTAAGCCTGGCGGTTTCACTAAAGTAGCCTAAAGTTTACCTCTGGTTATTTAATCAGTACAAACCTCCCAAGGCTTTTAGCTGTATACTGTATAGTCCACTTAGGTTATGACACCACATGAAGGAAAGTCCTCCTTAGCCATAGGAAAGTGTCAAGAATGTGTAAATAAAAAAAAGATGCACAGAAATGTTCTAGTGCCTATGCACCTATGCAAGTTGATAGCAAACAGGCAGCATAAATCGTCAAGCGCGCCCCCCCCCCCTCTCTAGAACCCGAATGGAGCAGCATGAAGTGGTGCGTAGGTGTGTATCCGTTTTAGCGTGTGAAACGTCATCAACCGCAGGAATCAGAGATAACACCCAAAGACCTGCAGTCGTTCGCCACTCAATATAGAAGGCCAATCAAGCTTTACTTACAGGGGTCAATACTTTTATGGATCTGATCATCAGAAAGGGAAGGAATGGCAGAAAACCAGGATGAAGCGAGGGGGAAAATAACGCCCACACCAAAAAAAACATTGATTGGCAAAGGTATACAAACCGCACACAACTCCAATGAACATTGTACAATAAAACATTTCGTCAAAGAACAATCTCCCTTGTTTTTTTGCGACCAAGAAACGGACTGTCAGCTTCGATGACACCATGACTCGGATTGCTTTGAAAAGCGTAAAATGTAATTTCACTTACCGAAATACACAGTATCTGAAGAGAACAAACACCGGTATGTAGCCAATTCACAGTGACGGTGAGTATTCAGAATAGACAGGACATTTAGGATTAGAGGGGACAGGGACTGAAGAACGAGATAAGGGAGAGCTTGAAGTTTGGAACGTCTGGATAGTATTCATTTCAAACACTGCCGACTAACTGAGACCAGCGTGGCGTGTAATGCATTGCGTTAGTGATGTTATTTATCAAACATGCATAATACATTTTCCTTGAAGCTCAGGACTAATATCTTTTCAGTTGGTTATCTCAATGCATAAATAGTGATTAATGATCAACTTGCGAATATTACACTCAGGTCTCGTTAATTAAAAGTGTGTTACAACAAATTTCCAACGATAAAGAACGATTAGCCGACAGGGCGGACCACGTTCCAGGACATTATCATTGGTTCCACAACTGTGCCCGTTGTCATGCCATTAGTGACACAAACACAAATTAAAACACGCATGACTCCGTAGCAGATCTAATATCGCTCACATTCAACGAGAGTCCGGCGCGACAACGATCAAGTCGTAGATTAAAACGTTTGTTTACTGTTTTTTTCCACGCATCCCGACTGTGGCATCATTAGAGCGCGTCCGTGCATCTGCCCAAACATCCCTTCGCAATTACGGTTAATGAATGTTCTCCCATCACAGCTCCTGCCATTAAGGGAGATTTCAATCATGCCACACTAGAGCACGGGGGAAAAAAACACCTATAGGCTTACTCTGACCCTCACACACAAGCAGTGCATTAACACAATCCACTAAACGAGATTGTAATAATGTAATAATGTGACGTGTTCCACTCAGCGGATGCTTTTATCCAAAGCAAATTATGGGTTACTGTTCCCCAGGGGAGACGTACGTCGACCCAAGTGACTGCTTAAAATGCACCGAGCTTCCAACGCCCTTGTCGACTGAGAAGGGGGAAAACGGGGACGACGTTCAGACGGGAATTTGGCAAACAGGGCTGCGATTTGTTACACTTTGTCTGCACTTCAACGCGACTCCGTCTTATCGTCCTCGTGCGGTTTCAGCTGTGACGCGGCCGTTGAGTTTTTGTTTTCCGTTTGGGGTGGGGTGGGGACTTTTCTTCTTGAGCCTATATACTGCCCTGTGTGAGTTTGTAGACGTTCCTGCCTAGTTGCATGACTGGATAGGTACACACAGAGGAAGATGGACTTCATGTGCCTCTTCAGCACCAGCTGCCGTCCCCCGACCCATCCCTAAGCGCCCCGACCCCCCCCCCCCCCCCCCCCCCCCCCCCGCCAGTCTGCCCTTATGCCTGTTAGTCAGGGCCACCACACATTAACGAATCCTATGGCACAGTAGCGGCTGGGAAACACTTTCTTGTATTAGATGTTTAAGGTTGAAAGCTTGAAAGTTGATACAATGAACATTTCCAGGGAAGGTCAACCTGACCCAGGCTTGGTCTGAAATGGTTTTGTAATCGAGAATGAAACACAACGTGAGTAATTTGTGAATTTGAGCTTTTTTGAAAACACAGAAGACAAACATACATTGCATTCTTTTTAAATTGAAATACCGTATTAAAGTTTTCAGATACCATAAAAAAAAGACCTGTGTTAAATGGGAGTATTCACTTAGGAGGAGGAGGAGGGGCTGGTGGTGGTGGTGGTGGGGGGACCTCACGTCATGGGCTTGTCTTCTCACTCACCTGACGTATGCAAATTTCACGACAGTTTTTGGCCGTAATCTTTCCCCTCTATACTGCCGGCCACTTCCCTGGTTCAGGAGGGTGGAAAGCCCACAGGGCGGCAGGGGGCAAAATCTTTCGGGTTAGACTCGTTCTGGTGGTTCTGATCTCTCTAATTACGACCTCCGGGCACTGTTATGTTATCAGCGGGGACGCAGCGCTATCCTGGAGAGCCCTCCGCCTGCAGGCCTGCGTTGAGCGATACAAGGACCGTCTCTCCTGAGAGTCTGACCTGACAGGCACTATGGGCAGTAGCCATACTGAACCTCCTAGTCCAACGAGTCTAACTCATGGTAAGGTCTCAGACTGGTCGAAAGAACTTATTGGACTCGCACAGTGGGTCAGAATGAGGATCACCACGGGCGCGGTCTATCGGCAAAGGGATCTGCTGGTGTTGTTTTAATTGGCACTCTGGTCGGAAAGGAAAGGACGGTCAGGAAATTACCGTCATTAGAAATCAGAGTCAAGCCCTTTTAAGGGTTTTGGGAAAACGTTCACGTCTGCAGTCCGATGTGAGATCCGGGCGTTCTGAGAAAGATGTGCGGCCATTGCGAGCATTCAAAACAGGCTCTCTCTACTGGTCACAATCACTTTCCCAGGAACCCGTCGTAATCAGATAACAGGACAGCGCGTCACGCTAGGCCCCTCTTTTGGGGGGGGATTCACTTGGTCCACTGTCCCCGTAAGGACCACCTCTGATCACTGAGTAAAGTTGCGGGAAAATAGACCCTTTCCACAAGGCAGAGTAAACTAGACATAGGAGGCAGGTAAATCCTGCCCAAGACGCTCGAAAACAACATGGTCTAGGCTCATGGTTACCTGGTCCTTATAGGACCTGTACACTCTAAACATAAAAGTGAAGTACCCTTCACTTCGTAACCATGGGGGGGGGGGGGGGGGAGAAAATCTCATATATTGTAAATAACTATTTATACTTGTTACTCAAAAATCATGTGAACAACCTACCCGCTGAAAAAAAAAAAACGTGCATAACATTTATTTAAAAGGATTTCAAAAGAAACCATTTAAAACAGGGTTCCTTGAAGGACCCTTTTAGTGAGTTACCAGAAGAAAAGAAAAACGCACAGAGGGTCTGACAGTTTCAATGTTAAGAGCCCCTATAGGACCCTCCACGACACGTTTCTTCTTGGAGTGCAGTTAAATAGGTATCGTATGTGTCGATGATGGGGAGAGCAGGAGGCACGGAGCTGTTCAGCAACAATCTGGTGAGTTATAAATAGCACCACCGAGGCAGGGTGAGGCAATAAAGCAGCACAGAGGAGCAAGGCTGCTGCATTCAGCTACATGGCTTTAGCCGGGGAAGAGTTTAACATAATGAGAAGCCGGTACACTTGGCGCGCGCACGCACGCACGCACGCACGACTGCACACACGCACGCACGCACACAAAGAGAAAGCGATTACACAGCTGCTAATTAGCACACTTTGATTTAATTACAACAGAAATCCACCAGTGCTTCGTGACCTTATCCCCTTCGAAAACATAGTTCTTGGTAGGGTTGATCCCAATGAAATGAAATCTCGGTTGACCCATGGATTCCTCATTCTAGACAACCTACATCCTGAAAGCCCACTGAACAAAGAAATGTCACAAATGACTTGGCCATATTATTATAATAATACAAGATGAAGACAACCAGACCTTTATTTCATCCACAAACATAATCGCTGCTAAAACGTATCAAGCCATAAACGGCAAGCACATTTCTGGCTCTGAATTAACACGCAAACTATTTTTGGAAGGTAACCAATTTTTTTAAATCAGCTATAAGTAACCTATTAAAATATGGAGTACGTTGATTCAGTTTTAGAGTCTTGAGTACCGCTCAAAAAACTGTCTAACCACCTCCTTAACCTAGAGAGATAGACCGCAGCAGACCTGCTGCCACAGGAAAGAACAAGTCCACCAATATTATATATACAAATATACATTTCCCACTACAGAAAACTCTGGTTAACCAAGAGGATTATAATGACACATTCAACCAGTCAGGTAAATGGTGTCATCCATAATTCATGACAAATAAGTGCAAGCACAATCGTCCATTGAGGTCTTAGAGATGGCAAGTAGATCCAACAGATCCTTCCACCTGCAGGCCAAGAGTTCAAACAGCGAAGACTTTATAATCATGGGCTCAACCTTTGACCTTTAAGTCGAACTTTGCACCAAAAAACTTATTGTTCTTCTTCCTCAGCTACTACGGTATATTATTCCCCTGCAATTTTCTTCAACCAACAAACAGACTTACTTGTCCACATGGCGACCTGCGTCAAACAGACCAGGAAGAGTTTCTGTTGGCTTATCAAACGTTACATGCCAACTGGGTGGAAATGCCACCCGCAGTAAATTCAAGGAAGTTAGCTAATTGTAGCAATCATGAAAAGTATGCAGTCACTTTCTCCAAAGATATGACAGAGCTAAAAGTGCGAAATGTTTTTGCATGGAACGATCGGAAATTAGTCGTTCTGATGTGCCCTTTGAGGTGTGATAATATTAGAACCCGATGAGCCAGATGTAGCATTCATTTGACAATCTCCCCAGAACCACACAGCCGTCAATGGTTGTAGCAAATCTGTTGTAGCCAATCTGGAGGTCTCCATGCCTCAAACTGAAGGCAACTCAAATACTACGGACCATATGACATTATCAAGAACAGAAACAACTTCAAACTATTTGATAGGGACAACGCACCCGAATAAACATTTCTAATAAAAAAGCCAGACTGTGCCCAACAGCCAACCAGCTGATCCATGGCTGAAGGCCCTCTGTGGTTCTGGAGTGCCACAGGGACCCGATTATGCAGTGACATGCAGTGAGGTCTAACTCCGGGTAGGCAACGAGAAATACACAAAAAACTACTCACCAATCAGGCTGAACTCCCTAGCAAATCGGTTTCTTTTACATGTGTCACTAGATTGAAAGCATACGCATTTTAAAAGGGAACTGCACCGTCGTTGTCCCATACACATATCTGACTGACTGATGTGGACAATTCCTTATGCAAAGAAATATTTTACGGCATCGATCTCAGCAGGTTTCTGTAACACATATCACCAGTTTCATCCGCAGTTTGCATCACTCCCAAGCAATTGGGTGCACGAGTGAATTTATTTTCAAAATTTCATCAGTAGAGCCTATTTCCCACGGGTATGCTAGGCATCAAGTGGTCCTTCACAAAACAACTGATTAAGCCAAATAGTATCGTGTCAGATTGACAATCCAAAAACGTCAAGTTTGAATCCAGTAAACACACACAGGGCACAAAATCATGGAGTAGATGAACCAACCCTTCCAGAAAATAGATTTAAAAAACGATCTGTAAACTATTTTAAGACAACATTCATTTACCCATCCTTCTGAAAGAATTTGAATCACTGTTGGCAGAATATTCAGGGCAGCATAGATAGCCCGTGACCACACAGTGTCAGCAGTTGAGAACAGCAGGCAAGGAAAGCAGAACAACCTGCTAGCTTTAGCACAACCACACAGCCATACACTTCTAAAATGCTACTCATTTTACAAACTTCTGGTAATATTTTGCCCCTTAAATTGTTGTAAATTATTGAGATCAGGTGTTGGACTACACTCTGACAATTTATTTTCCTTCAAAAGACCGTGTGGAAAACAGTTTTAGACGTGACAACGAATTTGGCACTTCCCTCGCTAGCTAGGCCAGCCAGTGTCCCTAGATGTTCTCATGTTACTGCAGAGCCAGTGGGTAAAATATTTTGATTGGTAGGAAGCGACATTACTATGCCCCAAAGAAAACGCAGAGGCCTTGTGCTTTTCCCATACCCATTTGAAAGAATGTGAATGTACCACGAATGCGCCAACCGTCTAAACGGTTAGCATTCACTGGAACTAGGCGGAAAAGCAGTGCGTTTGCATCAACCTTTTTGATGATGAGAGCCCTCGAACGTTAGAGGGAGCGGGCGCGGTGGAGAGCGGTTTAGCCAATACACTACCTCCGCACATATTTTCTTGTAATTAAATCCACAAAATCGAAAAGGACTTTTTCTGGAGTAATTAAAAGGACATTTCTGTTGACAAATCAATAAATCACTGCAGAAAAATATTTTTTTATTTCAAACACAGCATGATACATTCCAATTTCTTCCAAAATCCCAGGATAGGCAGCGTCTACCCAGACCACACGTCACTGCGATTATATCAGTGCATCAGTCCAGGGAGATGCTCCTGTATTGTATCTGATGAATGGAGTGGCAGACGAACTCATTCACCGCCTGCCCGCCCAATAGGCCATGGCACACTTGAAAACCTCTGCCGTTTGTACACTGGCGGTTGTTAAGCAGCCTCTCTCCCTCCTCTTCGACTCACCCTCTCCATGGGGCTCGACGGAAGAATCGCCACCGCCGTTCACAGGAAGAAACTCTGATAAGATTCCAGTGATTCAACTGGCGAGGGTGACGGTCGGTGGGGGTCTGGTCATGTGTAATTAAATCTTTAACTGTACACACGGAGACGTGCTTCCGCCTCTGAGAATGGGATCTGGAGGGTCGAGACAGAGGAGAGAGACAGGGAGAAAGAGTAACAAGATGCAGATAGAGAGAGGTGAGAGGAGAGGAGAGAGAGGTGAGAGGAGAGGAGAGAGAGGTGAGAGGAGAGAGAGGTGAGAGGAGAGAGAGGTGAGAGGAGAGAGAGGTGAGAGGAGAGAGAGGTGAGAGGAGAGAGAGGTGAGAGAGAGGTGAGAGAGGTGAGAGGAGAGAGAGAGAGGTGAGAGAGAAGTGAGAGGAGAGAGAGAGAGGTGAGAGAGAGAGAGAGGTGAGAGGAGAGAGAGAGAGGAGAGAGAGAGAGGAGAGAGAGAGAGAGGTGAGAGGAGAGAGAGAGGTGAGAGGAGAGAGAGAGGTGAGAGGTGAGAGGAGAGGTGAGAGGTGAGAGGAGAGAGAGAGGTGAGAGGTGAGAGGAGAGAGAGAGGTGAGAGGAGAGAGAGAGGTGAGAGGAGAGAGGTGAGAGGAGAGAGAGAGGTGAGAGGTGAGAGAGAGAGGAGAGAGAGAAAGAGAGAGAGAGAAAGAGAGAGAGCGGAGAGAAAGAGAGAGAGCGGAGAGAAAGAGAGAGAGAGCGGAGAGAAAGAGAGAGAGAGCGGAGAGAAAGAGAGAGAGAGCGGAGAGAAAGAGAGAGAGAGCGGAGAGAAAGAGAGAGAGCGAAGAGAAAGAGAGAGAGCGAAGAGAAAGAGAAAGAGAGAGGAGAGAGGAGAGAAAGAGAGAGAGGAGAGAAAGAGAGAGAGGAGAGAAAGAGAGAGAGGAGAGAAAGAGAGAAAGAGAGAGAGCGAAGAGAAAGAGAGAGAGAGAGCGAAGAGAAAGAGAGAGAGCGAGCGAAGAGAAAGAGAGAGAGAGAGCGAAGAGAAAGAGAGAGAGCGAAGAGAAAGAGAGAGAGCGAAGAGAAAGAGAGAGAGCGAAGAGAAAGAGAGAGAGCGAAGAGAAAGAGAGAGAGCGAAGAGAAAGAGAGAGAGCGAAGAGAAAGAGAGAGAGCGAAGAGAAAGAGAGAAGAGAGAGAGCCCACAGGGAGAAGGACATCACTTGCACCAGGCACAGCACAGCATCTCTTGTACCATTGTGCGCGTGCGCGTGCATGTGCATGCACGGCAGACCTACATAGGGGTGTACACGCCCTCAATCCAGCCAGGAGACGGACTTAACATAGATAAATCAGACAGATTATCATTGATCATTTCGGGATCCTTCAGGGTCTCCTCGATGGACATTGGGATCCCAGTCTAATCCTTTCTCACTGACCATTACCCACACACTGCCATGTTGCATAACACACGCCGTCATTAATCAGCCGACAAGGATTTAAAAGCAGGCAACTGGCGAACACCCAAGGCTGGGCTGAAGCGTTCATAATTCACCGTTCAAGAAAATATCTTTCCCCGCGAACCAACGCAAGCCCCTCCCACCCAAGGCCATTCACAACAAGCCTCACCAATGTGTGGTCAGCTATCACACGGTTTCCTGTTATTGTAAGATGGTACACCCTTTAGCACGGCAGTCCGGCAACACTGATGACATGGTCTTGTGGTTATATCTGACACCCCCCCATCAGTCCCATGGCTTTCCACTGGGAATCAGGAAGCCCCTCCACGCCCCCCAGTTTGTCCTTCCTGTGATTATTAGGGCTTCCTGTCCAGCCCCGGAGCGGTGTCAACGAAAGAACCGGCCCGGCCGTCACTGAACCCAAGCGTCTCACGACCACTCCTGAGCGGCAGCGCTCGCCTGATGAGCCTTTAACCATTAGAGTTCAGTGGTGCCGGATCGGAGCACAGCCCAACGTCACATTATCGGACCCACTCGCTGTTAAACTCCCATCCTGATACCGGTAGTGTTCTCGCAGTTGGACCTGGAGGTGGAGGCAGCCGTGCCCGGATTCTGGCGGGCCGGGATGCCCCTCCATCCCACTGCCGAGATCAGGCTACGGCAGTGGCTGGCGTACACCACAGCCTATAGAGACTCCACCCCGTTCCAAACAACAGCATCCCAGAAAAGCTATTCAACCGAGATCCATTGGGTTCAAAGTTTAGACGGCGTGAACATCAAGTCCACGGAGGCTGAACATTAGGGGCGCGCACGTGTGTGTGTGTGTGTGTGTGTGTGTGTGTGTGTGTGTTGACAGCTGGACTGGGGCAGGGTAGCAGAGTCTCCTCCCATAGCTCGTCCTGTTTAAAAACACAGACAGCTGGGTCTAGCAGATCCCCCACAGCACAAGGACTTCCAATGTCCTTATCCTCTGGGCCATTTCTTGACATTCAAAACTGCAGTTTATTTCGGGTAAAAACTCCAGCACCGCCTGTCCAGCTGATGAAGAACACTGAAACACTAATTCAGTTAACATTGGTTTAAACTCCAGGGGGGCAAAGAAGCGGCCAATCAAAGCTCAGCATGAACATACGACATGAAGTGACTTCACTAGCTTGGTAAAGTGCATGACAAGCTGACAGCAATCTAATCAAACAGCGAAGTCTGCTTAGAAATAAATAAATTTAAAAAATAAAACACAGCCACGGGATCCAACTGCAGTCTAAGCTGCTACTTGTTAGAACCAAGCTGTACACCACAGTTTAGATTCAAGCCTCGACTGTGTAGCCGGCTTGAAGCTCCACAGGGAGATGCATTTTCGGGGAGGCATCGTCAGCAGGAATATCGTTGTCTCATTACTTTCTGGCGACTCCCACGGGGGCGGGGTCGAACCCCTGCAGAGGCTAACTGAGGTCATGAGTCAGTGAGCGTGTCCTCACGCATGCCGACTTCCTGGTTGAAAGGGCAGCGTGGCGGGGAGAAAAGAAAGCACATGGTATGGAGGCCTAGAAGGAACACACGGGGGGGGGGGGTAATAAATATAGCTTTAGAAACTAATACAATTACATCCTTCACTAGGTCACCAGATTAAAATGTTGTCTGAGGATGGCTTTGAGTCATAGTTTCTAAGCAATAACGTTTCTCATCAGTAGGAGTAGAGGCCTGTCTATTCAGCAAATGGCCGCCACGGTGATGTTGTTCCACATAAATATTACCAAGCTGAGCCCCTCACTACTTAACCAAACATGCGGAGAGCAGGAATGTTCCTCCTTTAAAATACCCTGTCAAAAAAATGTTAAATAACAGGAGGGAATGGCGGTGAAGAACTATGATAAAATGCTTACCTATTCAGGATAGTGAAGGTAGGTGTGTGCGTGTGTGTGTGCGTGTGTGTGTGCGCGCGTGTGTTCGCTACGCTACACTACACATTTTGGTTAGGGGTTACACAGAGCACAGAAGGAATTGTTTCCCATCACGGTTGAGAGTCTGTTGCTAACTAAACGAAACTACGAGTGTCTCAGCACAGAAGGAAAAAAAGTCTAATTCTGTCACACAGAAGGGGACTGGGCTGTACGAAAGGTACTGTGATAAAGGCTCCTACAGCATCCTCAGCCAGTCACCCTGCAACCTCGGCTAACCCGGCGCATCTGCTGGGTCGACCACACTGCGAAGCAGAGAAGGCTGAGAGCAACGACAAAACAACAGTCGTGAAAATGTGGAGGGGAGCCAACGTGTCTCTGTGACAGTGGCAGATGTGTGACTGCAGACACTCTGCCCTGCGCCGCGCTGCAGAGGTGGTTCGCCGTGTCGTTTGTGACGTGCCGAGCGCATTTCCTCCGAGTTCTGAGCCAGCTACCTCTGGCAGACAAAGCTTGTTTGGAGGGAGAGAAAATGTGTTGAGGGTTTGGGACAAATCTAAGCCATTGATCAATGGATCTTGGCCATAAAGAGCAAAACTAGATTAAAGTAACTTTAAAAAAACACACACACACACACACACACACACACACACACACACACACACACACCCTAGCTTCCCTCTGAACCCCCCCCCCCCCTCCCCGGTTGGTGCTGCGCCACATTCACTGGTAACAGAGGGCTGCCATTAGGCCACATCTACTGTTTTTGGGGACCCGCAGAAAAATGGCAGACCGCCTGTATCCTAGTAACAGGGAGCGTTACCACCGGCTTCAGCCCCTCCCACGTACGTGCCTGACAGCCCCCCCCCCCCCCAATCCACGCTTCTCGGTGGGATCATTACGCGGGTTGTGATCGAGCGTGCCGCTCCCATCCAGGGCATCAGAGGTGTCAGGAGTGATGACGGCACTAAAGGACCCCTGGACGATCGCGGTGAAGTGTTGGCCCGGGGTTGTGGCTACGCCGCCGGCCCCAGTCTCGCGGCAGAGAGAAAATCCGGAGCACCGCCATTAGCACTGATTAACAATTAATCAGGGAGAAATTAATTCTCAATGAGAGTTTGGTCTCAACACTGAACTGAACCAAAACGCTCTCGGCGGAGTCATGGCGACAGCTACTCACTACTGTCAGTGTCTCCACGTCGTGTTAACCCAGTGGAATAACAGGCCGGCACCAGTGATAACATCCACGCAATCCAATCAAACTTGCCACAACAAAAACAGCCTCACAGGGGACCGTCGGTCGCTAAAGAGACCGACACCCGCCGGCCAACAATCTGCACAAATGAGTTAAGCTTAGCTGGAAGGGGATCACGTCCTCTTCTCACCTATCAGGTTATCATCCCTGGGGTGTGTCACCAATCCAGGGATGAGTACGCCGCTATATAATGGCCAGGGGAAGCAGGTCCAACCAGTTAACCCAGTAGAAACAGCAACAGAATGGCTCAGTTCAACTTCCCTATAAAAAAAAAGGTCATTCATATTCAAATGGCAAATTAGTGGAACATCACAACTTCAGGCTGCCACTCGTCTCCACTCTCCAAACCAACATTAGTCACAGCAGCCCAGTACATTCTTCAAAACCAGGAAAGACACGTTTACAAATTCAGCTGCGGTGGCAATGAGGTTGAAAGAAGCAACCCCGCAAGACCCCCACCTGCGCGCGCCTTCACAGCATTTTCGCTTTGCTCTATGGCCTCCAACAGGCCTGCTGGAGTGTGGCGATCTCATCACCCGGTTAACCGAGTTGGACCCAGAGCGCCCTCACGCAGAACAAACATCACTCAGCGGGCTTCACTCCTTTTGAACCACTACAGCAGCGGTCAGAAACAGCCCAACGACAGCAAGCGGGGTCCTCCAGTTTGGTACGGAGCCCCGTCCAACTGAAGGACCTCCACAAACTGGCACCTTGTTACCAAATGACTTGAAAGAAAGATTATTCATTAAGTTTTAAAACCACCAGCATGACACCAGTCAGAAATTAACCGCTAGAATAACAGACAGCAACGGAACAAAGACATGCGCTACAACAGATGGAGTGAAACCAACTAGTCAAGAGAGTGGTTTCCACTCAAGAGATTAAAAGCCACAATACACTGTATTCATGTCAAATAAGCCTTGGTCACATAATTAAATGACATAGGAGCTGTGTGGCAGTCATCCGTTTCCCCTCGGTCAGGGTTTTTGGCACTGTTTGTTTCCTTACGTGATGCTTGCTGGCTGATTATGAGAAAAGTGGTGGACGGTTGGTAGCTTTGTTGGTAGAAACAACAGTGACTCACAGGATGCAATCTTTGCAGGTTGAAATGGGCTGCGTGGTATACACGTGCCATCCTGATGCACTGAATAAAGAACCGCTTGGGCTTATTAAGCCTTTGTCACTGGACAGCCCCGTAACTGGATTTTGACAGAACATACTGTGGTTGTGGTATATATCAAACATGCCAACTACGATCTAAAACCGAAATGTAGCTTGAGAAATCTGAAGCTTAGCAAAAAAGACAGGACAGGCGTCACGTCAGCATTTGTGAATACGCAAATATGAAAGGAGGGAAAATGCAACTCCATCAAACAGGCTTAAGTGGTTTTAATGAAGCAATAAAACATTAAGGGGTCATGGTGAATAGAGGAAATATACAGCAGAATGGTTAAGAGCTTTACTGAGGCACGACAAGGAAGCAAACAGAATAATTCAGTTCACGACCACAACTGTGGGCCAAACGATCGGGACCTGATAAAGTCAGTTTGATTTTAAATTCCTTCCGTAAGACGTTGCTTTAAAAAATACATACAGTGGATATAAAAAAGAAAAAAAACGGGCTACAAACCCCTGTTAAAATGCCAGGTTTTTGGCAAGAACCTGGCATTTTAACATGGGTGTGTAGACTTTTTGTATCCACTGTATGTTACCAGTGTTCTGATTAGTTTTTTGAAAAACAAATGTCTGACGTGTGTCCCCCAAAAAAATTCTGAAATCACATCAAGAAATGTCAGCGTTTCCATGTCGATACCCTTTAGTTTACCCTGCACATCTAGAAGGACTCCATGATGTTTCATGTTGTTTATGCAGCTCCAAAGGGAAAACATTTGCAAAACAAAAATGCAACGGACTGACGAAAATAAACCTAATACTATTCCGCCAAAGAACCGTACACTATGTCGTTTGCTAGATTTAATCAAGAAGGTTTTTAGGCAAGCCGGAACCTACCAGAAGACTTTTTAGTTTGCACTGGTAAAGCAACACATTGGCAAACAGACTGTTGGGGCCTCTTCAGAAAGTTCCACAAATCACTGTGTATGTTTTATGATCACCTTGGGCAAATGTATTCATTCATTCAAAATAGATTCAGTCGAGCCCCTACTATGTCAAATACATTTGAGAATACTGATGCATTCCGCTCAATCGCCTGGATTCCACCTGCGTGCGTTTCCGCGACACCAAATCTATGGGGCCCTGAATAATTAACAGCATCGAAGTCACACCAAGTAATAAACATCTATTTTAGGAAGGTTCAGGCGGTCTACGACCTTTCAACGGGCACGCGCACTGACAACCGGGGGACCGCGGTGAAGCGGCCCACCAAGCGTTGCGTGTGCATTGACCAATCCCCTGCTGCGAAGGGAGGTAATCCGAAAATGTACACCCGACCAGGCCCAAACGTTATCTGCCTACAACCGAAAACGGGCCCTCATGCAATCGCACGGCCTCTCGTGCTGCGTTCCCAAAAGGCAGCCGAGCTCCGGGGGCATCCCAAACAAATTGGCATCTCGACCAATCACATCTGGCGCTTTTGCGCAGGCACAGCCCATCGGTATCTGAATAAATCTAGCTCGGGCTGAAGGGGTCTTACGGCCGCGTCAGCAGCTAGCTGGTACAGACTTCCATTCACATCGTGAAAAGTTTCCGTCGGCCCAACTTCCTGGCAGGCGGGAAGCGTGGTGAATGTCAAGGAGACGCGGAGAGTGACGGACTCCGTCCACACACGGACGGACCGGAACAAGAAACCACAAAGCAGGGACGAGAAAGGGGGGACGAGAGAAGAGCAGTTTAAAGGAGAGAGAGAAAGCGATCTGATTGGGATTAGCCGCAGAGTAAAGAGGCACGCTGCTTGAAGATAGAGCAGTCCATAGTGTCTTAAATCTCCTTGACGGGAGAGGGAGAAAGCAGAGGTAGAATAAGGCTGATCTCTGACAGTGGGAGCAGATAGGATTTCATTCACGTGTCAAGATTAAAAGACTCGTTGTGACCAGAGGTAGACAGACAGACAGACAGACAGACAGACAGAGAGAGAGACAGGGAGACAGCGAGAGACAGAAACAAAGAGGGAGGGAGACAGCAAGAGAGAAAGAGAAACAGCAAAAGCTAATGAGAGACAGAGATAGAGTGAAAAAGACAGACACAGACAGGGACAGGCACACACACACACACACACACACACACACACACACAGACACAGACACAGACACAGACACAGACACACACACACACACACACACACACACACACAGACACAGACACAGACACACACAGACACAGACACAGACAATGTAGTAGGCTACAATTTCCCTTTCCTGCGCCCAAAGTACAAGTTATATTAGGTGATGTGAGGGACAGGCGTGTGTATGTCTGTGTAGACGCGTGTGCTATTTAAAGAAGCGGACGGTAGCAGGAAGAGGTGCTCTAGTTTGGAGCACCTCATTTCTCTCCCGACAGGCGGCCCGCCTCGGAGGAGGGGCCCCGTCATCAATATCGCCAACAGACGCCCAGACACCCAGGGAAAAGTTTCATCTCAACATTAAAAACAGAGTTTCTACGGCTGCCGGTTGACCTCTGGACCCCGAAAGCCCTGATTCAAGGCACAGGATGTGGGCGGGGGTTAAACAGAGCTCGCCGTGCACCTCCACTGATGAAACTGAAGC
Source organism: Esox lucius (assembly GCF_011004845.1). Taxonomy (NCBI): domain Eukaryota; kingdom Metazoa; phylum Chordata; class Actinopteri; order Esociformes; family Esocidae; genus Esox; species Esox lucius. Next base: position 15,437,071 of record NC_047593.1, read on the forward strand.
CAGGTGGAACGTAGGCACCGAGTGAAATATTCATGAGAGCCCGAGACAAGTACGTTTCATCTAGAAAGATTCAATACAAAAATCGCATTCCGACAGGGAGCCCACGGAAAGAAAAAACGCCGAACGGAATGCAGAAATATCTGAATTATGGATGAAAGCACAACAGCTAAGGGGTGTATGGGTGAGGATGGAATTAAAAGGTACAAGCCTTTGTACATCCTGAATGTCTACTGACTTTGACAGGGAAGCAGAGGGGCATTTACTACTATTCGGTAGTGAGTCCTGAGGCGAAATCTCAACCAGGATTGGTTCCCATCTTTGCCAATCCTAGCCTCAAGTAATACCCGGAGGGAACGAGGGTTAAATTGACCCAAGGTCATCCTCTAGGGTTAACTTCTGCCGCTCCGCGTTATCCGTGACAGGAAGACCCGCCAACCGGGTTCCCACGCGTGGTTTCCTCGGTTACCAGGCTATCACGGGCCACCACGGTGACCTTGCCTTCGCGTATGACTCGGGCGGCATTGCACACAGCCAAATCCCAGCCACCACCGTCTCCCGGAGCCCAGGAGGGCCCCAGGGTCGGCAAACGCCCCGGCTTAGGCCACAGTGAACCTGTCGTCTGTAACGCAGGTCCCCGGCGCGCCTGCCTTGGAACAACAGAGCAGCCTGATCAGCTATTCGCTCCGGATAGATCTGAGCGAGAGGGGAAATTAATTTTGTCTTTGACCACTGTGTGTTCGGCGAGTCGTCCGCATAGCGACTGCAAATTAGCCACTTCAGGGGATAGGAGGATCAGGCGGCCTCTGTGATAAACCAGGTTACCGCCTCATCAGCGGAGGGGGGTGGAGAAGGGGGGGGGGGGGCGTGTAGCGGGCCAGAGATGAGGGCAAGAGGGAGAGGGACAAAGGGCAGAAATGAGAGCTCGGAGCACGAAATGCAAAGTGCCGCAGCTCGAAAAATCGAAAACGACATCGGTCACCGCCAGACAAAAACGTGCGGGAACGCTGAGGGGGGGGGGGGCCGTCTCGGGTACAGACGCATCCACAGGCACCAGGACTCAAGCCTGCGTAGCCAATGGGTCTCCTACTGGGCACAGTCCAATACCCATAAGGCACTGCAGCGTATAGGGAGCAGGGCGCCGTTCGGGACGCGGCCACAGCCGGAGAGGAATCCCCACACAGAGCCGCAAGCGAGACCAACCGGGCCAACTCGACTGCTCACACTTACGCCCCCCCGCCACGCCGGGTGAACGAACGATAATGAACACGCTCTTAATAATCACTTGTCGGCGAGGATAATACATCAGGGTTTATCTCCCGCCGAGGGGGCCACCAGTGCAATGCTGAAGATCAAGCAAACGCTAGGCTACATAAAAACAGTAGCACCGAGATGGCTGAAAAGACATGACAGAAGGAAAGAAAGGGCGGAGGGAGGGGGGGGGTATTTTTACCTGACGTGGAAAATATAGAAATAAGAGACACACAACGCTCGAGTTTCCGTCTTCGGCAGGACATAGAGAGAGAGAGCCAGGCGATCGCCTCATTCCAAGAACCAGCCTCTTTTCCAAGTCTCCTCACGGCCACCTGAGGGCGAGGGCTGACTGGCCGGGGGGGGGGGGCCTGTGTCTGTCCCCCAGCGAGGTAACAGCACTGCAGGTGGGATGAGGCAAGGATGATTCTCATCCCGTGAGAGGGTGTCTCGAACCGAGTCCCCACAGTGACAAAGCAGTTCTGCCAGTTCCTCCTGCCCTTCCCATTAACATCCACCCGCCCGTCTCCTTCCTAGTCATCCGTGCCCTGCTTCACCGCACACCCCGGCCCTATCGCCTTACTTCCTTGTTCGTTTCATTTATTCCCAGACCGGAGCCTCAATGTCATTCATTTCACCACCCTGTCTACAGAGCACGGCAAATCAATGGGGAAGAAAGAGAGAGACAGACAGACACTGAAGGAGAAATGGAGAGATAGAGAGGGGGAGCGGTATGGAAAAACCCCGAGGAGACAGCAGGCTGAAGGACCCTTTATATTGGGATTCCTTTCCCAACTACGACCTGTTGGCCTGTTGTGTCACTGACAGTAAAAGAATAGGGATTTGTCTTGGTGCCAACTTTGCCTTGGCCTGGTCTGTATATTTTTCTGCCACTGGGTGTATGTGATATGGCGAAATCCCAATATGGTGCAATTTCAGCATGCTGTCAATAAATATGAAACACCTACAGTACTTGAAACAAATTCTGTTTTACAAAGGGAGGAAAAGGATTTGTAGCATGGCATTTCCATAAACATTCAAATTCTTCAAAGAAACCAACAATGTGCCATCATACATTGGTTTGTTAGTCTAGTTCCGTATACTAGGTTATTTACGTATATCATGAAAAGAAAACATGTATTCACCTTTACGGACGGTTTCCAGTGCCTATTTAAAAGGTAATGGCTACCGATAATCAGCTTACCAGGTTGAAGACTGTCTCTACAATGTCCCGGTTGGAAACTTCCCCAACTTCCACCAGGCCCGCCAGGACAGCGAATTTCATTTTGATTCCTCGAATAGGGATTGAAGGATTGAGAGACACAGTCGTCGTTCCATCGCCTTGCCCAGCTGGCCGACCAGCTCCCAGCATGCCCTCGTTAGCCATTGCTACAGGACAGGTGGCGTTAGCAGGTAAGGCACCTGTTCACTCCCGAAGGCGGTAATTGGTTACAGGAAAGTCGGTGAAGAAAAACAATTGTATCCTACTTCTTCTGAGTTATGTAGACAGTCTGCTGATAAACCACGGAAATAGTTCCGTCCCCATTAAAAACAGTTTCCCAAATGATCATTAGATTTAACCAAATTAGTTTTGCAGTCCGCGAGAGGTAGATACGCACGAGAACTGAATTTCTAGTCGATTACACCGCGACCTTAGTTCACTGCGTTTCCATGCAGAACTACTCTCCCCGGTCGGAAACTTGATAGGAGGCGAATTAAATAATGCACCTAAAACCGTTCCCTAAAATGGACCAGCTTGATAACAGGCTGTAGTAGTAAAGTCGCAAAGACCTTGCCCTTCCGATCCTCTGTCAAAATAGAAACGAGGCAACCTCGACTTTCATTTCTTCGTTAGTCCAGCCAGGCTACTAGAGCAGCAGAACTTGCTATTGTCACAGGCTTGACAGGTAGCGCGATGTCATGAGCAAGCAAGAACTCCGAAACGTGTCTCAAGTCCGGAAACAGCTCTAATGGTGCTCGACAACGGACCGCAGTCCACTCGGTTCTTCCCTAAAAACCGCTAGACCTGTTCACGTTTCAGTTAACCCACTTACAGCGAATTCTCTTCCTGATTTACCCACTGCTATAGCTCGTCCGCGCCATGACAGTATTATCCCTTGAGCGAGTGGCGCATGCGCATTAGGTGCGGAGCGGCATCGCCGGCGTGTCTCAGGTGTAGCCCAGGTGGATGACACCAGGGACTGGTTCTGGAATAGAGGGGGCAGAAATCAACGAGCAGGGCATCACAAATATGCGGTTTCCAAGGAATAGAGTCCAGTGTGAAATATTGCCTCATCTTGCAACCAGTACCCTACAACGCACTGATATCAGAGGAAAAAAGAGTCAGGAAAAATATTTCCTCAAGGGTTTTCTGGTTCTGTGCACCCAGAAGCATAGCAGTGCCTTCAACGCAACCTCATACAAATTGTACATTAATGCTCCAACTTTTTATAAGAGTTGTGAATATAATATTTATATTTGTCTTCTCTAGGCTGGCTTTAGGCCTATTCATATACCATTATATTTTTTAAACATGCTTCTATTGTTTAAAATAGCAGAAAATAGTTTACACCTGTATTTTTTTTATATATGTATATATATACAGAATATGCTAATTGTACAGCTATCAGCATTACATGCAATGATACATTGACAGATGCAAAGTGACCTGAGGCAACAGAAACGAGACATGAAAACAAAATGACAGCAATCTGCTTCGCTTGTCTCTTTCAGTCACCGATGGGCGGTGTAAGACATTCCTGAGATCAAACATATACTATTAATATTGAATAGCTGATGCGTTATTGGTTTGCTTAGAATCCTGAACGATAATTGGTTGTTAGCTGTGGTATATCAGACCATAAACCATGGGTATGACATCACATATGATTTTTACTGCTTTAATTGCTTAGGTAACTGATAATGGCATCAAGGAATCTCAGAGGTCTGTGGTATATTGGCAATAAACCAAGGCTAACCGCTGCATCCAGGAACTCCGCAATGCATTGAAGAACAGCTCTTAGACTGGGTAAATTAGCCATAATTTACCCCCCCCCCCCCCCCCCAAAATGACACACAGTGGATATAAAAAGTCTACACACCCATGTTTTTACATCACAAGAACCTGGCATTTTCACAGGGGTGTGTAGACTTTTAATATCCACCGTATAGTGCTTTATTTTTGACCATCACCCAAACTGCACTCCTCATCACTAGCGAACCACACATTAAAAAGTCAACAATTCGCTATTTTTATATGAACCCATTACCACAAATCATCTAAATAACTCAACTCAACAAAAATAATACAGCACCATCCTTATAACTTGTCTTTTTGTAGTTAACTCTTCTGTATTATGAACTACACTATTCATTTTAGTAGAAAGGTGTAGGCCTACTAAGTACACCTTTAGCCATCAATAGTACTTTTGTGTAACTTGTTCACAGTCATTGTGTTATCTGTATCATCTGTCAGCTTTACCAACCATAGCATTATTTAGCATGCACACTGCTCATTTATCTAGCAGCAGCTGGAGGAACTGTTGCAGCCATTCATACTCCATTAGTCTCTGTGCTGGATTTAATTTTCTTGAAGGGAGAATAGTTATTTCTTATTGTAGAACATAATTTTTCCAAACGGTTTTGATGTCCATTCTTTTTGACAGTTAAACACCTCGTAGGAATAAATCCTGCTTAATTTTATTTTAGAACTATACTTTTTTCTCCTTACAAAATGCACTAAGCATTGTGTAAATGTTGTAAAAAATTAACACATTTTATATTAGCAGAATATATATGTAATATATGTATGTATGTATTTATATGTGTATGTGTATATATATATGTGTATGTATATATGTGTGTGTGTGTTCTGTATATATATAGTTAATTATGCATACTTAATAACCTAATATTTGTTAATTCTATATAAAAACATTCAGTGATATGAAATATTATTGACATATGAGTTAGTATCCCTTTCACGATTAGTTTTCTATTAAAACTTGTAGTTTTGAGTGGTCTCCGCTTAATTTAATAAGTTAGGAACTTTTTACAGTGTAGTGCAGTTAGAAGAGTGCCCTTTGGGATGCAGATCCTGTTGACCTCAGTGCTGTCCCTCTCCCGAGGGACACTGGAATCAAAGCTGTCCCTCTCCCCAGGGACACTGGATTCAAAGCTGTCCCTCTCCCCAGGGACACTGGATTCAAAGCTGTCCCTCTCCCCAGGGACACTGGATTCAAAGCTGTCCCTCTCCCCAGGGACACTGGAATCAAAGCAGGCAATAGAGCTCTACCACCACTGGCGTTTGCATTGATCTGCCTGAAGTAACCATAATAATTCATTTAATCAATGGTTGATATAGCAACTTGTATTTCATAGTGGGCTTTTAAATAGGTATCAAGAAAACCTTGATGGAGTAAATAAAATACACATTTCAGTATGTTGATTGTTCTGATTTTGTCTTTTATGTATTTCCATAAAAATCACAAAGCTATTCATAACTGGTTGGTGACACGGCGCTATCGTAACTTGAGAGAAAATATTTTGGGGGACCTTGATATTCTGAACAAATAAAGGCTGCCGAAAACATTAAAAAGGAACACACATAGTCTTGACTTTCTTTGAGAATATTTATACAATGGATTTATTTAGATTTATTATATTAAAGGTTAGATTTATTTTTGAACCACACATGGCACAGATTTGATCAGAGGACTAAGCGAAGTCAGTTATATTATGATGACAAGAGGGAATTACCAAAGATTTTTGTAGAGAAAGCAAGCAATCAATATAACGCTTTTCCAGGCATGTTGCAGGGGAGAAGGATTCTCCACCTGTCTTGATTTGAAGGGAGTTGACAACACAGATGAACAGTTCAAAAGTATTGAGTGAGAAGAAATTAGAAAAAAACAATTGAGCCTCCTTTGTATTTCTCTTACATGAGATAATGTCATGCATTTTTCCTCTTAATTCTGTTTCTGTGCCTCACAATAATGGGTTAAAACATGTTTTGGTAAGAACACAACTTCACACAGACTCATAATAGTACTTTGATATAATAAGGATACTTGGCCTGTCCGCAGGGGTTATTTGAGAAGACTCATGAGAACACATATATACTGAAAATTGCCCACTTAAGATTTTATTAGGGACCCCATTAGCCCCTGCCAAAAGCAGCAGCTAGTCCTTCTGGCATCCACAGAAAAACATAGAACATGACCTAATATGAAACATGGAATATTGCCTAATAAGCAACATCAATATAGTCTATGTATGGTAGAAAGACAGGGCTACTTGCATTTCTAATAATTATTTTTCATGCATTTCTGTGCTTTATTTGCCAGGTATGCGGGGAAATTATACTGAGGACAGAGATTTTGCTGAAAGTGCAGGGAGCAGGATTTGAACCCGTGCTGCATCCGCGCATGTGCACAGGTGTCTTTCAGATACTGTGTAGAGACTACGTCTAAACATAGAACAATGAGCGTGTCAGTGTTTACATCGTCAACAGACTCAGCACGATCCTAATAGGGGAAAAGCGGACACACCTGCGTAGAAGGTTAACGGTTTGAATTTCAGGTTCGACTTGTTTTCTTCCTTCAATAAAGATTAACCTAATTGGTTAGTGATACAGGATGTTGAGGCTCATTTATGGGGCTGCTTGAACGACTGAATAAAGCGCAGTACAGTAAGAAGCACTTATGCACAAACATAACATAATGTAACATAATAACATGCACGTACATTTTGTAAATAGCTTAGATATATGTTCAAGCTAATTAAAGCATTTTTTAATTAATTCGCCATGAATATTGGGCCTTTTTAGTATGTAGGACTGTGAAGGAAAGAGGAGAGGAGGTGTTCGAGAATAGTAGTGGACCGCAATCGAAACCATGCTTGCATCCGTAAGAGTGTTCTGGAGTCAGCGGGTTTTAGGTGGTAAACCACCTAAAGTCAGGGAGTAGATGTTTCTGGTGCAGTTATTTATTTTTTTAATCCGCTCATATAAGTGGTAATTTGCCAAAAGAGAGTAACAGTGGCCTAAGTCTGTGTGTTTATTAGTATTATAAATACCATATTTTATTAGAATTACTTTTTTAAATGGCATATAGTATTTCACAAAAAACATTTGTCCGACTGAACGGCAAGCATTCGTGTGTACAGGAAGTGAACAGTCAAATTGCTTATAGCAGGTCGGGATAAGGATTATTTTGAATTACAAATCCCGTGAACTCTTCCTAAGGTATATTTATCAACAGAGGTTAGTCATAAAATATTGAGATATCAGGCAAGCCCAGTAGATGACGCCAACGTGCTTTTGTGTCCGATCCGTAAGAACATATCGCGAGTTGCGAGAAGTGAGCTATCTCAGCTGGTCGCGGGTCGCTTTAACACTCGCGATAATTCGTATTTCCTTCTCTTTCACTCCCTGTAGCCAACATGGCAGTCGGCAAGAATAAGAGACTGACCAAAGGCGGCAAAAAAGGTGCCAAAAAGAAGATGTAAGTAGTGCAATTCAACTATTATATCACACAGTAGACTTCATTAAGTTTAGATGACGAACATTTGGTTTTCAAATGTAAAGGATGAGATAGATTTTAATTGGATGTCCTATGCCCGGTCTCCGGTGCTAAGAGGCTAGGCTCACAGCACAGTGACTTGGGTGAGAGGACATGCGTTTGTGCATTCACGACTGTAACATCTTTGGAAAGTACTTCTATTACACCGACTGCATTATAGTGAAACAGTTTCATAAAACGTGTTAAAACGCTCATGTTTTTTTTCTCTCCATAAACCGTCTTGCTAGTATGCTAACTAATTATACTCTACCATAGCTTGCTAGTTGAAAAGATCTTACACGCCAGTCCACGTTATAGCAGTGGTGCGGCTAGGTGATAGTATTTTCTACGAGGTGGTTTAGAAAACAATGCTAACATTGTCAGATGATCATGATTCCGCCCGTGCGCGTGTTCAACCATTAGTTTGTCTACAAAGGTTACTAATCTCTTGCGTCCCCTAATTCAGGAGATATTGCTGTCTTGGCTAACCGGTTGACATGCTAACCTTTTGCATGCGTATCTTGACCAGTTAGCATTGCGGTGTCAGTCAAATACATGAATCGCGACTGTAGTTACTAGGTTGGATTGTCCTGACTAGAAGTTTATACTTCCAACCAGTTCGAACGATTTACAATGATTCAAGTAGATAGTATCTAGTTAGGATTTAGGGTAAACGATTGCTTCCGTAAACCTGTCTTTAACCTTAGTTTGTCTTGTATGCTAGCTAGAAGGGCCTGTTGTAGTTATGGCAGCAAAACGGGTGCTGATAGTGACCACCTTTGTTTCTCTTCTCCAGTGTCGACCCTTTCTCTAAAAAGGATTGGTACGATGTCAAAGCACCTGCTATGTTCAACATCCGCAACATTGGCAAGACCTTGGTCTCCAGGACTCAGGGAACCAGTAAGTCTCTTTCTCCAAGAAGGCTGTGGCGCAAGTGTCTGGCCAACCTATGAGCCCCACATGATTCAGTGGTAGTTTGCACCAGTTTAAGCACCATCATCATGCTAACTTTGGTCCCAACAGGGATGTTCTCTGTGGTTTGATATTACCTTGTCAACATCCTTAGTTGTGTGTTTGGTTGCATGTTTAGAAATTGAACATGAAGCTACTTAAAGGTAACAATGTGCACTTAAGGAGATGGTCTTGTGCAGTTTGCTGCTCATAGTTTTCCTAGGTAAGAGGGTCTGCTGTGTAGCTAAACAATTTGATTGACCGTATCCAGAAAAACGTAAAGTAGTAAGTACATAAACCTCTTCATAGTTTTGCACTGGCCCCTCATGGGAACCAACCCCACAACCCTGGTGTTGAATGTACCATTCTATAAAGAAAGTGATGACGATGACAAGAGTGATATGAGCTGTTTCTCAGTGTGGGGGGGGGGTCGTAGTCTTGAGGATTAACCAGACACCTCAACGGGGTCATTGTTCTTGATGTGCTTTCTGGTTAACTTAAAGAGACGGGTTATTTCAGTCAAATTAATGTTTGTTTGATACTCAGAAAACTACGGATATTTTGACTATCTAGTCTTTGGCCTTTGTATTGTTTTGGCTCCCTTTTCTGGCCTTTTCATATCCCTTTTGTATACCACAGACTAAGTCCTGTTTGTCAATGTATAGGAATTGCCTCGGACGGTCTGAAGGGACGTGTGTTTGAAGTGAGCCTCGCTGATCTGCAGAACGATGAGGTGGCCTTCCGCAAGTTCAAGCTGATCTCGGAGGACGTGCAGGGCAAGAACTGCCTGACCAACTTCCATGGCATGGACCTGACTCGTGACAAGATGTGCTCCATGGTCAAGAAATGGCAGGTGAGAAACCACGTGATGTGATGGAACCCAAACCAGGATTCTGGAACTGTCTGAAGGGCTCTTAGCATTTCTCATGCTAGAACTTCCATTACATTTCTTGCCAGACCAGCCTCAAACGCTGCGGTCGTGTTAACTCCGTCACCTCTGCTTGGTAACCACATGTTGTTCTTTGGTGTTGAAATTAAACCGTTCAAACGCTGTCTTGCTGACCTTCACCCCCCCCAGACCATGATTGAGGCCCATGTGGACGTGAAGACCACCGACGGCTACCTTCTGCGTCTGTTCTGCGTCGGTTTCACCAAGAAGCGCACCAACCAGATCAGGAAGACGTCGTATGCACAGCACCAGCAGGTCCGTCAGATCAGGAAGAAGATGATGGAGATCATGACCCGTGAGGTCCAGACCAACGACCTGAAGGAAGTTGTGAACAAACTGTAAGGAGGCTCTCCCTGACACTGCGTTCAAAAACATACAGTGAAATATACAGTGTTTGGTAAACGTAGGCTGTGAATTTGCCTGAGCACGTGTGAATTTATCGGCTGTTGTCTTTTAGGATCCCGGACTCCGTTGGCAAGGACATTGAGAAGGCTTGCCAGTCAATCTACCCCCTGCATGATGTGTATGTCAGGAAGGTCAAGATGCTGAAGAAGCCCAAGTTTGAGTGTAAGTGACCGTTTAATAACCTCAAGGATATTTCCGGAATTTTCCAGTGAAGTCTCTTATATATTGTGAGGTGAACTTGTAGGTACTATTTGTCCATACATCTACTACAAAGATGTTTTTTGTTGTTTTTTGCTGACTAGCCATTGTGCTACATTAGCACAAAGACGGTCATAAGGATTACATTTCCTGAGTTTCCTTCAAACCTGACCTGCCGCTTGAGGCGTTGCAGTCTGACTGAAAGTGTCAAGCCTGTGTCATGAGTGGCAGAGAGTGGCAGGGCTGTGTTTACGCCAAGGACCCAGAACAGTGGGTACTTGGAGTGTTTATGGCTCCGACAAACTAAGTGAACGCGAGGGACATTATGGGTTGAAAGGTCTCAGGGTATTTGTCAGCCTTACAATTCATAATGGGATGACAAATGTCCTGTCCCGACAGAAATACCCAGCAGTTTCAAGGTCCCCCTTGTGACATCCGTTACATGGTAGTCCTTTTAGCCAGTGGTCTTAACCAGAGGAACTTGGCGTATTTTCGGTTATCCGTCCTACCAAAGGACAGTGTTTTTCACCTGATCTAGCAACCTTTCAGTGACTGTTCAGGTGCTTTTAACCGTATCAGGACCAAGCAGACCGTGACGTTAGCAGTAAACCAGCCAAACCTGTGGGTTGCCTGGTAAATATGTTGCAGTCTAACTGCTATTGTGTTGTCTCTTGCAGTGGGCAAGCTGATGGAGCTCCATGGTGAGGGTGGCGGCAGTGTAGCCAAGCCTTCAGGGGACGATACTGGCGCCAAGGTGGAGAGGGCCGATGGCTACGAACCCCCCATCCAGGAGACCGTCTAAAATCCCATCAGATTTAATAAAAAATGTAAATGAGACTAATGTGCTGCGGTCTTTTAATGGGGTGTTGTTTTCTTGGGCATGTTTTTACGGCAACCGTTTCTGGTTACGATTTGCGCCGTAGGAAGAATCACTTTAAACCAGGCGACACGTTTTTGAAACAGCTTCCTTGGATGGAGAAATGAAATGAGACTCTACCTCTGATCTGATTGTTTTATTGGATTTGACATAACACAGGTTCAAATCTCAGTATTGAACAGTAAGGTTTGGGCAGACAAATGTGAAACTATATGAATGCTGTTACATTAGATCAATGTCCAGGAAATGTAGTATTCCAACAGTTTCAATGTTTGACCTGGCTGCCAGTAATGCACAATATGATCTCTAATGCTGTAAAATTATATTCAGAAATGTAGGTTTTACATGGTGTGCCAATTACTAAAGTGATTGGAACTCTTAAGGCAAGGGTTTCTCCAGGATGTATTCTCAGACAATACGCATTCAGTTTACAGTCAGTCATAACCAGTCATTCTCAAACTTATTTTATTAGTTTCACATAAATATAAAAACTTAGCATCTTAAAACAGCCCAACACGGGGGGTGACTGGACAACATTCTAGTTTCCAGGTTTGAAGTGGAATACTGCTGTCCAGTGGAGAAAGGCACGTAGATTATTTGGAATAACTAGTTTAATATAGTCTCTCAGATTCTCATAGTTCAATGCCATTATTCAACAACCCAAAATGGTTCCTGTTCCCCCATGATAAACACTCATGTCAGAACTTGCACATAGTTTTTCGGCACCAGGGCCTGCTTTCCCCTCAATCTCCCAAGGAACCATTCGTCATCGATGGACTCCAAGTCGGTGATGATGTCCCCCGCCTAAAACCAGAGCAAAGTTATCGATCAGGTAGTAGGACCGTTGGTCCAGTCAATCACACAAAACTGTTGAATGTTGACGGCGCAAGATGCGAAAGTGTCACCTTCATGGAGAGCTCCTCGTCACATTCGGCTGTGAAGTCGTACAGCGCTTTCCCGCAGCTTCCTCTTCCGTTAGTGACTCCCTGTTTGTCCAACACCGGAGAGTGTCCTGGACGGAGACAAATGGGAATGCTCACTATGCAAAGATTCCCAGTGGTCTATCCCTGCCAGGATTGTCTATATGCTGGCCATTTTAAAACAGGGGTTTTTGTTTTAATTACCACCTCAATAACACTAGGGCAAGAATTTTTGATTTAACCATTACATTTCATATAAGGGAAAATCAGTCAGGTGAAATTTATACATTTGGCCCGACTCAATTGATTTCACATGCGAGAACGCTTTTTTTGTAGAAACTGACATTTTACAGGAATCTCTTATTTCTGCTCAGTAAACCATCACTGCCACAGATTTTCTTTGCACAGTTCGGCTCCTTCCACCAGATGGTGCCGTAAGAACACCCTGTCGGTACCTGAGCTCATTTCGACGTAGGAGCTCGGGAATAATCCCTCTCTCCCGTTGAGCCTGCCAGAGCACCACTCGGCGTCTAGGTGCTGTGTCACCAGGATACGGTCGCCCAGTTGGAAGGACAGGTCCTCCGCCGTCTCGCCTTCGTAGTCGTACAGCGCCACGGCCCACTCCACGCCGCCTGACGAGAGTGACTTCACCCAGGGTGGGATACATGTTAGTGGACACTCATACACACTTCACTGGGCTACATAACCACGCACACAGACACCTCAGATCGTTGCGTTAGTTTGGGGTCGTATAGGAACTGTCCACACAGCACTATGAGCACCCTACCTGGACCGGTTTGGTGGCCTCGTGGGTCTTCGTGGAAGAAGCCAGGCCTGTGAAATACAGTAACCGACGTCAGATTATTCCAATACAAAGTCTACAGTTCAAGCCATGAATCTGAATGGGGAATGAGTGTGTGGGTGTAGCAGTGTTCCGCTTCGGCCTACGACTTCCAGTGAGGAGTACAGAGGATGCCGTACAGCTTTAATGACATGGATACATTTACACGGAGCTCCTGACTTAATGAGGCGTGAACATGATGCACAGATTCCATACATTCCATACAGAGGGAGGTACCAGCCCACACTCACACACACACGTTAGGAAAACCTCTTAAAATCCTATCTATTAGAACAGCAAAGTTACGTTAACGCTAAATCGCTGTGTGCCAAGAGAAATGTCACCAATTCGGGGCGCACTCATGACGTTCACCTAACCAGATGACCCGAAGACACCTTATTTAAGACTGACGTGAACTTCTGTGGGAAAACCCCCAATGCTCCGCTCGCCTTTGGGGGGCGAAGCACCTCAAGTCGAGGTTCCTTACTGGTTGAACTGAATTCCTACCAGGAAGGGCCACCCTGGTGGGGGCCGACTGCCGTCGTTGTAGCTGTGGAGGCGGGGGGAGGTCCTCGATGACCTCCACAAAGTTTAGAGGGAAGATTCCCATTTGGGTCCCCATCTGTCCCCTTGCCCACTCCTCGTCCAGGTACTCCTTCAGCTGGATCACGTCCCCCTCATTGAAGGTCAACTCGTCACCCTGCTCCCCCTCGAAGTCGAACCGTGCCAAACACCGTGGCCCGCTAGTCGGTCCTGAAGGTCGGCCGGACTTCTTCTTACTAGTGGGTGTTGGGGCATTCAGCTACATAGGGGAAATCATGAATCACTGTTTTACCATTATAAAGGGCAATTAATTCCATAGCTCATGTGTGTGTGTGTCCATACAAAGCATCAAAGGTCTTACCAGGACTTTGACATAGGTGACCGGGAAAAAGCCAGAAGAGCCTCTACAGGAACCTCGGTACCACTCACGGTCTACCTGCTCCACATCGGTCACCACATCCCCCACTCTCAGACCCAGCTCCCCTGGACCCTCTGGATAGGACACAAGACATGCCAACCAAACCCCACTGCTGAGTGGACGGGACGCAAGACAAAATCACATTCCACCACTCACTGACACCAGTTTGCATAACAAAAACACCAGCATGAACAGTACTCTGTGGATATCAATTGCTAAGGGCTAAACAAAATGTAGCCATAAAAGTGTGCCAGCCACGTTGAGATTTCACTTGGTCAAACTAATAAGTTAATGAATGCTCAAATAGTAGCCGTGTTTCTTGGAACAGGATAAAGGGTAATTGTTAAGTTGTTTGTTGTGGTGGATGCTTTGCCAGAGGAGATTTTGTTCCATACCGGGGCTGAAATCATGGAGGGCTTGGACCTGAAGACTACTTCTGTCTCTACGAGACCCAACTGGGCTGGTATTCTGGAGGACACACACAGACAGGACACTTCCAGAAACAGCACTGAAGAGACCACAGTGTTCTAATAGGTAAAAAAGAAATACGAAACTAAAAAGTGTGTGATATCCAGGCTCAACAGGGTGTTGGCAAGCTGGCGTTACTCACCAAGGCGGCAGTCCCGGAACAGGCAGCAACAACAACATTACGTTAGAGAGAAGGATCATTTACAGATCACTGACGTTACCTGTGCCGCCGGTTTGGCCGGGCCGCTGGCGAGAGGAGTGATGATCTTCATGTAGGACTTTTGAACTCTGCCCTGGATGTCTCCTACCTGGCACTGAAATGTTTTGGAGTCAAGCTGCTCGACTAACAGCAGCACCTCATTTTTCTGTGGGAGGAAAGTTGTACTAAGGACTTATATTGAATGTTGATTACCCAAACACTTGTTATAATACGTTTATTTTACTGAATGCCAATACCAGAATATCCTTTTTTTCCCTTCCAGATAACAAATGTATGATCTGTTGAATGATATCAAATAAGTTGCTGTTGCTATAACAACAAATCTAACCTGTAAAACCTCCACCCGATCCTTACCTGGAATGAGAGTTCCCCAGTTTCTCTCCCGTTGTAGTCAAACTCTGCAATCCCATGAGGAAGTCCAAGCTGAAGGAACAGGTATGACAGAAAAACATTCAGAAAACAAACAGGCGCATGTGACACTAGTTTACAGAACACAAAGCGATGAGAGACAGTAGGGGTCTGGTTCTTGGGGATTTAGGGAGAGCGGCAGGGAGGGACAGGACCCGCAACGCACCGTATACGTGTTGTAAAGACGGTGGCCGGGGTTGGGCCTTGGAGGCAGGATCGGTCCCTTCTTCTTGGGCTTCTGAGCCTGCTTGGCTGATGGAACAGGCAATGAAACCGGGTCTCTCCGGAAGGAGGGGGACTGACGCGGGCTGTCTATCCGGGGTGGGGGCGGCCTCCCGGGGCCAACTTTAGCTGGAGGGGGGCGAGGGGGGAGAACCTTAGCCCCACCAGGCCTGTGTGAGATTAACAGCCGTGTGTTACCTAAAAGCGTCCGGCGCCGCGGAGGCCGCGCAATGAATGGAGCTTTATCCTTCACTACACGGCGTTACTCACCGAGGGGGCAGGCCCGGAACAGGCTCAGGATCAAAGGACACTGAGCGGGCGGGGAAGATCATAGCACCACCTGGCCTGTATGAGATAAACAACAAGCGGTGTGAAGTCAACAGAAGTCATTCGTCCAGTACTGTGAACTAAGTCATCAGTGGATCTTGGCCCGTCTTTATCCTGCACGCTGTGACTTTACTCACCGAGGGGGTAGTCCCGGAACAGGCTCACTATTAAAGGACACTGAGCGAGGGAGGAAGGACTTGGCGCCACCAGGCCTGTGTGAGATGGGCAACAAGACAGTCGAAGTCTCCGGTTAGCTTTTAAAACATTGTCAGGCAGAGAAGCTGTTTCCAAAAGACTGACCGTCTGTGTAATACATATCAGGAAAGTGCTTTCTTTGCGTTTTAAAAATGATGACTTATTTTGCAGAGGGTTCGGCTGACTTTAGAGAATGTTCTGGTTGTAAAAACAAAAGCCACTTACTTGTCTCCAACAATGAGAAGATTTGAAAAAAGACACAATGACAGGTTTCAAGTGTTGAGTTAATGAACAGAGCCAAACATTTATTTAATGAGGCATTTTCTAAATTCAAACGAAACCCCTGCTCGAACCTGTGGTTAGGAGGTTCTGTGATCTTTGCGGGAGAGGGGTCCTTATCAGTACAAAATGTGGGTATTACTCACCGAGAAGGGAGGACCAGTGGGGGCTCAGAATCAAAGGGGTCCTACAAATCAGATCAACAGAAAAAAAGTTACTATTGTTCCAAAAAAGGAATTTGTAGACTGAAAACAAACATGAAAGGTTAGATGGGACAAACGGGGGGTTTCTCACTACCAAAAGCATAAATTACATTGTCTTAAAGTCCAAACTAACTTAAATCGGCTCCCTGATAGAGACTGGGCAATGTGTAAAGCAATTTTGATTATAAAATCACAATTTCTCCTGGCTGACAGAGGACATGATCACAGCGCCACTGGAAAAGGGTCGGCATAGTAAGCCAGCCAGACGACCAAGGAACTCCTCCCACCAAAAGGTGACAGCATGATAAGATACAAAATGCGCGATTTAAGATCACACAGCAGTAAGATAATGTTCAAATTCTGATGGGGAATAACAATCCCCCTTACAACAACAAATCAGACAAAACCTTGTACCTTCTCAGCGCCCGGCCACTAGGGCAACCATAGCAACCAACTAAGTGACTGTTCAATGGCTCGTTCCTCTGCCACGGCTAACAGCTACTGTAATGATCAGCCAGTGTTTAAACCCCTCTACTGCAATGGTCATTTGTGAAGTCTTTGGTTAACAACTGACCAAGGCCATAGGCGGTGGACAGGTTAAAGACTGGCCTGTCAGACTGGCTGGTTTTCAGAGTCCCCATTAATGACTCGACTCTGCATAAATGACGCTGAAGAAAAATACCAAGTGACGCATTCACTTGTCTTTTTTTCTGTCCTTTGAGCTGAACACAAAGGCCCGATTATAGCATAGCCAGGAGCAATTGGCTCGCTTTCTCAGAGAGAAAGCGTGCAGTAGAGTCAAGAAAATAATTGTATTTTTATGACTGGGAAGAATGTATCTGTCGTGGCCTTGGGTGGCTTATCACTGCTGTAACACACTGATACCAGGCGAAAGCCATTTCAGCACACTGTCCTGCATCTTTCCCAGGCAATCGCCATTTTGTACTTTTTAATTAATTGACTGGTTCATTTCAGCTTTTACATTGGAGGGACACATCCACAAGACTCCCAACAGTGTCACCAGCAGGCAACTGTCGATGAAGCTGGACTACCCAGATTACTTATTTAAAATGGTGAACGCCCCTCGATGACAGCGTTGAAGCCCACAGCGTCACATCCAAGTCGAGGACCATACCAGGGTCCGTGGGCGGTGGTCATTACCTGTGCGGGAGCTCGGGTTGAAAAGCTTTGCATCCGGGTCACAGTCGGCAGAAGAGAACCCACGGGCATCTGTGCAGGGAGGGGTGGGGGGTTCTCCAGGACATCGTCGAGCACTGAGAGACAGACAACCATCCACGTTCAGACTGGATACATAGTACTGTACAAGCAATCTCTGCCGTAGTTTAGGATTATTCCACCTATCTATTCAATGTGCTTAATGGCTTGGGGTTCTCATAACGGACACTGAGAGAATGCATGCCGAAATTAAAGACTACGTTTTCCGGTAAATGAACTGCACCAAACGAAAATAAAAGCTTGCTCCTCCAGAATCCGCTGCAGGCGCCGGCCACAAGCCTGACTGGAATAACTGATGATTAGCTGACCAGTTGGATCAGATGTCTGAGGCTTAAGGACAGGAGCTGCGAGACCTACTGCATGTTTGACAAAACCAGATCCAGCCGGAGAGGAAAGGGTCATACAAGCTACACGCATGTGGAGCAACAGCCGGTGACTCACTGGCCCGCATCACACACAGAGCAGCCAGAGGTCAGTCACAACAGGCGGACTCACGGTTGCCTTTACTGGGCACTCTGATGGTGGTGGGCCTCCTGGTTACGCTCTGCCGGCTGAAGGAGGCGTCGCCGCCCACGGGATTACGGACTGGCTTGACTGGGGGGTGCAGGGAAGAGGGAGACTGGGTCAGAGACAGACACTGGGGACAGTGGGTCAGAGACAGACACAATATTTTTGAAACATTTGAAAACCGGGTTCGTTGAATCCCAAATACTGATTGGCCAATTGCCGTGGCGTATGGGAGCATATGCAACTGGCACATCACTTAATACCAATCTAATAAGAGCAATAAGGCATCTCGGGGGTATGTGGTATATGGCCAATATACCACGGCAGAGCGGTATGTCTAGGTACTCAGCCTAGCGTCGTGCCCAAAACACCTATGAGCCGTGGTATATCGGCTAAATAGTACACCCACCGTACTGCTTAAATGACATGTGGACCAGTCCTATGCAAGTTCTTAGCACCTTTAATGTGAAATGCAGGTTACCAATGTTTTTGTGAGTTAGCATTGATTGACGTGTTAAAATTAGCTTAAATGTGCTGAGTGCAACTTAACCAATAAAACCAGTGGTGAAATGAACACGGCTTTACTTACTAAAGGGGTCGTCCATGTACTCGTTCTCTGCATTGGCCTCTATGGGGATTGAGGCCGAGTTGTGGTTGTTGAGATTTAGGTTGACACCCAGCGGCTCCTTGCGAGGCTTTTCCGGAGGGTTAGGTGGTACCATTCTGGGTTCATCCACCTCTTGGGGGAAAAGTTTCTTGGCTCTTTCTGCTATGGAGAGCCGGGACCGGGACAGGTTGGCTGTCTCACAGGGGGGCTGAGCCTCTGATTCTGGTTCACTGGTGACTACAAAACTGGGTTTTCTAGGGAGCACTGGTCTGGGTGCTGGGATCGGTTTGGAGGGAATGGAGTTGTCGGAGAACATGGAGCTTGCCTCCTGGTAGATATTTCCAGGTCTTTTAATCGAGGGCTTGGGGGCGAGGGCCGGGGCTGGTTTGGCTGCCCCCACGGGGGGCTTGAACTGCGTGTTTCTAGGTTGAGGCTCTGGTCGTTTGAACCCTGGATCCTCACTGCCCTCCTGGCTCTCGAACGCCTGGATCCGGGCCCGGATGTTACGCTGGCTCTGCAGGGTGGCCATGTTGCCGTCCTCGTCACTTTCCTCGCAGCTTTGTCCGCTCCCGTCGGTTGGTGTCTGGTAGTCGCTAGAGTCACTATTCTGGTAGCATCGGCCCTCGGGATAAAACACGTCCAATAGTTCCTGTAGGTACTTCCCTGGGGGAGGAGCCTCGCCCGATGCGTCAGCTACAGAGCCAGAACCATTATCACTAACCCTGACCAGAGTCTGTACCTTGACCTCGTCTGTGACTGGCTGTTTGCGGGATTTTAAACGTGGAAGTGGGGTAGGGCGTTCGGTGGGTGCTGGCTCCGCGAAGAGGGGAAGTTTGGGTTCTGAGGAGTCCGTAGTAACTGAACTGGGTTCAGAGGGTTTTATTGGCACGTCCCATTCTACAGAAACCGAAGACAAGTGAGACGGGGCGCGTGAGGCTGAACAGCTGGATATCGCGGGGCCGTGTTGCGCTACGGCTGACCTGGGGTCAGTTTGGTCGGCTGAATCAGTGGTTGTTGTGGCTGCTGGGCCTTCTAGGACGAGGCCAGACACGGCTGTTCCAGGGGTAAAATCACTTTGCAAAGGCTTAGGCAAGGACGGCCTTGGCGGCTTGGCCGGTATTACTTTCACTGAGAAGGAAAACACGAGAAATAATTCAGCCTCTGCTTTTGTTTTTCGAGTCGGTCTCGTCCAACGCCCTCGATTATCCGCACTCACCTGAAGCTCGTCTCGTCTCAACTGGCTCTGAAGGCGGCGCAGTGCATTCGGGACCAGCGGCAGGTTCGTCCTCCACCGGGTCCGTCTGGGTGGCGATGGTTGTAGTGATGGACCTCCGGGGGGCAGCAGTCGGCGTGACAACGACCTCCTGGGTCTTCTCTTTAATCACCTGGTCATAGGATGGCGGGGGCTAAGACACGAGAGATGAGGTTCACACGCGCACGCACGCTCACAAAAACACACGGGCTACTGTCGAAGCAGACGTGTAGCGGTGTGATCGTTATTGTTTGCACGCTGCAAGCAAAAGCCTATTGCCATCCTCTAGTGGCGCCTTGCTCTAGCACACGCGGAACCTGCCACACAAATGCAGTGTAAAGCTTGTGCATTTTAAGTGTTTGCTTTTGGGGAGCTGGTTCTCTTTGAAACATCAAACTGAAAACCGATAAAAATACAAGCTAAAACCCAGGCAGACCACACCCAAGCTGAGCACAGGCAAAGGCGACACACCAAGGCTGATGGGGGGGGGGGTGTATATAAAAAGTACCTGGCTGCCTGTCTGTTTGCTCCCTCCCCAGCTGGGCTGTGTGGGAGGCAGCGGCGGTGCTGTAAATCCCCCAGAAGCCCCTGGGAACCAGGTGTTGGTGGCAAGCGGCTCAGCGGAGAGTATGGTGATCTCTGGACGTCTGAGAGATGAAAAGGTCTCCCAATTAACTACAATGCAACTGGACTGGATCAGATGCGAAACACAACAGAATATTTACAACTGACTATATTGGGGTTTTGTTCACACCATAATCCCTGTATCATTGTTTTGTCATTGATAATGTGCCATTTTATCTCATTAATTATTCGCCACCATAGCCAATGACCTCAAATCAGGCCTTTCTAGTCAAAATAACAGTTGATACATTTCAAATGAGAAGCATTTGTATTGCAATGTAGAGCATGACTTATATCTCCAGATTGCACTGTAACGAGAAGCACACTTATTCGGTTTTCTTGGAACCTCGTGTGTTGAACTGTATTTAGTGAAAAAGTTATAAAACGTTTATGATGCTCTATGAAGTCTACTGAAGACTTAGTAAAGCTCCTACTTTTACCTTCTCTCTCTTGTCTGTTCACTTGGGGAGCTGGTTCTCGCTATGAGGAAAAAGATTCACATTAACATTGTGTATCATAATAATGTTTAAAAACCAGTTCCAAAAACAAAGTAGACACCTTTTAATCACCTTTTTACTGAAGACAGAGGTGTGTGTGCACCAAGACATAAAAACTCAAAATATAAGGAATGCACATACTTCTCTTGATAGCGGCTCGTATCGAGGATAGGGGTCCTTGGCTGAAAGAGAAGAGGCAGAATGGTTGCCATGGAGGAGTGGAGTTTGATGTGACACATTCTGAGGAGTTTCCTCACATTTGGGTAACTTGAAAACCCAACGCTGACAGCAGGCAGACTTCACAGGATGGAAACACCGGACAAACGGTGAAAGAAAATCCCCAAACCAACCAGACACTTTTATAGGCTTGACCCAGACAGAGGAAGTCTTTGAATTTCAGTTAAAAGTCAGTAAACATTCTCAGCAGATCCTCCCGACAATGGATGAGAACATCTAATGGTCAATGGCAAGTATAACTTCAGAGGATAAACGGAAGACATTCAAGAACATCCACTCCCCTGCGGCGACTGCCTAAATGTTGAATAAAACCAAAAAGACAGTAACAATAGTTGGATCCTCAAACATCGTTTATCATCAACTCTGATCCACACAACACAATCTACCAGTGAATACTGCAAAGCCACCATCCTCTATCATCAACCCTGATCCACAAAACTCATCTACCGCTAAATACTGCAAAGCCACCATCCTCTATCATCAACCCTGATCCACACAACAAATCTACCGCTGAACACTGCAACCAAAAACAGGAGCTGGAAAAGCCTACCCAAGATACACGCGCCCGTTCCCTGGCGCCGTAGGAGTGAGAATGGACCGGAGTAACAGAAAACCAGGCACGAGAAAGGGGAAGATCAATAAAAACACTTTTAAGTATTTCCCGCACGCAACATCCCACAATCCCCCAACAGAAAGTCCTTAAACAGCAGGACACAGATCCAGTACACAAAGCATCCTTCGGCTCCGCCCACCTATACCTGTAACAAAGACGCATCGTCCTCTGGACGCAATATGCACTCCGGCAATATAATAATCCTCAAAAACTGATCTCATATCACAGCTTGGACTTCCTGACTGTGCAGAAATGCATTGCAGGAGAGGATGCCAGGTCTGTCTCACACTGTGCCAGCACAGATTCCCGGAGAAAAAGAGCTGGGTCGCATTCGTTAGGGGAAACAATGGAATATGTTACAAAAACATACCGCCAAAGAAAATGAGCATTTCTTATTGAACAAGTCCGGGCAGTTCCCGTTTCATTTTGTTTTCTTCTGTTTGGTGCCAACCGAACACGATCCAAACCAGACCCCTGTGGACTCAATACTATTAAAACATCCAGCTCATTAACTGAACTGAAGATGTGATGGAAACCAGCTGGGAAAGAAGGCAGACACCCCCCCCCCACTGCTTGTCCTGTAGTGCAACGTGGCTAATTAGAGTGATTAGCTAAGCTTTGAACAAAAAGAAAGAAAACGTACAGTTGATACGAAAAAGGTTCTGGGATGGCATCACATTCGCCATTAACCTGGATTGGAGGTGAAAAGGCGAACTGAGTTTGAATAAGATTGGTTGGCTACACTGTGTTGTGACGGACTGGGGTTAAGGGTCATGGGTCAGTTTACTTTCTGAAGTGACTATAAGGTAATGTTACAGACACTAACCCTGGATGGTACCATAGTGACTCTATGGGGGTAAACAACAAGGTTGTTGTATTATCCCCTATTCATCAAGCCCCAGCCTTCGAACAAAGTGGACTGTGTCCGACTGTCTGTCAGAAAGGACGGATCAGTTAATTGTCTGCCGCGCAGCACCATTCACAACCTCTCCATCAGCATAATCCGGCTGTTAAAGAGACACTGCACTGGCCACTGCAGTCCTCACGGAACTGTACATCAAGCCACTGCAGTCCTCACGGAACTGTACATCAAGCAAAAGGTAGCACCTTTTACTACGCTCCTCTGAACAGCACAGGCACTTTGAAAATACTTCTGAGAATGCACATATAAATATATATTTCAATGACTTACCTGGAATGAAAAACCTCAGGCTTATTCCTCTCCGCTCGATCTAAAATGAGAAAAGACTGTTTATTTATTGTTAACTGTCACTTTAACAGTTTCATTTCCAACTAGATACATGCTTCACTTAGGAAATAAACAAAGTCTGCTGGGAAAGGCTTGCATTCATTAAGAAGTTGAAGAACTGGATTTTCCTGGAAAAACATTCAAGTATGTTCTTGATCAACCAGTTATCAAGAATGTCATAGAAATGCAAATAATGCCAAATCATTTATTTGAAAATGTTTTTCAAAATGGAACTTTGATCTGTATACCATTTCAGCAAAGAAAAAAGCCTATGTAAATATCTCATAAGCAATTTGAATGAAATTCCACACATTAAATGTTTAATTCCAGATCCCAGATATAGGTCAAGAGAGAGAGAATGGTGTCAAGAATGGTGTCAATTTCAAACATATTATAATCTTACTGATATTGATACAGTATATGATATCTTACTGAAATCGATAACTGTCTCAATAAGATATATTGATTATATCTTACTGATACAATTTTAAGATATTCTATTAACTGTAATTGTGTATTAAAGATATTGAACAATGGCTAGATTTTAGTCTTGTGATTCTCACTAAGCGTGATCTTTAGTATCCCAATTCTGTAGGGAAATCCTTTTTTTCTTTAAGCGAAATCCATTCACTGGTTCAAAGTGATCCAATACGTGTGCCTGTATTACTTTCTTCACTGACTTTCAATCAATGTCCTGGTTTTTCACTCCAACAATTAATGGTTAGAATGCCAAAAACAGAGAATTCAGAGTGGCGGAATGGCCAGTGATTTACAGAGCATTGTAGCTAAGCTCAAATCTCAATTCATTGGACTATGGGGTAGGTGAGTTTATTTCGGCCCTTTGGGACCACATGAGCTAAACGAAACCAATAAAGTGAGGTTTTAGCATCGCTTACTTGAGATAAAGATAATGCACTCAGCCACCGTCATCAACGCGATTCTCATTAGGCCCACTTTGTTATCATGACCTCGCCTCATCGCAACACACACGTCAGCTCCACGGCAGTTTTGGGAGAGTCGCAGTTTGAGACGTGCATACCTCGCCAAGGCTTTCTGTTTCTTAACACACTGCAGGCTCAAACAGATTGAGCTTACAGGCACCCAACTGACCACAAGGAGTCACTATAGATCGCAGCCAGACTAGGCTGCCCCGTCAGACATCCACCATAGTTTTACTGTGCCCTTTGTGTGATCGCCAGGCACTACAGATTTACCAGAGTCAAGCTATATAGTACAAAGATGCAACTTAGACCACAGTGCCCCTCAGAGCACCACCCCCCCCCCCCCCACACACACACCATATCTTAACACCAACAGTGGTTAGCATCCTGCAGCAAACCTGAAGCAAAGGCCAACGTTAATACTTCAGTCACAAAGTCTTACGCCACACCTGCCATCTTATATGGTCTCAAACTCAGGGTAGGTCGCTACCGAAGAAGTGACCCGAGTCAACAGTCCACACAACACCGTCACTGAGTCACACCCTCAGATATTCACCCTCAGATGAATTGCAGAATCATTCGCGCTGAAGTCTGTGCAAGAGGTACAGTGAAAGTGGTGGGTAAACAAAGAAGAGTGACGAGAGGAGCTTTTTTTTTTTTCCACCACAAGGAGATAGGTGTACATTTACATAGACACCACAAGGCCAGTGAAATGGAACAATGAACAGGATTCAAATGCAGCATTTTCCTAATCTAAATGTTTAAGTTACCAAGCTATCAGCAGGAATATGGTTCAATCCCCCACAGAAGGTAATGTCTGTAGCCTATTGTGAATTGTTCTGACAACCTCATCCCACAGAGCGAAGCGTAACAAGAGACGTTCCTACCTGTTAACGTTTAAACAACATTTTAACAAATGTCCCTCAAAATGTTGTGTATTAGTCTCTCCCTCCTATTCCATGCTGAGGGTGACTGAGTAAAGAAACCAAATCCACGACCACACAGAGAGGGAGGTCTCTTGTGCTCTCTCTCCCTCTCTCTCTCTCTCCCTCTCTCTCCCTCTCTCCCTCCCACCCTCCTACTGGTGGGTGTGTTGCCTTCTGATCAAATGGAATGTGGCCATTCAGGAAGTGCCACTCTACTGTCACTATGACACTCCTGTTCAAAAAAAACAAACGTTTTTTTTAAAGAAATAACACTGATCTAAAATGCATAGTTTGCTCACAGTACCGATGTCTAGTTCACCTGGCCCTGCTTGTTATGACCTGAATCCGGTTATTTCGTTTTATTCGGTTATTTTTTATTGATTTAGTTGTTATAGTGTCAAGACAAAGTTAGTGAGCCCTTTAGCATTTTCTGAATTTCTACATACATTTGAACTCAAATGTATGTAGAATCTAATTCAAAATTACAGAAATGTTGTATTGTCAAATATTTAGCCTTGTATTATTTGAATGCAATGATAATATCAGGTGCGTAACACTACCAACCAATCGGATGCATTTGCAGTTTATTATCATTATTTTACTACTGCATTTTGGGTTATGTTCTGCCCAACCAGAACTGAAATTGAAACCCTAACCCTAACCCTTTTCATAATATACATAGAAGATGTGTTGGTTTTGCATGAATAAGAATGATTCCAAGAATGTAGATAATTATGATCATACTGGTTAGAGCCTCTGACCAGTTCAGTTTCCTCACAGCCTAATTGTTGTTCTCAGTCATACTCACCTAGTAAGTGACTTTTGTGTGAAACCTAACCCAAAAATACCCCCACAAAAAGTGTTGTAGATTTAGAACATTTGACAACTTTAACAGACTTTATATTTTCTACACACATTATATTTAGAAGTTAGAAGTTTTAAGTTATTGTAATATAGAAACCAAAAGTACATCTATTTTGTGTTCTTCTCTGAATCTA
Organism: Esox lucius; assembly: GCF_011004845.1. Lineage (NCBI taxonomy): Eukaryota > Metazoa > Chordata > Actinopteri > Esociformes > Esocidae > Esox > Esox lucius. Next base: position 15,462,990 of record NC_047593.1, read on the forward strand.
TTAATGGGACTACTGTTATTAAATCTAAACACATTTTAGGACATATCTACGCAGAAATATAGATAACGGACGATTGGGGATTTACACAAGCCAGCATCTTTTTAAATGTACACTGTCACCCGGAGTGACTCTCATACATTAGTGACTGCATTCATTTAGTACCTACAGTGTGAACTGATCTCACGGGATCCAATGAACATGGTTGTTTTCCTGTGACAGAGTGAGCACTATACTGTCGGTCCGTCTGCATTTTCTCGTTGTAGCGCCACTCCCTGCTCTGGCCTGGAAACAGGCATAGTTCTATTATTTGGTCATCGGGCCGCCTGTCAGTCTTCTTCCCTTGTGAAATCAAACATTATTACACTTTGCTATGTGGGATTGGCAGATGGACTTAATAATCGGACCTCTCTGGTGTTTATGGAGTACTCAGTCCATAACAAGTCACTGGAAAGAAGGCGCAGAAAGTCTTTACAAGCCAGAACGTTAAATAAAATTATATTTAATCGGAATTTAATGGTCGTTCGTGCCGTTTGTCCTTTGGCCGGTACTAAATGGAGATTACATGTCCACAGCAGAGTGGTATTTACCCAAATTTTGGGGCAGCGGTCGGTAATGGTTTGGTTGTATTGACAAAAGTCAAACACATAACACACACAAATATTCAAACTATAGCTAAACGACCTCCAAACAGTCGGTGGTACTTCCGGTTTGGTTCACCTCTATGGTAAAAGTGAAAGTACATTTCACAGACAAGAATTCAAGACTTACACTCTCAGACTTCAAAAGGGCCTAGTGTTAATTGTAATTCTATACCACGAAAGCTAGGAAATCATATGTTATGTTATATTTTCAACAGTATGCCATGTCCTTTAAGCCTTGTGAGCCCCACTGAAATCACTAATATATATAAATACATGCTTTGCGAGGCTAAGATCATTGATTTCTCCACAACTTGCATGCACGTAATGCAGCCATTGTGAACGAGGACATTCCCCTTATTTCTGACAAAATACATTTGAAAACAAGGTATACAAACATTCCTTCGCTCCAGCGTAATTCCATTCCTTGGAAACTTTAGAAAGTGTATTTTTCTAGGCTAGGTGATGGGGGCACAACCCCAATTCTTTGAGCTGTGGGTGGGAAACAAATACCAGATCACACTTTGGATGGCTTCTCTGGAGGCCTTCTAAATAATAAAAACCCCATGGACCAAAACACAGGAACTTAAGGAAAGGTCTAACTATTAATAATGTGCATTAGTCAGGCATAAACACCACAACACCACCCCTCACTAACTGAAACAGGCTGTCCCCATTCAGACCTGGGGCAGCCCTCTAGAGAACATGTGGTGAGAGGGGTTAATGGAAAAGAAAATCCCTTTTGCTCACAATGTGCAAGCCAGACCCTGGTCTTCAAACCAAACCAAGATGAACACATCCTACAGAGGGCATGGCAAGGCTGTAACAGGCACAGCTGAGATTATTTCCCATCCCTAGTCACTCCGCAAAGAAACACAATTGCTCTAAATCCCAGGACACGGTAATGCAATCTCTGTTATTCCGATTTTATTTAGAGCAAAGATCTCTCCTTCCTTCCAAATTCTGTAGGGCTTCTAGGATTTCTCATACCCTGATATCCTACTTCCCACACACAGGCTAAACACACATGGATGTCATCATTGGATAGGATACGTAGGGTTGGCTCAGGGGTTAGCGGCTGGGTCAGTGGTTTAGTGGGTGAAGGCAACAACTGCTGCTCTGCACATTTAACTGTCCAATTCCAAGGAATCTCAACAATATTTTGGGTCATATTTTGGGTTTTGAAAGACTAGCACAGCAGTTCGGTTTACCATGTGAGACAGGAGAAATTGTAGTGTCAACTATCTAAACATACCTTCATCAATTACATAAATTAATCAATAATATCTCCTAATGATTTATTCAATTACCAAAATGTTTTAAAAGCAACAAAGCCTTTAGTCAGATATCTAAATATTTAAATACACAACTGGTCCCCCTACTGACTCTCTATTCATATGTAAATCCAATTTGCAATAGGGTCCACATAATTATATGAGAGCCGCTCCATCAGACAAAAGAAAATTGTTATTTCAACGTCATTACGCTGCTTCAACGTTAAGTCAAAATCCACAAGTCGTGGATTTGTCGAATTTGCTTTAAAAGATAATATTTTACAACGAGACAAAAATGTGACGAGTCAATTAAAATCTAATACGCCTTTCTGGAAATGGGCAATTGAATAGTCACTTGCTAATGACGGTTGGATTTGTATTAAGTAACAAGCCTCAGCTTAGGGAGAATATCCTTCAATATCTCCAATAAGACCCTTTGGACGCAAGGGAGAGAAAGAAAAAGGAGAGGGACTGAGTTGAAACGTACTTATAAGTAATCGAACAGGATTGTTTAATTTACATGCGATAATCTATTTGTAGTCATGTCCTGCGGAAAGCGAGAAATATTGTCTCAAATTGTGTTGCAAGCACTTAGAACTATATTAAGAAATGTATGAATTTTGAAAATCTTGACAAAATTGTTCTATCTGGGGTAGTGCTCATGTAGCAATTTGAACTGTTATGTTTCTTGAGAACGTAAACACTTAAGTGGAAAATGTATTATTACTGCCAAAACAGTGGATGGTGTAATTCTGTCCATTAATGAAAAACGGACCTGCAGGAACACACATGAATAATAATGTTGTCAGAGTCGTCACCAGGGGATGTTTGGAGGATAAACCAATTCAAACTGTTTATGGTGTAGGCTACAATATGAATTAAGTAATTTCGGTTTGCGTACGCAGCCACACTGATTATCATAAATGAGGTTAATGGAACTCCACTGAAACTGAAAGGAAATGTCATGGCAACGCGTGGGGGAAATATTCCTTTTTGGAACGCTTGTGAATCTCATTGACCCCGAGAAAAACGAGACTTCATCTAGCCTATGTGTATCTAAACACTTTGATTAGGTACAGTACACAGATGAGTATGCTTGTATTTATGTCAACCCCAAAACATATTAATGTAATCGTCAACAATCGACTGAATTACCGCTAAAACGACTTTTACTACACCCACCGAATATTAGCTTAGGCCACCCCAGCTAGCTCGAATGGGGTGGAGCCGTTAGCAGTCATTTCTTCTCAAACAAAAAATAACCATTTATAAATGTTAAGCTGAGAAAACAACAATATTAAAATTGAATGTAAATACAATGTGTGGCTGTTATAAAAAATTATAAGAATAAAAGGGTTTGACAAATATTTACTTTGTGCCAATGACAGCGTCCTTCTAAAGTTTTTTTCCGCACAAGGGGCGTTGCCTTGAGTTCTACTGCGTTCACACTACCTCTAAACCGCATCTACGCACGTATACAGAAAAAACTGACACGATTGCAATACATGCAAAACTCAGCTCTTCACATAAATAACTGTCAAGCGCATGATATACGACACTACCATGTGCGACACAACTGGCACCATCATCAAGTACTCGATCCACAGTTCACGTTCACCTGTTCATCACGCCCTGTCCAAGTCCACACACCTGCCGGCAAGGGTCGGCCTAAAGTCCCCTGCACAGGCAGCTGCTGTTAACCCAGGCCCTGAACTAACACACTAGCTAGAAGGTTTGTGTTGGGTGTGTCCTTACTGTTAAGGCAGGGAAGCAGCCAATGTGAGGAAGGCTCACAATAATGGCTGGAATGATAGGAATGGAATGGCATATAACACACGCAATACTATGCCAGTGCTGCGTTTTACGGCATTCTGCTGGACACCAGTGGAGGTGTTGCATCAACAGCAGGATGGCCAAAGCTTAAGCATTTCGTATTAGGAAATTATCTGGTAACTACAGAGAGAATGTTCAGCCATTCTATGGCTTCAAACACATTGTTAGATTGGAAAGTCCTCTGAATAGAATCATGTTTGGAGCACAGTTCAGAATGCAATGGTAAAGGGAAAGTTCAATAAACCAACAGCCATTGAAAGGTGTGTAAACAAAACATTAACTAAAGCTTGTGAACAGCATTTTACAGCCCCTTTTTGTAGAGCTACATAGGGATGATGCATAAAAGATGATTATGAAAAAATTTTAAAGGTGATTTTATCAGGAAATAAAAACAATACAGATCAAATACGGGCCAAAACTAAAAGGTTAAATCGGTCTGCCAAGTTGTCTCCAAAATGTATTCCCAGCCAACCAAATAACACAGCTTCACTGGCATGAGGAGGAACATTTTGGTGTGTTGTGTCACCCTTCCTGCCTGGCTGATAGCATTTCAGAGTTTGTAAAGCCCATTTGTGAGGTTGCAGTACTGTTTACTTACTGACTTTTATTAGCCAAAAAAATTTGTTAAATACAAAAGTCCTAGACTGCATCTATAAGCTCTAGAATGTGAAAAGGGATAGTCAGAGGTAACGAGGGAATTTAGTGGTTCTTTCTATAAACATGCTGTCACAAGCCAGTGGTCAACATGATGCTGTCTGCAGGTCTAGCGTTCACACCTGTGTCCTTTATTCATTTAGCCGATTCTCAGGTTCTTCAAAGAGGGAGTGAGAAGTGTGTTATTCTGTGGAAAATGCATGCATCAACGATTTCAAAACAAATGTTAAAAAACTGAGGAATGTTATGCTCAATTAATTTGTAACTTAAGCTTAAAGTGCACTTTAGAAATAGCCTACAGCGCCCAATTCTCAACCCGAAAAACAACAACAGCAAAGCAAACACTTGGGTGAAACGCGTAGTCTAGTTATTTCAGAAGACACGCGGTATCAAAAATAACCTTCGACCGATTTTAGAATTAGATTGTGGACATACCTGTTGCTTGATTTCGGTTCCGTAAGTCCCGCATGTCTCTCAACTCCTCCTCTTCTCTTTTGGATTCGGCCATCGGAAATGGATGGACTGCAGCGACTGTTAATTTCGGTTAAATTAGAAACATGTAATTTCAAATCCGTGATGATCTGTTGACTGACTGATGAGACATTTAACAGTCTAGGATGCGATCTCGTCAACTGCTTTCTGAGTTGAAAAGTTTTTTATGACGCCGACTGTATTTCTATATAAATTAAATGATAGGAGGGATAATGCGATTATGACTGCCTACCTTTGTCAGCACCGACAGCCGGGATCCCAACAGGAACTGCCAGCAGTGGTATCACAAATGGAGGTGGTGCCCCGGAGATGAGAACTGGCGAGAGTTGACAGCCCCTCGAACAGACGTTCTTTCTGTCCTCATCGGTCAGCGACAATATGTGTGAAAATGTCCAAATCACCTCTACATCGAATATCACCTTAATGTATAAATAAGTAACTGTCAAATAGTATGTCCCCCCGGTGCGCCTGTTTGAGAAATTGACGATTCTCCATGAAATCTACTAAAACACAGCCAGACCACCACATAGATGCCCAGACTACCGCCCCTGAGTGACGAAGTTGCTGTGTGTGCATGTTGCGTGTTATGGCTTGTAGAGGCAAAACCTAGACGACGCTCACTAGTAAGGTCATTGGAGGAGCTATACTAGTTTAATGTAAGCTATAAAAATGTCAGATCTTCAACGATGAGGAATATCACGGATTGAGTCTCTTTTAAAACAAACACGTTTGGTCATTGAAGTTCGAACTAATTCGTAGGAGAAACGTATATTTTCCTTTCTCGCGTGTGCTTGGTAATTTCCAACACAGTAGTGGTCTACAGTAGTCTCCTATCCTGTTGCGCCACTCCTACTGACTCACACCTGATTCAGGTGAAGACAAGACATCCTCTGTTATCCTTGGGGAATGGCTGTTCCACGGGTATTATCTTGTCAGTCAGACAGGACCGTTAGCAAGCATTTTTTTCTAAGGACTCACCGTTGTGACTCACCACAACCGGCCTCGGTAATCTTTGTTGTCTATATGGTTTGATTTTTGACATGGCTCCCAACAGTCGCCATCCCGTGGACAAGCCTTCGTTGCATTTTTAAGGAAAAATAATGGCTGACACTGGTCAACCGTGAATTATAGAAATATGACACTGTGTCAATATTGCGGTATATATTACCCCGCCACTGCATCTAGGAAATTAGTTCTGTATTAAATTACTCTGCCTCTTTTATAAAATGCTGGTTGTTTCACATCTGTAAACTAATCAAAAAGTTGTATGTTAATATTGGCGCACACAGTTCATACACTCCATGTTGTCTGTAGCAGAGGCAGATGCAACACTGACACTACGTGCAGAATTTACGCAAGCTCTTTCTCCGAAGATGCCGTCCAAATTATAGGCACTAGGTGTCCCCATCTACCGTCTTTATTTCTGCTGTCAACATCACCTGCCACATTTGGGTTGTTTACTAAGGTATCGAGTAACGTACCATCCCGCGAGAGACAGATTCGTTCTCCTAGTTCGATTCTTTTTAAAGGGAAACTATAGTTGTGTATATACTTTTCACCAAACACAATGTGTAAATCAACGTCCACAATCTTCGTGCCCTAGACTGCTTAGGCAGCCATATTCGCTAAGAACACAGATTGACCTCGTTTTCACCCCAGAGACTAATAAACTGGAAAACAGCCATGTACAGTCCATTGTGCAGCACTAACTCTCACGCAGGCGGAATGGCCCATTTGACCTGCATGATTAGTCCCTGTGACAAGAATGGCAGCTGGCATCGAGAAAACAGGTGTCCCTGAAACAGACGACAGTCATGTTCAGTCTTGGTAGTTGAGGTCCTAACTAGTGAGTGTGCAAATATATAATGTTTCCCTACCATCTAAGCACACGGAGCTAACATTACCTCATTAACTGTTTTTTACATGATCATTTAACTATTATTGTTTAGGATGGAACAGCCTAGTCTTCTGGCCGAGCGTATTTGAATAAAGGTTGTTCTCTGAACGCTTCGAGCGCTCAATCCAATTGTTGTCTATAGGTTTTGTAAAGACTACAATTTCGTGAAGTGCATTCAATCCCAGTGCATTCAATCCCAGTGCATTGATTCTCACTTCTCACATTCTACGAGCTGTGTGGTACAAAGGGGGAGGAGCCTTAGCTTAGTGCGTCGCGAGGCTCACCTATTTGGTCTACGTTCTCCGGGCAGGTTATCGACCTTGTAAACAGGCTTACGTCTTTACTTTTTATTTATTTATAGAGAACGACATTAAACGAGTGAAAGTAAGCTGCCTTATGTCTGAGGAATTCGTGTTTTCCAAGCGAATTATGTATTTCTAATTTCATGTTGGAAAGACGCTCATTGGTCTCTTTCGTTTTACGTTTTGACGTTATTAGGCTTTCGCTTCTTGTCTTCGTCGCCTGTTTGAACTTCTGTGGCTCAGCAATTTGGTAAGAAAAATGATGTTGTCTCCAGAGGTTCAAGGTTTTTAAATTACAGACATAAGAAATTTTAACTATTTAATAAGAAACATCGGTCATATTTTCTGCTTCTTAGGGCAGTGACAGGGACTGATGTGGCTCGGCAGTTTTACAAACTTTGCCTGTCTTGCTGTTTTTATGTGGGGTTGTTGAAAATATATATCTGACCTTTGGAAATCCTAACCCACTTGTCGATTTGTCAGGTTTCAGAGTGGTACATTTTGGGGACTTCACAATTAATTGATTCAAAAGAGTGTGTTTCTTTCGCCTTGCATTAATATTCATTATGCATCACATGACATTTACACGTGTTCTGTCTATCATCTCAACTTCATCATACTTGCTTAAAACCAAAAAAGGTTTTTTTGGGTGGTTGTGATCTCTTATCTTTCCACAATGAAGTGTTGGGTTACAAACAAATGGGATCACGTTCAGATGGTCAACCTTGCAACATTGATGAGTTGTCTATCTTTTATTTAGTCTGGCTGTGCACATTACTTTACAGGGATTGTTTTACGTCTTAGGGTTAGTACAAATTTGCCAGACCCTTGTGCAAAACTAATGATACTCTGTCAGAACCTTTGCCAGTATTTGAAGTGAACAGTTTTAGCAGATATAGAATTACGGATTTGTTGACCTCAAGCAGCCAGCGCACTTGTTCCGCCAACCATGTCTTCATACCCTGCATGTCTGCACCACCCTGTCTGTCAGCCCACTAGCCTGAAAGCTAATCGAACCCTGTGGAGGACTGAGAGGAGACTCTTATCACTGGCCAGATGGCTGTGATTAGTTAATTACGGCAACATGCATTGCCGTGAATTCCATCAGATCAGACCCATTTTGGAAGTTGATTTGGCTCATGGAATGCTCGCTGAGGGCCGTGCATTTTTCCCTGTCTGCCTCCCTTGCCCCCTCCCTTCCACACACACACACCTTTACAATGTGCTTTTGGGAGGCAGCATGCAAAGTTACAGAGGAAGTAGCAGAGATGGAGATATGATCCGATGTGCCTACGCGGAACAGACTGCAGAATCTAAAAGAGCCCATTGTCCACAGGGAATATGTCAGTGGATTTATCCGTTTTTCCATCAGAGATCGGCTTACTCTCTTCCCGGCCCTAGTGTTTTTTTCATGTACACCTCCATGGTGTTTTGTTTGGAAAAGTATGTGGTCACCTCTCTCTCTCACACACACACACACACACACTGCTAGGATCAGTTCAAGATAATTGACAAGCCCACCTGCAGTTGAAGACTGTTTTTGCACTGTTCTGTGTCTTATATTGTGTCTAGCACTGGTCTGTCTCCCCTGTTGAGCCATACAAACTGGCCTTATCTTTCCGGAGCAGGTTGCAGAGCTCTCTGTATCCCTGTCTCAGTCTCTTGACAGTCATTATTATATGTGTGTGTGTGTGTGTGTGTGTGAGTCATGTTATTCGTTGTTATTTATGATGTATACATCCCAGAGGATTGTATGTCACTCAGCTTGCCGACCTTACCCTGGTAACCCCTACTCCCTAAACTCCGCCTCCCTCCCCCCGCCCCTTCGTCCCTTCCAACCAGGTAATGAGGTGGCGGGTTGGTGTGTTTGAACATGCTAATCAACCTCGTCCCCGGAGCCCGGATAAGCCCTGCAGGAATTCTGATCGAGTGCCACCCGTGTTCACGTGTTGAGGAACTAGCAAGCTACCTCGGCCCTTAACCTTCAGAGGCCCTTTAATAATGCCCCCGTGCAGCAGAGCAACCTGGGGCGTTTCTCACATTTTCACTGGTGTCTGATAAGGTCTTACCTGCATGGGATTTGCCCTGTTGTTTGTTTTGGAACGGACACGCCTGTTCAGCACCCTGTACAAGATGACATGTCTTTTTCAGAAATATCACTGACCGTTTATGGATTGTAAATCACCACACACTTTTTCCGTCTGTCCGCGCGGAGAGTTGCTGTCCAGAGTATGGTCATGTGGTCCTGCTACTAGAGCAGAATGGATTCCTAGCTAAGACATGTTTTTCATTGTTTTTGTACCTGCTTTGGCCTGGTAAAGGTTTGTTTCCCATGCCAATGAAGACCAATTTCCACCCTTGTAAATGTCATTGTTGCTGATTGGAGGAGAGGACGGTCTATAAATAGCTTGGTGGTATCTTTCGCTCTGAGGCCCCGGTGGCTTCACCTGTAAATATTTCAACATGGTACTGTCACTTCAATGGCCGCTGCCAATTTCCTCTATATCAGCCCACTCACCTACTGATCTGTTAGCTGTGGAAGAATATGAGTGACAGCCAATGACAGGGCCCACTAGTCCTGACCAGGCCCTGTTATTGGCCAAGTCACTCTGTGCCAGACTCTGCCATTGGCCAGGGACTCTAGACCGTTTCGGAAGAGGACCGCCACTCTTGTCCCTGGTGGGACTTAATGAGCTCACATCAATCACACAGACGCAGGCTCTGCGAGTGAGAGTGTGGTGGACGTGTTAATCAGGTTGACGGCGCTTCAGTCGATGGTCTTGAAACATGCCATGCTTACACTTGCTCATTCAAGAAGCAGACCCTAGGTCAAGCCACACGACGTGTGCCTACAATTCATTGCAGTTAAAGATCTGTCCTCAGAGGACCGAATTAAGTGCAGACACCCTCATGTTCAGCAAATGGGGAAACAAAATGTGCATGTTGAGGTTGCGATTAGTTGCAAGTCAGGGGCCATTTTGTAATGACAGAGAAGGTGTGGCAAACTGGGAGGTATCATATCTGCATCCTAGTGCAGGCAGTCCTCGATTGGAAAACGCCTTTGGAATCTCACAGCTTGACAAGTCAGAACGCATGCATGTGTGTGTACACCCTGAAGGGTACCAAACGCCTGTTACTCATCAGGCCTCTCTTTGCCTCTCCCTGTTTCTGCCTCTCTCTGTGGGCCCAATGAGGGGCACAGTCTTTCGCTCGTGTCTCCTTTCCCCTCGCATGCTCATGTCATTCCCATTGTGTGGGTGTTTCATAAACCTCTTTTAGCCGTCGCGTGAACAAGTCGTTCAAAAGCTGGCGCAAACTTGATAGCCCTAACCTCCTATTCTCTATAGCTTTGTCCCAGTAAATATACCTTGAGTTAACTAGGCCACAGAAAGAATAGGTCATGTTAATCAATGCCATAGAACCGGCTTTACAATGAGAAATGACGTAAAGAGAACCAACCACCATAGTTGAGGAACAGCTAAGTGTATCATATTCTCCAGGTGTTCTCTAGAAAACCTATTGTTTAGGAGCTACGGGAGCTGTGACCTGGAGGAGATCTTTAGCTGGAAGCTGGTAGAAACGACATGCCCGGGTGCCATTTTGGGTACCATGCCATCTCTGGAGTCCGGACTTCACGTTCAGCTGCGGCATTCTAATATGCTGTTAAAGACTGCTTAGTTATCTTGCTGTTATGGTGAAAGGACATAATGCAGATGCTTCGGTAGTGAAGCGTTTGAACCCCAGGCCAACCAACACAATGTTGACAAAGAAGATACGGTCTTCTAACAGACTCTAAAAATGAACACTACTCACTTTCTCAATCCTCATTCTCTCTGTGTGTATTGCTTTGTTTTTATCACTGCACTTCATTAGAAAAGTCTATGTGGTGGTACACTGCTAAAAGTAATGTTATGTTGTTATATCATTCGTCTAGTTAATTCTAACTTTTTCAGCTGAGAGTATCTAACCCCCATTCAATTTCTAATCTCAGAGCCCTAAAATTGGTTATGTCAATTAATAATAAGTAATATTCTCTTGAAAAGTAAACATTTCTATATTTCATTGGGGGTCATGCTGCGCCTCTGGCAGTCTGAGGGCTGCATTGGATGGCGCTGCTTGGCAACCGTTGAGAGTTTAAACCGCTCCAGTAGATGACCTGTCGTTGTCGTCACGTCTTCGCCATACAGGGGCTTTTCGTAATAACAAGTGGTGTTGGTACAGCAGGTGGTCTTGCATGTGCCCAATCACAGCACGAGGTCTGTTCCATCGCACCTCCTTCCTCTTTATCGACCGAATGAGCCACGAAGCGCTGTGGTACTTCCTACTTCCTCATGATCAATGGCTCTATTGATTCATTATTGATCCGGATTAGTCATTCGCTCTCGCCGAAACCGAAAAACAACATGAGTGTTTACGACGCTCCTGGCCTCAAAGCAGCATGCTTTTCCCTTTTCAACCCCTCTATGCACTCAAGACATGGAGCCTCTCTACCACGCTATGGACAGCACTTTCAACATTGTGCGCGTGTGCTCCCGGTGTTTACCCACGCATGTGCAAGTTTCTATGGTTTCGAGGTTTACTTCAAGTCTCCCAATTCAATACCATCCGGTTCCAAAGAGAGACAACATCTCTCCAAGATCCTTTCACGTGTATCCGTCTTTTTTGTTGTTGTGTTTTTTTGTTTTTGTTTCGGGAGATGTGGGAGGATCACGTTAAGGTCATTACATAAGTGGCATAACTGGATAACGACTCAGAGGCTGTGTGGACGGCTTGCAGTTCTGTGTGCTTAAACCCCCTGGCAAAGATACACACAACATGGAAATGAGAAGTGCCATTCGTGGTGTGTTAGGGAGGTTCCATGTCCACAGTGCCCCTAGAAGCGCTGCCCTATTTCAGGGTTTACAGTACGCTGATGGGATCTATTTTCAGCAAGTGGAGCATCTTCTCTCCAGGCGGTGTAGTAGAATCCTCTTTAAGTCAAACGCCTGCCTCTGCACGTAGGTTGCACTTTAAACGTGAAGTAATTTAGGTCAGTTTTTTTTTTTTTTTATCATAAAAAAGGGTTCACAGAAAGGAGTACATTTACTACTAGGACAGTTTAAGAAGTGTGGGTGTGTGTGGCCACTGATCAATGTGAAATCATTCATTTTAAAACTCCTAATTCTAGAACATTCTGGAGTGCCTCAACTTTAAATCCCATCCTTTATACTTAATTAAACACAAGGGAAACTTACAGTCAACTGGAAGGTGGCGGTCACATTTTCTCATTGACTGTCTCTTCTGCAATATTTACTGACCGCTATAAAATATTACAGCTTAACTGTATTTCACCTACTGGGAGAAGGCGATATGAAGGCAGTATGTTTAAGTAGCAGCTGAGCGGCAGAGTGTCAGTTTGCCTAAAGCGTTGGGGTAAATTCCATTTCAGTAAAGGATGTGCACTGAAATTCCAATTCCTCTATTGTACTTCCACAAACTCACCAGTTTTGCCTCATTGAAATGCATCTCCGTCTGAACAGAGTTCATAGCTTTAGGGTACAGCAGTAATCTACTGGGCTACTTGTTCTAGTGGCCCCACGAGGTTTAAGGACACAGACTGCTCTGGTGAGGAAATCTGTCTGCCTAGGGAAGGAGAGGACAGATTACCGTGGTATTAACGCCTAGCGGACACCCAGACAACTGGGTGGGGAGGAGCTGCCACTGCACTTTAACTGGTAGTTACTGATGTGGCCTGACATGTACATAAGGCTCCCAGTAGTAATGTCTTCAAACAGACCGTACGTTTCTGGTATGATGTTGTTTCGGAGTCTGTAAGAAGCGTGCTTGTTGTAGGAGACGCATTTCATTTGTTGTTTTGTGTTCAGTTACGGTTCTTGTGTGTAACCATGTAGCATAAGTGGCGCCCGTTAGTTTGAAAACTTAGAGCCTATGTGTTAAAAAAATAACTACGGGAGGGCGTTGGTGGTTAATGTCTCATTTGTATGGGAGAATATATGGGGGTGGAGATTCCAGTGAAAGCTGGATTTAAGCAGTGAAAGCCCTTTCCGAGGTGCGATATATGTGATGTAATGCAGAGTTGTAATGTTTTTTACATGACGGAATGGGAGACTTACTAGAATGTAACGTGACACGGCGCAAATTTGTCTAGGCTATGTATCACAGCCGTCTTTTTTCCACTGATACTTTACCTTTTAGAAGTAACGACGACTGATTACTGGCTGTTCTGAAATTGTAGAATCCGCTGTAGCTAACTAGCTAGTCGTGCTAATTTGAATACATTCAAGACGCATATCAACTTGAAAATATTGTAATTTTGCATAGGTTACACCTTGAGTGATTTAAAAAAAAAAAAAGTAGATTATTTTGTATCCTCAATTTAACGGGTGTGTTTGGTTGTACTGTTAAACGATGGAAAAATAGTGGAGTAATAGTTTTCAATTACTTTAATGAGTAAAGTATTTGTATTTTTTGTGCTTATCAAACAAATGTTAGGCGTTGCTATCTAGCTAGCTGTGTCTGAATGAAGAAAGGACTGCCTTCTGTCTAGTAGAAGTATCCAGAACGTTCAGCCGCGCGGTCAGCTGGTCTTTGCCGCTACTACGTTATGACGTGATTTTAGTAGGCTACACAAAACACGTGCGGGGAGGTGTTGCGGGAGATGATTGGTAGATTAACCGGATTCAATACACATCTCGGTGGGAATTTACCCCCCAAATTCTTTCTTATTGGCTAATAAATTATTTGACACATTTTTTCGCAGATTTAGCTGTCCGTGAACCAGATTAGTGGAGGCCTTAAACCAACAATGGAATACGGTTTACGCCTCTGTAGGGGCTGACACACACACACTGCAGAAAGTTGGTGTTCCTTCCTGGGAACGTCTTGTAGCTGGAAACATTGTCAACTTCAACAGTTGATTGTTTTTGGTAGGGATTTTTTGGGGCAATTTCTGTGCTTGATTACTCGCTTGATCTCCTAATTATTTTAGGTAGACTGATCATTGTAATACTATAATTATTTAATGAACTTCGGGGATCTGGCCTGCCTCAGTAGGATGTTCGTAACTTCCTCCTGACTCTAATATGTTGTGACAGGTTTCCCATGGTGCTTCAGGATGGCGTTGTCACGGAGGGCAGCTGTAGAATGTATAGGCAGTAGATGGGGAGCTCTTGGCTCACCAGACACGCCAATTATATCACCGCCCTAATTGGACAGGACAATAACACGATTATTCCAAACATCATGGAGAGGACGTTGTTGTCATGTTCATTCAGAAAAGCAAAAGATTTCAGTTTGGCGCGTACTGTCTCGTTGCTTTTTGTTGTTGTGTTGATATGGGTGTTGTTGTTTGACAGCTCTCTCTCTCTCTCTACGTCTTTCTTTCTCTCTCACCCCCCCCCCCCCCCCATCCATAGCGTTGTGATCGTCTTACTCACATCGTCCAGGCACTTCCTCATTTAGTTCTAGTCTCCACTTATTCCACTCTGCTCTGTACCTTTAGAGCCAGGAACCTCCTCCACTCAGTCACATTGTCTGGCACAGCTGCCCTTAAAACTCCTCTGGTCTCCAAAAGTAAGATTATATACTCTCTCTCCCCTGTAGGATCCACCAGACGATGAGTTGCTGGTTATAGAAGAATGAGGACTTCTTCTTTCTCCATGTAAGAACACTGTAGACCAACGTTGAAAGGCAAGCGGCCATGGTCAAGCTGAGGTAGGGATGATTGTGGTTTTGCTCGCGCTGACCCTGCCCGCACATTCCTGTAAAGTAGTCATACTTTTGCTTGTGCTAACTAAAAACAGATGTGTGCAGTTTGTGTGTGTGTGTGTGTGTGTGTGTGATAGGACAGCAATTATTCGGAATGAAGTTAGGTCTGGCTGTCATTAGTCGAGGCTGTTTGAGGGGCCGACATTTCTCCTTCCTGATGGGTCATTGTGCTCTGTCTGACAGCTGCTGACAGTTGGCTTTGCAGTTGACCTCCTGCAGTGCAAGCCTTTCGTTTCATTATTGTACGCCGGTGGTTAACAACCTCTTTCGGTTACTTGACCACCAACTGAAACTGGCTCTGCCAGGAGCTCCCCTTAGATTACCCCCATGCACATTCACTGTCAGAGGCGGGTTTTCACTACGATGGCCTTATTTAGATCAACAAGACTTGTTGCCAGATTTGTGTTGGATATGCCTTCCAAGGTGACTTGGGAAACGTTTCCGGCAGATACTCCTTGTGGCCACTGTATTGTAAAGACCACGTCTCACTCAATCTGTATTGGAGTGGAATGACATAGTAACTCTGGTGCTGTAAGTCCTTCCAGCTCCATTTTCTTTTAAAATGGCACAATGGCACATCATTGGTGTATGCCATAGGGAGACTTCGTTGGTAAATGTCGGTAGTAGACTTTAGCTAAATAAATGTTGTCCTGACTTTGTTTGCCTTGTTGCTTGGTTTATTTGCTGTCTGGCACAACCAAATAGTTAGTACTCTGTAAATAATTATTGACAATTGCTGTAGTGCTTTTGTTAACAACTGCAAGAAGTGCATACCAGCCTCAAGCTCAACAGCATGCGATGAACAAATATTTTAAATACCAAAATGGTAATTTTGTCCTAGGGGCCACTAACAGGCCTTTTTAACACAGTTGTTATTCATACTGACTACTGGTGTCACAAGACGAGGGACTCCTTAATGAAGATGGTGTCACTGGGACCTGTTGGAAATTGACTGTCCATTGTAGCGGGCTAGTGAGACATTCTGAGCCAGAGTGGTATCACATTTTTCCTAGGTAAACGTTTTGGTCGGCATGCCACTGGCTGAGTCTCATTTGCTATGTCTCTCCCTTTTCTCTCTCTCCATCTCTCACAATCTGCCTGTCACTGTTTTCCCTCTCTTCTTGCATGCCTGTCATAGCTGCTGTGAATCCATGCTGAGAAAGAGAGGGAGAAAAGGAGTGTGTGCGGGTTACTTTCGATGGTGGTCATCTGTACTATTTTCCTCATAAACCTGAGACCATGCTGCACTCAAACTCCAGTGGTTGAAGAATTGACTTGCAAGTAAATGTTGTTCTTTGGGTATGTGGAGGTTTAATTCTTTTTTTTCTGTTTATGTGGTGAGTTTATTTCTGCCACTTTAGGCCTACAACAAATTCCCTTCCGTCCATCACTAACTCAGCCTGCCATAAAGGAATTAATGGACTGGTAGTAGCCTAGACTATAGATATTTTGCCCTAGCAGAGACACAGACTTCAGACATGGATGAATAGAGAATGGCCATCTAATCCGCACTCATGTAACTTGCTTTTCATTTGAGTTGACCCAGACAAGCCACTGATTCTCCATGTGTGTGTTTTTTCTATGTCTCTGCAGATCCCCTGTCTTCACACACCGCCCTGTGGAATTGGTCTCACCAAGTCTCCAGTGACGACCCCCCCCTCTACCCTCACCTACAATGGTTTAATCCACATCCGCATCTGGTCACCATGATGATGGCCTCCATGGTTGCCAATGGAAACAGGGATGGGCAGGCACTGGTCCTGACAGGGGTGGACCCAGAGACCTGCATGATTGTGTTTAAGAACCACTGGGCACAGGTAAAAAATAAATAAATAAAGTAACTCTGTCTTGTAATTCTTAACTCTGATTTTATTACAAACCCCAACCTTCAGAAGATAAAATACATAACTTTTTTAGCCCAATTGTTTAAACCTAAAAGGGGTCTCAAAGTCTTATAATTGAAGCCATAACCCCAAACCTAACCAGAACTTGTAATACAAGCACTTCCTCAAATTCCCAATGACCCAAAACCATCCCAAATTCCTCTAATCCAAATTGTAAACTTAAACCCTCTAACCTGAAATCTCAGTGGGGTCACCAAATGTAGCTGCCGAGAATGGAATAAGGACCGTTTTTGATCTACCGTCTCCGCCCTTTTCTTTCCCAGTCTAGCAGGTCTTGGCGGAAGTCTCGGTTTTGGAGAATAAAGTACAGTATGGCCCTTGGCCTGGAAGCTAATTTAAAAAGATAGTTGGCCAAGCTGCCTATTACTTCACACAAAGAAGTTTAACTTCTCAGGGCTCAAGACTAACAGTTTCCACTGGTGCCACTGAGTCTGGCTTGGTGGCATCGGGAATATGATTTGGTCGCAGCCCAAAATCACATTTTACTTTCAAAGCAGAAAAAATATGTGGCTTATTATTCCATACATAAAGAGGAATACAGCAGTTTCATTTTTCTAGAATGTCATCGTATGCTGTAGCGTTAAGATTTCCCTTCCCCTGGAAACATTACAGTTGTCACTATGCATTCGGGCATGTAGAGTTCTACTGGCATCCGCCAAACCCAGGTCCGTCTCTCTGACTGCCAGCTGGTGAAGTGTGATTCACCCGTCTGGAGAATGTGTTTCCGCTGCTACGGAATCCATTGGTGGCAGGGTTTACGCCACTCCAGCTGACTCTTGTCACTGGACACGTTGATCTCCGTCTTGTGTGGGGCTGCTCAGCCATAGCAACCCATTCCATAAATCGCCAGACGAGCGGTCCTTGTCCTGGCGTTGCTTCCAGAGGTTGCCTGCCACTCTGTGGTCCGTGTCGCGAGCGGGGGACAGATGAGCATTTTGTTTACACGGTACCCACTTCAGCCACATGGCGGTCCCGTTCTGGGAGCTTGTGTTTGGAATAGCACTTGATGGCTGAGCTGTTGTTGCTCCTGAGCGTTTCCATTTGCCCCATGCAGCTCTAACTGGGCAGGGCACTGACAAACTGACTTGTGGTGTCCTGTGACGCGGGCCACCTTGAACGTGACTGATGGCTCTTTAGGACGGGCCATTGTACTGCCGGTGTTTGTCTATGGAGATTGCATGGCTGTGTGCTCAATTTTAATTTTCCTGTCAGCAGTGGGTGTGGCTGAAATAGTCAAATAAACGTAATTATTCTCCCTTGAAAATGTTTGGTCTGTGATGTGCATTGGTCTGTGATCATCTTATACATCATTGCCCCTAAGCTGGTCATATTTAATAGCTCCAGCTGAATCTTAATTCCGACATTAGACTGATAAAAGTTTGCCAGTAGCGTTCTGGCATATTCCTGGACCTGGAAAGACAAGACCAGTTAAGTAGGTGCTCCTTAGAAAGCCTTTTGAAGAAGATCCAGGACAATACGCAGGCTTTCATTGCCGGTCATTTCCTAAAGCCCTAGATCACAGCCGTATCTCCCCCACGCCAGATCCCGGCCCTTTGTTGGATCACGACTCTCTGTGAGAGGCCCAATTTGTCACGCGTTCATTGTTGTGGTGTTGCCGGCGACTCACACAGTAGATAATGACAGCAGTGAGTTTCTGTGTGATTCTCCGCAGAAACGCACCGAGGCACCTACAGTATGTGAAGCCCTATTGATTTAACTCTGTACAGTACTATCTCAAAGACCACATTGAACTGCTTATCTATTGTCCTCCTCCTGTTTCAACCGACGAGTCGCTCCTCTCATCCCGCTGGACTTCCCCTCCGCTCACGCCGTGCGGCGCTCGTCTTATCGTGCCTGGATTGGCGCGTCGGTGTGCCCTCTGTCAGTCAGCCTGGCTCCTGTGTACTCCTCGTCACCATGGTAGCCGGTCCGGGGGGGGGGGCGGGGACAGTGGGCTTATTGTTACTGCTCCAGGGAGGGCTCCCGGAGATCTGGGTCAAACGTTTCGAAACACGGCGAAGCAGGTTTCTACCTGGACCTGTCCAATGAGAGCACAGACTTGAGGTTTCTTTTCACAAGGTAAATCATTTTGGTACGGCGTGGTCGACTGAACGCAGCCCTGTGATCATAGGGCGTTGTCACTAGAGTTTTCAACATTCTACACGACTGCAGGCAACAGAGGAATTAAAACCTGATAAAAACAAATATATACCAGTTTACCATCCTGGGTTTGAGATATTATATTGGCCAATCCGATCTTTGTAGAAGCACAATTGATACATCAGCCTCCTGGTATATCACCATAGGAGCCCTCATGGTTTGGTCTCTGTCAGAGTTTTCTCCTGTAATATACTGTTTCTGCTCATCTAAATGTTGAAAAATGCCAGCAGCATGGTTGCCCAAGGCACCTGGTGGTCTGTTAACTGTCACTTAGGAGTTCTACCACAGCGTATTACCTACATAACCAGCCAATATGTTTCTGCCCGGAAAACATTACACAAGTCAATGTGATTTAGGCTTATCATTGTTGTTCGTGCCTTGGCAGAGTTTGAGGTCGAGTTTTGATTCCTGCTTTTGTTATGAAACAACTTGGTCAATCAATCTGCTATGCTGCTCACTGCACAGCCGGGCACTCACATTTTGTGGGGAATTTCTATTGCCTCTAGCAGGGAGTGATTACATTGGTAAATTATAAGCTCAGTGCAATTATTAACATCAATGAGTAACTTTGTATGGTGCAAAAGGGAAACAAACATGATAACCCAAAAAATGTATACCTAAGCATTGTAAATGCTATAGCTAGATACGAGGAGGTGTGGCATACAGCCAGTATACCACAGCTGAGGGCTGTTCTTAGGCACGAAACAAAGTAGAGTTCTTGAATAGAAGCTTAGCCGCAGAACATTGGCCATGTACTACAATCCCCTGAGGTATTTTATTGCCGTTGTGTTGTGATTGCTAACACGATTAGAACAAAAAAGTGTACAAAGTTGTCATTCAGACAACGGCAATTTGTGGTTTGAACTATGTGGTTTATTTTTCTTTATTCCTATGAAATTAACCCTGTAGCTTCCCCCTTTTTTTTTTTTTTTTTTTTAGGTGGTAAAGATCCTGGAGAAGCATGACCCCCTCCGGACCACCAACCACCTGGTTTCCGGCCTGGGCAGCATCGGCCTCTCCGGCAGCCACGTGCGGTTCGGCGGGCCTGTTCCGGGCGACGAGGCCAGCGCCGTGCAGAACTACGTGGAACACATGCTGTTCCTGCTCATGGAGGAGGACGCCGGCCAGGCGGGAGCCATGGGGCCCATCCTGGAGTTTGTTGTGATGGAGAACGTCATGGAGAGGCTCTTCCTGTGGAGCCTGAGAAGGCAGTTCACTGACGACATGAAGCTGGAGCAGCTCAAGGTAGGTGGTCAAAGTTGGGCCGGAGACCCGGAGGGCTGCCGGTTTCGAGGTCACGCGTCCGACCATTTTTGCCCTTTGGCAGCGCTAAAACAAAACAAAAAAAAACATAAAACAACCCAGTTGACCGCAAGGTTGTGTGGTTCTTCTAAGATGTACGAGATGATTGTGGGCCAGGCACGGCAGCCCCTACTGCACCACAAGCCGGTGCTCCGTCCCCTCATGATGCTCCTGTCGTCGTGCTCGGGGACCCCCACCCCAAGAGTGGAGGCCGAGCTGGTGCTGTTGCTGAACCAGCTGTGCTGCGTCTTGGCCAAGGATCCCTCCGTTTTAGAGCTGTTCTTCCACACCAGGTGAGCCCCCCCCCCCCCCCGTTACTGTGTCAGATGATCTCGAGACGCTGGGCAAACCTCAGAAAGATCCAGTCTCACGCTCGACTATTGTGTTTTCCGCCAGTGAGGACCAGGGGGCGACCAACTTCCTGATCTTCTCCCTGCTGATTCCCTTCATCCACCGGGAGGGCCAGGTAGGCCAGCAGGCTAGAGACGCCCTGCTCCTCATCATGTCGCTGTCGGCGGAGAACCAGCGCGTGGCCCAGCACATCGCGGAGAACACCTACTTCTGTCCGGTCGGTGATGTCATGTGGCTGTCCGTCTGTCCGTCTGTCTTTATGAGACCGGTGTCTTTGTCTCAGTCGTTAACAGAAACGCATGCAGAGACTTACCTGTCCCTCTGTGGTCTTTCCCTCTGTGGTCTTTCCCTCTGTGGTCTTTCCCTCTGTGGTCTTTCCCTCTCTGGTCTTTCCCTCTCTGGTCTTTCCCTCTGTGGTCTTTCCCTCTCTGGTCTTTCCCTCTCTGGTCTTTCCCTCTCTGTCTAAAATAGTTTTTCTCTTTCTCTGACGTCTTTTTTAACACACACACACACACACACACACTTTCAGTCCCTCTCCATACTGTATGAATTTCAATGTGTTATTATTCTGCCCTTGGCTCATTGTCCTAGTGGGTCAATGAAGACCATTATACTACCACCAAACAAGTCAATATCACTGACCTCTGTTTGTCCCCTGGCAGGTGATATATATTCATAACTGGAACACGCTTAGCCGGCTGTTTCCATAACGAAGCAGGTTGAGGGAGGCTAATTCCAACAGCTGTTGAATGTTAAAAGATATGTGGGCCTCATATGCTCACGATTATGTTACTGGCAGCACCGTCCCAGGGCTTTGACTCGGCACGGCCGCAGAAAATGTTTACTGCCTTTGGAGGCTGTAAACAGCCGAGGTGTTTACTTGTTGACGACGAGGCCCACGTCGATGACGAGGTGCACTTCATCGAAGCGCGCCGAACGTCTCCGTGCATCAGCTCGCCGGGGCCAGTCGCCCGAGGCAGGAACGGTGCAAGAACCGCTGCGATATCACGCGCCCGCGCATCAGTGCCTGGGGATGTTGACGATCCCAGGTAACATGGAAATCAAATAGTTGGTTTTAGTCATTTGTTCCTTTCTCCTTTTTTACGGGAGAAAGAGGGGGGGGGGGCTCGAGTACTAAAGGCCACAAAGAAGCTGATCTGTGATGCAGATTCGCCCACTAGGCATTTGAATGTGAGCTCGTGATGAGAAGGCAGTTGGGGGCGTTTATTCGTAAACGTTAACTAATTGCCTCTGTGCGTCTCGCCGGATGAGGGCGTTTCTAGACGACTAGCCACTTCCCTCGTAGTTAATGTATACAGCATTGGTGGTGCTTCTGAAGCATTTACTCCCCCTAATCCACTGGGAGTGGATATGATGAAACCGGGCCTAGTCATGAATTGGATATAACATGGTAGAAAAACTGGGAAAAGGTTAAATAATAAAATAAAGTCAGATACAGTGAGAATCGATCCGCTCCATCTCCTGACACAGGGGTATTCATCTCTTACACTACAAGGTCCGGAGCCTGCTGGTTTTCTGTTCTGCCTCCTCATTAATTGGGGTTATTAGCGGGTTGCAATTAAAAAGGGGGAGTGGAACTGGCTTCAAGGTCCTGGGTTGAGTTTGAGGTTCCTAACACATTGCACAAGTTCCCTGTTCACTCAACAGTATTGACGGCTGAACTATTCTGAGGCGACTTGCTAACCGCGTCTTCCGTCCCTCCCCTTTCCAGGTGCTGGCCACTGGCCTGAGTGGCCTGTACTCATCCCTGCCCACCAAGCTGGAGGTTTCCAGCGAGGAGTGGCACTGTCTCCACAGGGAGGACTGGCTGCAGATGCCCGCCCTGGTCCAGTTCCTCAACTCCCTGGAGTTCTGCAACGCCGTGATTCAGGTGGCGCACCCCAGCATCCGGGACCAGCTGGTCAACTACATCTACAACGGCTTCCTGGTGCCCGTGTTGGCGCCAGCCCTCCACAAGGTCAGCGAGCGCACATTCCAGATCCGGCCCTAACGATCAACCCAGGATCGAGGAATTGACCTGGATCTGTGAGTGGTAACGGGTCCCATCTGCAGTACGCGTCTGGGTCCCCTGACGGTTGCGTGTTCCTTCCGTCTAGCTGACCCTGGAGGAGGTGATGACCACCACGGCGTACCTGGACCTGTTCCTGCGCTCGGTGTCCGAGCCGGCCCTGCTGCAGACGTTCCTCACCTTCATCCTCCTCCACCGCCACGAGAACGTCCACATCCTGGACACGCTGGTCAGCCGGGTCAACACTCCCTTCCAGGTGTGTTTCACAGGAACCACTCACACACACACACACACAGTACTCTTGTTAACTGCTTGCCGGCTGCCTGCGTAGGCGTGCTCTTTTTCGGCCGAGTTTAAACCGCTGGCTTCGATATGTTAACCACGCAGTGTTGAGTTTGAGTCCGTGACGAGACGCGGCCGCAGGGGTTCACCGTGTGATCTCCATGCCGGACAGGCTACGTGGAAAGAGGTTGCCGCATTGAGATTCTGGCATTTCTCACGCCTGCGCTCGTTGAGGATGAACCTTGTGTTGGGAATACGAGTTGAACTTTAGAAACACCTGTATGGCAGTCCTGGTGCTCTGCCGCAAAACCGAATAGCATGAATTAATATTTAAAGTGTCAATATTAAAGAGAGCAGGCGGCGAAACGAATGACTATTCAATTAGTCTTGGGACTGGGAGGCGATGAGGCAGGTAAATATTGGGGAATATAATGTCTAGTTAAAACAGTTAGGGGGAATTGCTGCAAAGGCGTCAGTCAGTAACCTCATGAAGAAGCTTGTGAATGGAAACGTTGAAGGGCTCGTTCTACATGATCACACAACTTTGAAAAATGGCTCCTGGGTTGCTTCAGCCTACAGGATACAGAACAACTGTTACCTGTGATACACCTGCCGCTCAATGAACGTGGGTTGTGTTGTGTTGTGTTGTGTTGTGTTGTTTTGAGCTATCGACGCGTAGAAAAGGTAATTGTTGGTTGCGGTGGGCATGTGAGAGATGGCTCAAAGTCTACTCTTTTATCAAACTATAAATCTGTTTGCCTCTACAGGAAAACAGCCCAAAACCCTAATTAGAGGAAGCAGGAAGTCATATAGCGCTGAATCCAAAACATCCTGTTCTAAATCCTAAACATTCAAGGACAGATGTTCACCCACTATTCCGCAACGCTGATTTCCACTTAGAAAGCCTGAGCTGTTTCTCCACAAATTAACATAATCGCGTCAATCTGTGCGCCTACCACATCAGACGAGGCCCTCTTCCATGCCAACTCCCTGAAGTTGGACCAGAAAAAAAGCAGGCTTTATCCTCAAAGACGCTGGCTACCACTCGTCTAAGGCGACCGCGACACACCAGGTTTGGCGTCAGGTGCCACAGGCAGTCGTTTTGAATGGCGCCTTGGTAATCCTGATTAATCTGGCCCTTTCATGATCTTCTGATGTTTGTTTTGTTGGGGGGGGGGGGTCTTGTAATTCCACAGCTGGGCACTGTTTCTCTGGCACTGTTCCGGACACTCATCGGCCTGTACTGTGAGGATGTCATGCTACAACTCATCTTGAGGTGAACCCCCCCCCCCCACCCACCACCCCCCTTTTTAGGAAAGTGTGTGTGTGTGTGTGTGTGTGTGTGTGTGTGTGCGCGTGCGCGTGTGCGTGCGCGCGCATGCGTGTTTGTCTGTATACTCAGTTGTTGTGTGTGCAAGCCCAACCCCGGTCCCAAGACCTGCCACTGGTGACCGTTACAGGATGTACCCCCTCTTCGGGTCTACAGGTACCTGGTCCCCTGTAACCACATGATGCTGAGCCAGAGGCGTGTGGTGAAGGAGAGGGACTGCTACTCTGTTTCGGCCGCCAAGATCCTGGCTCTCACGCCCTCCTGCTGCTCGCCCGAACACAGCCCCCCACCCCTCCGACAGCTGGACTCCATCCTGTGGTCAAAGGGCAATGAGAGCAGTCCCCACACCGGCCCCATGGGTGAGACAGGACTTGCTGGATATTTAAATCTGGCCATTTTTGCTTCTGGAGGATTTGAACTGGATTTGTGAATTAGCAATATAGCAATTGATTTAATTAAACGTATATGTCAATAAGTAATCAAACCGTTTGCCTATTTTTCAATTTGGCCTTGATATTTAACTTTTGGGATTTCACCGCAACGTGCTGCAGCGTAGCCTGAGTAGATGAAACATGAAGGTCACGCTGGTTTCTAATCTCATTCAACCTCTCTGCCCTGCCCGGGACCCTTATCTGAAGTGTCCTAGACGCAAAGTGAACTCACTGAGCTGAGGAAAATAAACGAGTCATTAGATATTGTTGGTGGTAAAAGCTGTTTGTTGGAAGGATTGACTAATAATGAACAGTACAAAACCAACCGTTTGTGTTTAATTCATCTAGGTGCCCCGGATAAAGCCCATAATCTTGTTTTGTCATTTTGTTTTTGTTAAATAGCACCACCGCTGCGAAGGAGGTCACAGCGCTCCCTTCCGGAAATTTCCTTAGCAATTATTCTTCCTTGTGAAGTCATATATTGAGAGTCATTCAATACATTTGTTTGACGCGGTCTTGCGTTGTCAGATTATAAACACGAGTGCTCCTTGCAAAAAGTCGGCTCATCTCATGAAATCCCCTGCTGCTAGAGTAATTTAAATCAGCCTCCTGTGCTAAACTGTCAGTCGTTAGGTTCTGTTGTCTGTGAAGGCATTGTGTGCGCCGTGTAGTTTGCCAGCCAGGATTGCTGCTATTATTCATCACCATCATAGCTAGTTCTGCTCACAGTCTGTCTGTTAGATACATTACTGAGTTCTGTTCCCCGTCTGTCCGACTGGTTTTCAGAGACTGAGGAGTCTTGCCTGGAGGACGGCTCGGGCCACTCCTGCATCATCGGCTCCGAGATCTACCTGGATGTCAGCTATCTGCATTACCTCTATGACGCCCGCCTCGGCATCAGCAGCTGTATCCGCGCCTGCCGGGTGTGGTCGGCCCCCTACGACGGAGAGGACCCCCCTCCGGACGAGTACCAGGCCAGCGCCCTGGAGGAGGCGGGGGCTTCCCGGGGACGCCGCGCCCAGATGGTCAACCCCAAGGGAGCGCATCCTCATCCGCGCCCTCGCCCCCCCTGTCAGACCGCGGGCCCGGCCCCCATGAACCAGCTGGAGCTGGAGTGGGATGATAGTTATGACGCTGGGCCGCCGGCGAACGCCGAGACGACCGCCGCTGAGAGGCCCGCGCAGCCGCTGGCCCCCGAGCCTCCCAAACACATCCAGGCCTTGAGGAGAACCGCCACCATGCTGGTTAAAGGCTCCTACATTGAGGAGTCAGACTTCCAGGACGACGTCATGGTCTACAACCTGGTGGCAAAAAAGGACGTCCGCGATACGTTGGATGGTCGCAGATCCAGCCAGGAGACTGAATCGAAGGGGTCCGAAACGGAATCGCAATTGAATGACAACGGACATGGTTTCGCGGATTCCAGTCGGGAGGTGCAAGAGGTTCCCCTCAGCAATGGCCTCAGTCTACCACTCCAAAGGGCCACCGTGGAGGTCGGCTCGGACACCGAAAGGTCAAAGGAGGTTAAGGAAAACATTGCAGACCACAACTCCAAGGTTCAGAGCCCCACAGCTACCGACATTGGGGACGAACTTGTGGCACAGTACGAGGAGCTGATTCGTACCCTCGGGGGCGGAGAGGTGGGAGCTGGGACTGAGGGGAGAGAACCCTTCCAGAACCCTATTGTCACTCCCACCGAGGAGGACGAGATGGACTTCGGCTCCTTTTCTGTGGATACGCCAGAGGTGGATAAACATGCCCCGTCACTGTTTGGGACCAAGCTCCGCAGTGGGAGTGCTAGGAGCCAGCCGTTGCCTTTCACAGGTCAGCTGGGTGGATATATGTACACATCAAGATAGATTGCCTTCCGTAAGTATTGGGACAGCGAAGTCAAAGTGCTGTTCTCAGTCGGTAAGACGTGTTGAAACAACCAGAAATAAAAGGTGACAGTCTGTTCTCCTGCTTCATATTTCTCTTTTAATCCTATTTTCATATTCCTTGAGTGGACCGCAAAAATGGCAACTTTGACTTTACTGTCGCCAAAGTTATGAAGGGCACTGTATATCCGGTTAGTCCTTCCCTGCGTCAGTCGTCGTTCCTCTGTTCAGTGTTATTTCTTCGTGTACAGGTCCGTTTGTCAGCGTTCTGCTGTCTCGTCTGGAGAACATGCTGGAGAACTCGGTCCACGTCAACCTGCTGGTGACTGGCATCCTGGCTCAGCTGGCCGCCTATCCCCAGCCCCTGCTGCGGTCCTTCCTCCTCAACACCAACATGGTGTTCCAGCCCAGCGTACGATCCCTTTACCAGGTACACAGTGTGTGCGTGTGTGTGTTTGACAATCATGCAAAGTGAGGACATTGGCAAGTCCTCACTTTAACGAGAAGCTTTGTCTGACTTGAGGTTAGAATGAGGGTTGGGTTGAGAAATAGGCTTAGGGTTAAATGTATGCATAAAGGTTAGGTTATCGATGTTATGGTTAGGGGTTAGGCAAAGTAGTTATTTCTATGTTACTAAATTGGCTGTACTTGATAGTAAATCCAGCGTGTTCTCTGCCGTCTATTCCCTCACTTTGGACCAATCATTCTTTCCCATTTTTTCCTGTCCATCTCTATTGACTTTCAGTGTATATATATGTCTCAATATGGATTATTTGTTTTAGAGACGGAGGTGGATAGAGTTGTGCTGTAGATGTGGATAACAGACACTAGAATGGGCTCTGAGAGAGAGAGATGTCTCTCAGGAAACAGTTCACTCCGTTCTATTTAGTAAGCATTAGACGTTTTAAAACCTGAAAACAAGACAAACCAGCGTATTTTTTTCCCCATCAGTGCCCTAAGCCTTTGAACCCCATGGAGACTCATGAAACAACTAGACAACCTGTTAAAGTTAGGAGAGATGTCTTATGGATACTGGCTGAATCCCAAGTGATAACTTATTCCCTAAAAAAAAACTGCACTGTGTTGAACCCAGTAGTGCACTATGTGGGGTTTGGGGTGCTATTTGGGACGTGACCCACGATGAGCCGTTTGTGGCTGTGAAAACGGAGTTCAGAATGGCTGTGAAACAAATTTAAGGCAGGATATTAACTGGCAGGTTTTTTTTTTTCTTTTAGTTTTTTACCTCCCGCTGGCTGATTCATGCATCATTGAAGAGAGTGTGTAAACAAGTAAATCAAATGGAATGGGGCTGTTTGAAACTTAGCGTTGGAAAGAAATGCTTGGTCAGGGATTAAAAGCAATAACGCATCACTGATGCTGTACAAACACACGGCTGTGTAATGGTCACCAAGGTCCAAATTAAGAGGTGGGCGTGTTTGTTGCAGAGAGAAATGCGCTTTGGTTCTCTCATCGTTAGTGGCTTCATTTAATGCCGTCTTTTGTCTGGTTTCCACCACTTTTTGGGTGATCTTCAATCAGGTGAGATGCTTTTAAGCAAATGCTGACTGTGTTACTTCTTGATTATCCATATTATTGACTAACCCCGCCTAAACTTTTGTGTTCTAATTCTACCTTACGTTTCTACATTCCTTGGTTTTTCTCACGTCAGGTACTGGCCTCCCTTAAGAATCAGATTGAGCAGCTGGCCTCGACCAGGAAAGACTTTCCAGAGCTGATCACGTCCGCCCAGCATTGCCTCCTGGCCAGGGAGAGTTCACTCATAGGCCACGGTAAAACCATGGTGTACCTAAATACTCAGTGACTGCACATTACATCATCCATGATGCTCTATGCTACAGATCCAGTTTTCTCTTAGTAAAGATGCCCTGAAGCTAATGGAATGGTTTCCCTGCCAAGAAAATAAGTGTTTATTTCAACCGTGTAACTCGTTACTTTTGCTACCAGTTAGTTTTTGAACTCTGTGTTTACCAAGGAGCTTTACCGTGATCACCGCTAGAATGTAATTATTCTGTTTTGTAGCCAGTAGCCATTGATGGCTCAGTTGTTTAGATAACCTCCACGTTATAGTGGAGAGAAAACAAGCAAAACCTTCTGGAGGACTTGAGGTGATGTTCAAGACCGATAATGAACCCAGCCATAGTGTTGTCTAATCCTCTGCTTTAACGCTGACAGATGAATGCTGGATCTCTGTTTCATGTGTGACGTTCGGTTCTTCTTTAAGGACTTAAATCTTGAAGCACTGCAGCAGTGAACTAACATCTCAGAAGCTTGTTATGTTCTTCTCATGTCTGTATCCGGCTGCATTCGTAATGTATTCTCTCCGTTTAATCTGAGAGCTTTCTCTCTGAAGACCAAGCCATGTATTTGAAGGAGATTCCATGAGGTCTAAAAAAGGGAAGAAAATAGTCATGTAAAAAAGAAAGCTGCTGTAGAGATGTGTACGTGGGCTAACATGGGCTTGTGAGCTGCAGTTAAATATTGCTTTCTTTTTCCTGTGTCTATCTGTTGTTTTTATAGACACAAAGAGGGGGGAAAGCAGAGACTGTTTCCCCAGGGAGGCGGAGAGGATGATGAAGAGCTCTCCTCCTCAGCTCAAGACCATCTCCATGGCCAGGACGGAGGTGTTCGCAACCGTCCTCTTCACCGAGTTCCTCAAGGAGCTGGCCGCAATTGCCCAGGAGCACTCCATCTTATCGCACATCCCAATGGAGGAATAACTGTCACGTTGTTATAACGTTGTAATTATGATGTCATGTTATGGCATAGTAATGTGATCTTATAAGGGAGGAATCTGGTATCCTTCCTGAACTGATTTTATATATATAAAATCTTTTTTTTTTTTTCTTCAGCATTACTTGATGAAGCAGAATTTACCTCCTGGATTGATTCACTCTTTTTCTCCCTTTCTGTGAGGTAGTTTTTAAATAAGGATACAGTATATATTTAGGTTAATATATTTTAATATAAACCATTATAAAATCAGTGGACTGTAATGGAAATAAATACAACAGGAATCACTCACACATTTGGTGCGTCTGGCCGAGACGCCCTCAGACACAACCACGTGTCGCATCCTGGGAGCAGGTTGTGTGATCTATAACGACCGGAGGGTGCTGACCAACTTCAAAGCCTGCACCAACCATTAACAACGCTGAAATGAAAGCTTGGGGCTATTCAAACCATAAGCCTCACGGAGCAACAGGAAGTCAATAGACAACGAGACCTGGAGATGTCAACGGTCCCTTCACGTAGGCCTACAGCGTTGCAACTCACTAATGTCGTTGTGCGGTCCTGGTGGCAGCACACTCTCCAGTGAGCAGCACTGTATGTCTTGTTAGGGTGGCCGCCAGTGTGGACATTACATATGCACGGCTTTACACCCGTGGTGGGGCTTTGCTAATGCCTTAGGACCCTGAATAGGGCCCTTCACGCACTTCTGAATGGGACCCTGTTTCTGAGGAGCTCTACCTCTGGACCGTTCACTCTCCTACCTGCCACTCCATAGGTTACACGTGTCGGTGTCAAAACCGGGGAGCGCGTGGGATTGACATTCTGTCCACATGCAGAGGGCTAGTTTTGGCATCTCGAGGGCATGGTGTGTTGCGTTTCACCGTGGAGTGGTGTATCTGGCGCTCACTGCTGTACGACGTCGACTAAAGCATGCAGATTTACGCCAGACTTGCTCTGCCCGGTAAATGGATGGTAAATACCCTTTTGGGTACAAAAAAACCCGACTCCTGTTCAGTAGACATGTTTTCAAGTCGATATTAGCTGTTCGGGGTAGAAATTGTCCAGTCAGTTTAGCAATGTAGTTATTACAGGAGATGTCTGGCAAAGTACATGGGTCACTGAACGAACACTGTTTAAAATGATCTCTCCAATAGAAGCTTTACATTTCAGGTGATGCCCTCAAGAGCATATCCCAAATGGCACCATATTCCCAAAGTAGGGCACTACAGCTCTGAAAGTAGGGCACTACATGGGACAAAGTCTGCTGACTGGGAAGCACTCTGTGTCTTAGCCTTAATTTAATACTGTATATTTGTGTTAAAGAAATATGTTTTGAAGAAACTGCACAATATGCAAATAGGTTTTTCGGGTGTAAGAGTACTTTGTGACAGGGATGGATATTTAATAATGTACTGTTTTGTAGAGAAAGGTTCTATTGCCATATTTTTTCACAGGAATTTTAACTAAAGAGTTGTTCGATCTTTGTCCTCATTGCTGTTCTTGGGGAATGCATGTCGCCTGTTTTTTGAGTCAAGTTTTCATGTGACATGGTTGGTTCCTTTATTACCAGGCACATTAAGCATTTAGCGTGGGCCAACCTGCACACCGCAGTTATCCAGGGCTGATATGCTCCATTTCATAATTTGTTCAATTTTGAATTCCAGGCTAAGTTATGGGCTACCATTAACGTTAAATTAATTGCCTTGCTTTTATCTATTTAAACTTAATACATAAATGATATGATTTAAACCAAGCAGACACTTTGTTACAATGCTTTCAAAATGTTTGGTGCCTGAATTTGGATTGCATTACTTCCGAGTTGCCTACAGTATACTTTGGGCTAAAATAAGGCACCAAGCTGAACTAAACCAAATACGTTTTTACTGTTTCATAAAGGTTAGCCACGGTATGCCCTAATGAACACCACCAAAGCGGCGTGTGTGGATGAGGCTGTGAAGGCTGATATCACTTGTATGCTGGAACTAGTCCACAAAGTGGACAACGGTACATTTTGCTACATTCAGTCACAGACACCACTTTCTGTCTCACAGAATTTCAACCCTGAAGTGGTACAGTTACATTCAGTAGCTTCCTCCCAGGTTTCATTCCAAAGATGAGTAAAATACAATCTCCCTTCCTGGTACTATTAGCTAACATTACAAATTAACAAGACTTTGTCAGGTTACTCATGCTAATGTCAGAGGCACCAAGGCATTCTTTTAATAAAGACACATCTTCAACAAACATGTAATTGTGTGTTCTTTCTCTGTCATACTGTGGATGTTTATTGAGTAATGTTGTTTTGACAGCTTCTCACCCTAAAAGAAACAGCGCTTTTTTTTTTAAGTATATCTTCGATTTTTCAGACCCCCCCCCACCCCATTTGTTTTTCGAATGAAGTTCAAAGGACTTCACCAGTCTGATTTATTAAACTTTTTCATATGGTGACCCAGCTTCTGTTTAAATCTAGGTCTCCCCTTGCAGGCACTCGAACAGCAGCCAGCCACAAAATTGTTTTTTTTAAGCCCAGTGATGTGTTACAATACAATAATGCCTATTTAGGTCAATTAGGTGTATCTACACAAGGGGAAGGACATTGGATTAACTCCTACTCTACTTATATGACTTGGGCCAGGGTGGTCTAAGCTCCAGACTCCAAACCACCCTTTTAGATTAGATTCATCTTCCGGTACAGGTAATTCTACCTGTAATATTCTATTCTGGATAGTTGTGTGATTTCAGAATGGTGAAATAGTTTGTCTCCCATTCATCCACCATTTTTTCCCAAGATGCAGTTGCAGAGGACAGGTAGGTCTCAGAAACGTCTTCAGTCTGTGGCCACGAGGGGGCGCTGGCTACATCCAATCGCACCACTTGTCCTCTAAACAAAGATCCAAATCATTTCTGTCCATCTTGAAGTGTCGGGAGAGGAGGCACTGCACTGCATATGGTGTTTCCTTCCTCCGTTACTCCCATAATCCATTCCAGGGCTACCGGAGGACAGGCATAAAAACAGCAGGGTGACTTCTGGGACAACTCCCAACCCGCCTCTTAATGGACCATCCCTTCTATTAGCTTAGATCCGTCATCTGGGTTCATTGGGCTCCTAACGGCTACGGGACTCCAGAACCACTATTCCTTAAGTGTGATTATCATGAAGAATGACTATGCCATCCCATTCACATGACAGTTTAGATGAAGCAGGAGTGTGAGATGGCATAAGAGTATGCACATAGAATGAGTATGTAAATATCTATGACTTTAGCACACGACGTTTCAATAGATCAGCTGGAGGGCTGATTACAGTGCTAGAAGAGAAAATGACATACGATTCATGCATCCTTCATCCTGATCTTGTCTGTTTACTTGTAAGGTCTAATCACAATGTATATTCATCCACAACACCTGCCTAGAAACCTGAGAAATCCAGAACCAGGTATAAACATGTCTTTAGTTTGTCTTCTTGAGAAGAGGACAGAGTAACTTTGATGTGGTCTTTGGGATGATGGAATTACTGTTGCCCCTTGGACAAGTTCAACAATTCACCTGTCTGACAAAAGCTAAAGAAGAGTGTCACTTCTCATTGAAAGTCAAACTGTAAACCCACGGCCCTTTAAATAGCCATCACAAACTCAAGCCGACATTAGCCAGCGCAGGTGTTGTTGCTTTACGGTAATACGCTCCGCTTCCAATGATTCCACCCCCATTAATATAGAACTGGCTAAAGTTAGTTAATCTAACATCAGGAGAAAAGAGAAACACTCCTTGAAGACTGTCAAGGTGACCACAAGCAGCGTGTGACTGTTCTCAGGAGGTTTTCTCTTCCAGGATAGACCGGACCAGGACTGGGTCAGCCCTGCCTTTTGTCTCCTTCTGGACCAGACCCATCAGTTTGTTCAGGACCTTCTTGTTCCCGCCACGGATGGCTTGGACCTAACAGGGACAGTCACGTGTTAGCCCCCACAACTCTCTCAACATGGTGCCAATAAAAAGCCAGGATGCTGATGACAAGATACAAATTGAACATGATCGCATGAAGAATCCAGAACACATTTCCGTGTAGTTCTTCTCAACAGCCAGATGTAGTGGGAGGGTCATGATGGTGGCCTCAGTCCAGAGATTGCTCACCTGGTCTGGGTGTGAGTCCACCACCTTCTGGCAGATCCTGTGGATCTCCGTGGTGTTGCTGACGATCCCCAGGTCTTGCTCCTGGATGATTTGCTGTGCCGTCTTACCTGGTGCCCTCCACAGCTCCTGGAATACCTAGAATGAGCAATAAGGTTCAATGAAACAATGATACATACACTAAACATGGAATTTCAATTAAATGTTTTAGATGTCCTTGGTCTTATCTCTCACCTGCTTTGCAACAGAAGAAGAGATTTGTCCGTTCTCCTGGAGGTTCAGTAGCTGGGCCAGCATTTGAGGGGTGACTGGACTGCAAGATAAAGAGAGGGAGGGAGTGAGTGACAGAAAAGATATGGAAGAGAGAGACTGTGTGTTGAAGTTAGAAACTGAAAAAGGCAGACGGAGAGAGGCCAGCAGACAGAGGTGGAAGACAGAAATAAAGGGGGAGCCAGCAAGATTAAGGAGGGAGTAGAGAGAGAGGGAGACAGAGAGAGCAATGAAAGAGTTGTCATTAAGCCCAATGAATTCTCCCCTGTGTCTGTCGAGCCCAGAGTCAGTGTTCATAATGAGTGGCTATTTGGCCGGGTCTTTCTCTCTGACTGCCCACTGTCAAACACAGGCCCCGTGATCATCAATGCTGTCTGGAACCAGTGAGTCAGACGCAAACAACGAACCAGAGACACGCTCACACACACACACAAGAGACACGCTCACACACAACGCACAAGAGACACGCTCACACACACAATGCACAAGAGACACGCTCACACACACAACGCACAAGAGACACGCTCAAACCCACACACAACGCACCAGAGACACGCTCACACACACACACACAACGCACCAGAGACACGCTCACACACACACACACAACGCACCAGAGATACGCTCACACACACAGACAACGCACCAGAGAAACGCTCACACACACAACGCACCAGAGACACGCTCACACACACAATGCACCAGAGACACACGCTCACACACACAACGCACCAGAGACACACGCTCACACACACAACGCACCAGAGACACACGCTCACACACACAATGCACCAGAGACACACGCTCACACACACAACGCACCAGAGACACACGCTCACACACACAACGCACCAGAGACACACGCTCACACACACACACAAGAGACACGCTCACACACACACACACACACACACACACACACACACAATGCACCAGAGACACGCTCACACACACACACACACACACACAACGCACCAGAGACACGCTCACACACACAACGCACCAGAGACACACTCCCAAACCCACACACACAGGGGGTCGTGGTAAATGGAGAGACAATGAAACTAACAGTGTGAAATCTCACAGGCAAGTATATAAATCCACCAGCAAATGAATCCATACATGCGCTTAACACCCACACTTTCACATTACAAAAAGGCACACAAAATCTATCCACACAGGTGTCGGCTGTCAGACAATGACATCATACTTTAATGTTTGTTCACAAGCTAAAAACAGTCTGATGTCCCAGTGGGATAAGAGCATAGCTTAGAGCAAAGCGAGGCCAACAGATTCAGCCTCGTGCTAAGCTAATTTCTGTCAAAGCTGAGGGTCGGGGTAACGGAACATAATTATAGAAAAATTATTTGTACACTGGATATCTCAAATACATACTAAATAAAATAAAACCCACGTGTTACACTGCCAACACGTTGGTTACAAAAGTTGGTTACACTGCCAATACGCGTAACGTGTCTATTCTAACTTCGGTATTAGGGTTGGTTATGGTCACACTTGTACACTATGCAAATGACTGATTAATGCTCCTTTATTGTTATTGCCTGGTTTATGTCGGGCGCCAATAAGTTGCATAGTTATTGGACCCACTTGCACGTAGGCGGAAACTGTGACATGTGGATCCTCCCGGCCTGATGTAATGCTTGATGTCAATGGTCACATTGGTCCCATGCTAATATAGGGTTTCCATGCTACAGATCGATATCCACATTCATCGACACATCACCCAGCACATCCTGATGAGATTGTTGCGTCTGTCATCAGGTACATACATTTGTTATATATTTTTTATTAATTATTTCTGTTAGTAGTGTCATTACTGGTGTCCCAGTCTGATATTGCTATGCAAGCAATACATATCACCATCCATCAACACATGTTGCCCTGCACAACCGGAAGAGACTGTCTCGGAATAAATAGAAATGTCTTTTAAAAAAAGCACAACGCAAGAGTTTCCATGCTCACATTAGCTACATGCCGAACATTACAAGCTAGCTTCAATCTTAATGGTTGAACACAATTCAAGTCAGATTCACCACTTCCCAGTTCCCTTTTCCAGTACATGGAGTGAGTCAGCCCAAAAACATGTGCTTTTAAAAAAAATAAAACTTCAAAGACGGGTTACATCGAGTGTTATTCAGAACACTCCTTATTTAAATCTTGTTTTCCATGTGCTACAGCAGTCTTTTTTTTTTGTTGAAGATATAATTATGTTATTTCTTGATAATTATCTCTTAAAAACTAATGAAACCCTTGCAGGGCCGCCTTTTTCTGAACCCGGGCTTAGCGCTCCAACGCTACTGATCTGAGTAAACTCGTGACACAGTCAGCTTATGACCCAGAAATCTTCTCCATTCAGATTTCCACACTTAATAACCATAATAATCAAACAACCAAAATGAAAATGCCTGTCTGATACCTGGGATCACAGTGTGGAAGTGATGCGCAGGAAACAGAAGTGATGCACGGGGGGGGGGGGGGGGGGGGGGGCAGAAACCACATGAATTATACACCTCTAGTCTGTAAATCATCTCTGGTCTTAGTCTAGACAAGATAGTGGATGCTGAGATAAAATCTACTGCAGGGGCTTCTGAAGTCAACAGGAGACTAAAAGAGTTGAAGGAAGAGGAGCAGGAGAGAGTGACAGGGAGAGTTCGGGGGAGGAGGGAGGATAGATGATGAAGGATGTATGGGAACAATGAAAGGGATGACAGTAGGGAACAATATTTCCTCTAATTTTTGGCATTACTGAGGAAATGTCTGGTCTCCGGAGTGGAAACGTAAAGTAGTGCAGATTCTGTGCAAGGTACAAACAAAACCAATGCAGCAAATCCTAGAGCATTTTCACCACGAGATTGCTTTTGATTTAAATTATGTAGCCATAATATATTCTATTAAAGATTTTATATTTGAGCCTGGCGTTCATGATTTTGCATTTGCTCTGTAACTTAGTGGCGCAACACTAGAAAATATATCACTAAACTGCATTATAATTACCATACAGTAGATTAAACAATGTAGTTTTTCCTCTGCATATTGACTTATTTGGTATATTAAAAAACCTGTCTTTAAAATACTACATTTCGCAATATTTGTATACCAATTGCATGTAATTGCATGTGAGGTTTTTAACAAAAGGCTGTAATTGACTAAACATTCCATCACAAAGCAATGAATAGGCATCGATCAAATAGGCACGGTCGGAATGACAAGGCCCTCGCATTGGTGCATATTTATTGCAATTTAATTTGACAGCTAAATGAAAACGTTAAGCCGGATTGTGAACGGCTTGTTCGTCAGATTCACGTTCTTGTGTAGGATGATGCCCGCCACTTATGGATGGAGAGAGCCTACCTGTTTGTAGGTTCGTGCCGCCACTAAAAGTAGTGCCAAGTAAAAGTAACGACACAAGAAAACAGTTACGTTTAATGACGTAAACCGTAGTTTGGGGAAAAAATACGATAGACTTTTTTTGTGGTTCTACCTAGGAAAATACGATCCGCTTCGTTGAATGCATTTGCAGACAAGGGACTTGTTTTTGCCAAGCCTTGACGTGAGTCAAAGTAATTCGCTTTTCCGTCAAGCAATAGAACACTCCGCAACTAAACGTTAGCTTAGATCTAGCAATATTTTTAGTTGGGGACGAAGCAAACCTGTTTGACCAGGACTGTACTGTTACTTCATGTTAGAGCCCTGCAGCGGTACACATACAAACATACACACAGGGGAATTTAACAAATGCTTTAGGGCTAATTATCTACATTTCTAAACATGGATGGTCCATAGGGCAAATGGCATATCTGTTATGACGTCAAGGTCTGTCTAGCGTTCACAGACCTATCTGGCAAAGTTATATTTGTTATCATGGTTTGTTGCATTGAAAACGTTTGTGATA
The DNA here is from genome assembly GCF_011004845.1 of Esox lucius. Taxonomy (NCBI): domain Eukaryota; kingdom Metazoa; phylum Chordata; class Actinopteri; order Esociformes; family Esocidae; genus Esox; species Esox lucius. The sequence continues at coordinate 15,500,572 of NC_047593.1, forward strand.
CTACGTTGATAACGACTAGGAGTCTCACCTCTGGCTGACACTCAAGCTATGGTGATGGAGTAGGCCCAGGAGCACTTGATTGACCCAGCCAATCACCTTCCTCGGTCCAGCCTTGGTCTCCTTGACAACGGCCTCAAAGTAGTCTGTCAGCCCGTCTTCATTCTGCAAGTGGAGAGAGGTGATCCACTGGAACGTACCCAATAATACGTAACACAATATACTGCCCCCTGGTGAACAGAAGGCAAAGTGCAAATGTGGTGGTAACTAGCTGTGGCAGAATTAACTAGGTTTATGCAGATTTGTGATTGAAAGAACATGTGAGTGAGAGAAGTGTGTGACAGACAGACAGAAAGATGGTGGGGGAATAAATGGCCATAAGGAAGACGGATCACATAGAACCACCTAGGGACACAACTCACCATTATCTCAACACAGACAAACACTAATAACTCACCACCAGGGTGAAGCTGTGTTCGGGGAGGATGTCGTAGCTCTCCACCAGCCTTGTCCTCCTGGCTCTAGGCAGCTCCGGCAGCCCGGCCCTCACCTCCTCCAGAACCACCACCTGGCTGGGGTGGACACAAGGAGGAGCTGTGGAGGGCCGGTCGTACACAATCAGAGGAGGCAGGTTGGGCTCTGGCATGAACCTGGACGGGGAGGGTCAGAGAGGGAGAGAGCAGGTGTATGACAGGGAAAGCACTCAGTCATAGATAGATTAAAAGAGGGACAGATAGAGAGGGAGAATAGAGAGAGATGGAGAATTGGCGAAAAGAGAGTGGGAGCCGTTATCTGCAGTAAAGACAGATAAGAGCTGAGTGCTGGCTGTATCTCTGCAGGCCACTTTAGATGGCACAGTGTCACGCAGCCAGACAGATAGTGGTGTCTCCTCTACACACTATCACAAACACTGCTAACTAATATATAAATGCCATGGGGCATTTATATATGTTTATCTGTCCATCTACCGAGCCCCTAGTCAAGATGACCTCTCTCCTCTCCTTCCTGTCTCAGCCCTACAGCAGCACTGACAGGACCTTCTGCTGGTGTGTATATTAAACAGGACCACTCGGAAGCCTGTGGGCTAACACTGAGGTAAACAGGGGCTTATCTCATGTTGGCGTGTAGCCTGTGTGGCTGTGACAAACCAACGTGACGGTGGCGTGGACCACGGAAACAGAGCCTCCAAACAGAGCCCAAATGGGCTTTCGGAACCTCCGGCCCCACCCGTTTGATGGTCTCCCCTGACCTGTTCTGTGTGTTGCGTTTCTACATGTAGGACACGCTCACCTGTAGTCCTGAAGGCCTTCCTTGTCTCTCATGGGAAGGGTGTGCCTGGAAGACAGAGGAGCACGTTACTGCTTAGAGGGCTGGTATGTTGGACGAGGCTGTGACTATGGCTGAGGGAGGGTCGCAGGTGTGCGGTGAGCGAAGGCCCAGTGGTCCTCTACTGTCAAACACACTCTGTCAGGGCATCGTCCACACACGCGCGCACACGCACACAGACACACACTTGAGAGGCAGGCCCCAGCTGTGTGGAAAGCAGCTCATTTCATGGGCCCTCGACCCCCATGAAACACGCTAGCCCACGACGGCACACAGCGACTGGCTCCAAATGGCCTAATTCATCATCGTTACTAACTAAAAGGTTTTACATTCAACCTAGGGAGGACATCTTTGGATCACAATCCAACAGCATCCCATCGGAGATGGCAGAACCCTGCGATGCTTTATGCGAGGGGTGGATGTCTGCGCTGAAATTCAGGAGAGGAATAGGTTGTCTAACAACCCTGCAGAAACACATCATATTACGGGATACGTCGTACTGTTTAGTCAACAGACGTCTGTTACATTATCAGAAACACCTCTGTATCACTGGATGTAATGGGACTTGTCAGACGTGTTCACTAGAGTTTTGTTTGAAGTTGAATCTTGACAGCGGGGTTGGCTTGACTCCATGAGGCACTTACCCTGACTTGCGGTCAAACGAACGTGTCTCATTCTGCACTGTGCCGCCGTTTTTGAGGACGCCCACCTGTCTCTGGATCTCATAGTCTGAAGAACAGAAACACCCATACGCACATTAGACACACACATACACCTATCTATACAGTGACTTTGGATGTACTGAGAGTCCACATTTCTATCAATTCGTTTCTGCCGTGTCCTATGGGGTTATCATATGCAGACTGATAAATGAAGTCTATAACCAACAGTAAGTGAAGGGGTCGTAATGCTTTCCGGAGGCACGGTACGTGGGGGAATAAAACACACGTGGGCCGATCAGAGGCCAGCCTCCAGCCCACTGGCGCAGTGTTCCAGTCACCCAACATCTGTCCGGACACATGGCCCTGCCTGAGGTTTTTTCTTGTAACAGCTGCTTGATCACTGCTGTGACAAATGCCTGTCTGGAGCTGGACTTTTAAACACTATCACTTCTCCGCACTACGTTAAAAGGAAACTCTACTCTCGGGATGAATAATGCAAAGCAGCCGAGTCACTTTGTGTCACGCTAACTGTTAATGTCCTGCTCAATTTAAATGACTCCTCCGACTCCGGCGTATCCACCAAGCAGGAGGAAGAAAAGCAAATGCTTTTGCCAAATGTTGACAAAAAGCGCAGTAGCACCGGAATCAGTGCAGGTGGGGAATCGCTTATTTTTGTATAAACATCTGTTGAAAGCCAACACAGTGTTGTTTATTGCTGTTTGATGGCCATATCCTCTAGAGCCAATGTGAGTTAGAAACAGAACGCCATCGATAGTAATTATCTGTCTTCACTAAACACCTCTTCTCGAGCCGTTCCATCCTCAGCTTCTAGGAATTAATGTGGGCCGCAAGAGTGAGGACTACCTTCAGGGACGAAATAATGGATAAAAACAAATCATGGAAGGACGTATGAAGTTTAGAGAAGAGAAAGTTTGGGCAGTGAATTGCCTGAGAGAACCGTCACACAACAGGCGAAGAAAGATAACTTGGAGTGTGCGCTGCGTCTGTGAGAGTGTGTGTGTCTGTGTGTGTTACAGAATTTGTAATTTTATGTGGAATTCTTATCACTGAGTCCCACTATGACTTGCAGTGCTAGGATAATTACATAGCCCTCTGTCAGACGACTATTTCAGAAAGATGACTGCACAGGAACAGGCTGCTGTCAGACTGGCTGTCTGTCTGCATGCATGCATGTATGAGGGAGCTCATCCAACTAGGTCTTTCCAGACCTACTGGGTTGTGAACACTTCACTTCAGTAGCTCCTCTGACTGACGCCGAAGGACAATAAGGATATCAAACATGAAACCACGTTCTACCCTCAGGAAAACTGTACATTTCTTTCACGTTGTTTGTGCCAACAACAACCAAACAGTACTGGCTCAAATATTTACTTTTCCAGTGCAATTCCAGCTCCAACTCTGGCTGTCTTACCGGACCAGAACAGTGTAGCTTAGTAGTGCTCGGCTCTTCGATACGTATAGCGTTTTACAAGTACTAACCTATGGCTCTGGCCAGATTGCGGCCACTGTTGATGTTTTTAACCTCGGTCCTGACGCCCCATGGATCCCCAGGACGGTGGACGGACACATTGGCGTCCACTCTCAGCTGTCCCTCTACGGGAAGAGAGAAGGTACACATTTAGTCATTCACACTTTAGTCACAGGCTCCGAATTAGTGCGCTCCGCTTAAGATAGCTGGGTGGGGCAACCAGTGGTAGTAAGTACATCTTACAAAAATAATCTAGTCAAGAGAGACAATAACAACTGTAGTTCGGCAAGAATCGTGCAAGTGGGGCTGCACAGAGGCAAATACCGGCGCATTCCGACAGCGAAGATGGAGTGCAGAACAGCGTCTTGGTACATTTGGGATTCACCAGTATTAACCCCTCCTTACCATCCATGTGGCCCTGACAGGTCCCCAGGGCCTGCAGGATGAGTTGGAGCTCCCTGACGGCCGCCGCCGCTTCCTCGCCGCAGCTCATATCCGGCTCCATCACCAGCTCCATCAGACCCACACCTGTTAGGAGGACAGGACGGGTTGAAGAACCCACGACTACATCTCAAAGCCCTCTCGGTGGGCCTATGTGGTCCTTGAGTTGGGACCCTAGGCTCCTTCTGGGGGGAGTGGGGGGGGGGGGGTGTTGCGGGCAGTATGGCGTGTTTGCCACTGGCTCCATGTCGGGTGAGTGTCTGAAGTCTGTGGGCTCTAACGCTCCGTTTCCTGGGTAGTGTGAAATGAACGCTACCTGCCCGGTTGAGGTCAATTAGGGTCTGGCCCCGGCGGTCATCGTGGAGGCTCTTGCCACTGTCCTGCTCCAGCTGTATCTGTTTGATCCGCACACTCTTGGTGATCAGCGTGTTTCTTCTAGTGCCCCCCAGGTGACTGTAGGTAAGAGTGCCGTCCACGGCGATGGGCCGCCTCTGCTGGGTGATCTGGTAGCCGGCCTGGATGAACCAAGTGCAGTCGAACATGAAAAGCTACACCTCTTCGTGAAAATGCGTGCGCTCGTCTGGGCTGTCAGGGATGTGCTTCTTATTCTGCAGCTTATCTGGTATTTATCTCATACAAGGTATTTAACCAGATCTAGGACCAGGCTTAGATATTTAATACAGCCAATGTATTAATCACATTTAGTCATATGACACATCCAAATATACCAAGATACAATTTTATTTTTCCTTTATTTAAACAGTTAATTATGATGGAGAGCACATTCTTATTTTTTAACAACAACCTAGGAGCAATTAATGTAGACTGCCTTGCTTATTTAACAGGTTTTTCACCTTCACACCTGGGTTGTGGGTTTCAATCGCACCAGTGGGGGATGAACAATTTATGAAAATGTATGCACTCACTAATGTAAGTCATTTTGGGTGAGATCTTCTGCATAATTACTTCAAATGTAAATGCAGCCAGAAGTAGTAACCACGAGGCTACCTGTCAACCCTACACTTGGCCTGCATAGCAATAAATTACCATTATAGATAACTTGGAACTAACCTTAACATTTCCAGAGCTCAAGAGTTGAATGTAAAGTGTGTTTCTCGAAAAAAAAAAAACATATTCACATGCATTAAAGATGAGGAGGTGCGTAACAATGACTCGCTTCGCAGTAGGTCCTGACGCTGGTTCCTCCCAGTCATTATCATGTGGTCGGAATGTTATTGTTATTTTGAAGGGTTTTAAGTCACAAAAGCAAAAGTGGACAAACATCTTGTCCATTCTGTGGTTTCAGTGCTGGGTGCCACTATTCTTCAAGTCAGCATGTTACCACTTTGACCGGTTGCCACGGCAACTGTTGCTAGAGAGGATTAAACATTCATCATACTTATTGCCGACAAAGTAAATAACAGGAAAAGTGGCAAAAGGGCATTTTAGAACAGTCTGTGTTTTGTGCCTGATCGACAAATCAATCATTGGCAACAAAAACAAACAAAACTGACCGAGGGAGGCGTTCAATTTCTCTCACTGTTTTACTGTAAACACAGTCTTGAAACATTAAAAGATGCCAATTCCTCCCTCTATAGACCCCACTCTCTCACAGAGCTTTGGCAATGTCAGTGGAAATGTGGACATATGCCACATAGCATCATACGTATGCAGCTAGCCTAGCATTACCCAAACGGTCGATCATTTCCAACTCCTTACGTGCTAAAGTAAGATGCAGACCAGTTACTAAGGCATCTGGTTCATTTAAGCTCTTTGAGTCACACCCCAAGCGCCGCGTCTAACAAGTATCCAGGTATTAAAAGCCCTCTGTCGGTTCAGAAAAGTGCACCTGATCCCGAACCCGCGATCCAGAGCTAAACACACCAGCACCTTTGAAACGCCTGCTGTGTCCCCGAGTTGTTGTCTGATTCAGTTCACAAACCAAAGCGCTGAACCTTCCGCACATCATCCCTGAAACGCACCCGTGACTCATTGACACTGCAGAGAGTGATTCAGTTCACAAACCAAAGCGCTGAACCTTCCGAACATCATCCCTGAAACACACCCGTGACTCATTGACACTGCAGAGAGTGATTCAGTTCACAAACCAAAGCGCTGAACCTTCCGCACATCATCCCTGAAACGCACCCGTGACTCATTGACACTGCAGAGAGTGATTCAGTTAGGGCTGTCAGTGTTTGTTGCAGGGTACGGCTGTGAGCTATGAGAGTGTTTGCTGCTACAACATCAGATGCGCCTGCCATTTCAATTCCTTCTTGCAGTTGGTCAGGCGCCATCAATTATTTAATGAGCAACACTGCGTTCATTGTATGAAATTAAATAATTGATCAATGGAACACATTATTAATTCACAGCTCAGTTTTTTTTTTATTTAGGTTTTCTTAAATATATGCTGCTTTTTTTTAAGGAAGCATCACCACCAACTGAAAGAAATGTGCATTCTCCACATGACGTGTGCAACACATGGGTTTTCCTTTATACTCCATTTTGTTTGCATGCATGCGGCAGGGTTGACTTGGTACATACTACATTATTTACAAACAACAATGAAAGCACATTATACAAAAAGAAACACAACTTTATCTGTGTTTTCATCACTTGAGGGTGTGAAAAAAAATGGGATCACTTAACCGCACGTTTTAACGAATGTTTGAACCGAACACAAAGAGAGAGGTGATGCAATCCTTGGTAAGCTGACAGAAAATCCTCAACTAAGAAACAAGAGGAGGCAGGATTCAGGAAATAATCCCACTGCTTTCAGATGGGATTTTAGCGGTTAGATGCATGTCAGAGCTATGGAAGTAAATCATCTACATCTGGTGCGAGGATTCTAGAGCAGCCTGATAACCTTATGACCAATTCATCTTATGGCTATGTCAGAACAAGCTCAAACTCACCAATAGAGGTATGCCAAACCTTGTATTGGTAATATTTCCTTCCACAATAACTATCTTGTAGTAAACAAATATAAGCTTATATATATATATATATACACAAGTCATCTGTTTATCTAAAGTATTTACATGTTTACAACCAAGAACAAAAATATAAACACGGCATGTAAATCTTGGTCTCAGGTTTCATGAGCTTAAATCAAAGATGAAATAAAAGGTGAAATTTACCACGTGCACAAAACCCTTATTTCCCTCACATTTTGTGCACACACACACGTTTGCATTGCTCTTAATGAGCCCTCTTCCTCTACCAAGATAATCCATCCATCTGGCATTTCTGTCAGATCAAGAAGCAGATTAAGCAGCACTGATACACCGGAGCACCTTGTGCTGGGGACAACTGAATCATCAATCCTATCAACGAACCCACGCCGTCACTTTAAAATGATTCCCATTCATTATTTCCTCCATTCGCAATTACTCGTCGGCTCGGCAAAAGTGTGACGACGGTGCCAGTTCTCTCAACACAGGTCACATTAGCCTCAAGCTAGACAATCTTTCTAAAATGTAAAGAAGTGTAAAATTTTGGGGATCAACGTATTGCGGGCAGCGTAAGGGCAATTACTATTTTTATGTCTTTCACCATTTCTTATGCCATTTTGTCTTGATGCTAATGTTTTAGAATGCCAGTCAAAACAGTACTAAAACTACCCAGCAGCTCCTCAGAGTTTTGGAACCTTGCCGTAAGAGACTTCCGTTAACGACAGAAAGGTGAGGGTGAATATTATTTGGCTGTGGCTTGACTCCTAACAGCTAACAGCTTGCAGGAACAGAAGCTGTCATTTGTCTACATATCAGTGGCAATACAATATTCTGCCTGTTCAGCCAGGCTCGTCGCTATTAATTATACAATGGGTTGTTTGAATCTCGAATGCTGATTCGTCGAAAGCTTGGAGTGATTCACCACAACGCCCGGGTAATGACTGTTAAAGTTCCATTTGAATTATCAATGAGCATCCACTGTTCCACAGCCCAGCAAGGCAATTTATAAACTTCATCTCATGTGGAAAAATGTGTCTGGATATTATTTCACAATGTACTAGGCTAGCATTTGGTTTGCAACAGCTGGGGTTTGTCTTAACCAATGGTTCTCAAGCTGGGACTGATTTAGATCAGATGAATGTGATTTACAACCAGGTAGAATAGATAACTAGATAGAAGTATTTTATTTGAAATTTTGCAGGATATAAAAACTTTTTAGGTACACTTGGAGAGTCCAAAAATAAAGAATAAATGTAATACAAACAATAGTACATCAGCTCTTTAAAAATTTGAATCAAATAAATATATATATAAATAATAATCCAACTGCAATGTTGCAGGTATAATACTAGGTTATGTTCGAAAAGGAGGAGTATCAAGACTGGATGGCAACCATAATAGCTTTTGCAAACTTCACAGTTGAGCAACATACCAATGATTTTTGCCTGAACTAGTCTGGTAGAAGGATTTAATAAAACTAAAATACGTTTTAAATGAAAAGCTGTCAGTAACCTCTTATAAAAGGAGTAAGACCCTTGTACCTGAGAATTATCACAATTAACACCCTCCTAAGGGCTGTTTTCCTCTGGAAAAGCCCTGACTTGGAAGTTATTGCAACAGTAATCCCAGGGATCTCATGCTTTATTGCCTAACTATAGCCTAGCTAAGTAACAGGAATATATTTATGCTGGGTTACTCCTTGATTAAATGTATTTCAGCACCTCCAATTAAATCTACAGTAATACATTTTAAAACTAATGGTGTAGGAAAAAAAAAATTGGGAATACATTTTATTGTGGCTGGGAAGCCCCATGGGCAATGCAAATTGCTCAGCATCGCCGGGCAGCGAGGGGGCATTGTCAGCAAACATTTCCTGGTCTTATTGTGCTGTAGCTATTCCCTGAAGCAACTGAGGCTGCCAGGTGAGTGAGAATGGGGATTTAAAACAAAAAAAAAAGTGATGAAAAATGAATACATTTAATCAACGATGACATCGGAGACAAAGGGGTTCCGGGTTGACTTACAGGAAGGTCAGCGTAGAAGTAATGCTTTCTGTCGAAGAGAGACTTCCTGTTGATGACACAGTCCAGGGCCAAGCCTGTCATCACAGCCGCTTCTACACACCGTCTGTTCAACACCTACGACAGGGCAGGGGCGGGGAAGTGGAGCTACTTAGTGAACGGCTGAAAACAAAACAAGCCTGTCACATCAACAAGAACAATGACTATGGCCTGCCCTTGATGACTTGTGTGTGACAAATTAGCTTTGGAAGTGCAAGTGAATACACCTCGATCAGCAGCGTGCCATCGTGTTCGTTTTTAGAGCACTTTTGAAGCACTCACCCCCACGATCATGAAGTGCTTCGAAAGACTAGTTCTGGCCCACCTTAAATCCTGCCTCCTCCCAACACTGGATCCCTCCCTGCCATCTCCACAGCTTTACACTCTGCCCTGACCCATCTGGACAAAACCAACACCTATGTGAAAATGCTGTTCAGAGACTTCAGCTCAGCATTCAACACGGTCATCAACTCTAGGCTGGTCAACAAACTCCATGACATGGGGATCAGCCCCTCTCTCTGCAACTGAACTTTGGACTTCCTAACCAACAGACCCCAGTCTGTCAGGTTAGACAACTTCACCTCCTCCACCCTGATCCTGAACACTGGTGTTCCACAAGGCTGCGTGCTGAGCCCCTCCTTTACTCCCTCTTCACCCACGACTGCGTTCCTGTACACAGGTCCAACATGACTAACCATACCCAACTGCCCACCGCTTAGTACTGCCTCTCAGGGACCTTGTTGCACAACTCCCTTGAAGTACTTGTCTACCTCGGGAACCTCATTGCTGGAATCCCTGCATTTCAGTTGCACATGCTACCTTACACCGCCAACTTGCTCAATTGCACAGTCAGAATTGCCATTTGAACTTGCATTTGGCTCATCGCACAACTATTCATTCCCACTTGTACATACATATACTAAATACTTACATTTTCTGCCCTCCCCTATTTGCCTTCATTGCTCATTTAGAATTTCCAGTTGCACTGTATTTGCCTTTATTGCACATCTATACAATTCACTTGTAACATACACTTTACTTAATACTTCTGCACTTCTGGTTAGATGCATTTCATTGTACTGTACTTGTACTGCTCAATGACAATAAAGTCAAATCTAATCTAGAGTCATGGGGAATGCTCCTTCTAATGGTGGTACACAAAAAAAATACAGAAAACTTACAGGTAGAGTGCCAGGTAAGGATGCATCAAAGAAGGACACCAAGGAGTTAGGTGGCGCCTGGAACCTGACTTGGGAACCGGAGAACAGCTTTGTGATGGATTGGATCTGAGCATGGACCTCCAGGCCAACCACACCTACAAGTTCTTTGGGGGCACTGTAAGCACATATAATCAGATGAATAAGCACTTCTTATTGGGCAGATGAAAGGTCACTTTTAAATTAATGGATAGAAAACGGTTAAGTCGTTGCCATGGTCACTACTATAGACACAGTAGCTACATTGATGAATGGTTGAATGGGGCTAATTATTGTTTCGTCTAAATTGCACTCTAATGACTTTAAAATATGACGCCATTGCTAAAGCAGGCTAATCTCTATTTCACAAATACGTTACCGTTATCAAATATTTTTTGGCAGATGCAATGTTGTGAGTAGCCAGCAAATTCGGTCAAGAATAGCTTGCGATGCTAATGATAGCTAACTAAAATTATGTAGACTCCCTGGCGTTAAAAAGCAAGTTAACGTTACTGCATCTAAAAATCAATTTGATTACATCAAAATAAGGATGGAAGGTTAATCTACAAATTATTTGCTTTCTATAGAGGTGATATCGTGGTCTCAAGCCTTAGTAATTGCACTTTAAACCAAATCCTCATCTGAACTGTTCAGTTTCAGGACTTAGATGCAACATAGTGACACCCTGATGCTTAACAGTATTTATAAAGTGAAGTGCTCGTAAGCAGTAACGGTAAGTTTTGGGGAATCTTCTGAACGCAAATGATAGGTAAGGACCATAACAATAATTGAGAAGACAAATTCCCCCAGCTAGCTATATAAAGTGGACGGTCGTAGTTTTCTAAAAGCTATGTTTGAAATACCAATTATTGTTCCTAATTCTGTGCGTCTATAACCCTTGATAGTACACGCGCAAAAACGACACACTGTATACTGTATTGGATGTGGCTAGCAACCTAGCGGTCGTTAGCATTGATTCGTTAGACCTACTGTACCTTTTCCTTTTTATTTGACCTTGACACCGGAATCGGGAGATAGACGTGCATATTCTTCTTATAACACACCAAGTGTACCTCCTATTTGTAGGATAAAATATTTCTATTTGTTTGTTGATGTTTTTACATAGCAGTGTACCTATTCCTGCAGAGGAGGCTGCCATGTTTGCCCTGCTGTTTTAGGGATTGTGGGAATTGTAGACAGAGTAAAGCCAGTTTTACGAAATTCAAAAGCAATTAAAACTACACAACCCACAATGCGTAGAATGTTAAGGCGACACATACTTTGAATGTCCGGCTATTTTTATGACACTATTTCCGGATATAGAGAAACTTTTGTGTGGCGGGACTTTCTCACATGGTCGTAGCGAAAAAATTGTGAATTCGTGGTAGAATTTTGGTGTAAAACCGACAACGCAATGGCAATGAACAGCGATGAAGTGCATGGACTGAATGGCGACATGTCAGTGCAATCCACTCATACCAATGGTAACGCACTTACTACTCCTGTCAAGTCCGACTCAGCCTGCTGTGCAAACGGAGATGCAGTTTTTCAAACTCCCAAGCAGAATGGAACGAGTCGAAGATCCCCAACCAAAACATTCTCCTTTACTGCAGAACCCACCATTGAAGACATTCGGCGGATGCAAGCGGAGTTCACAGACGAGAGAGACTGGAACCAGTTCCACCAGCCCCGTAACCTCCTCCTAGCTATGGTCGGGGAGGTGGGCGAGGTGTCCGAGCTCTTCCAGTGGCGCGGTGAGGTCGCGGAAGGACTGCCCAACTGGACGGCTTCCGAGCGTGAACACCTAGCACATGAACTCAGCGACGTACTCATCTATTTAGTTGAACTGGCTGAAAAATGTCACATCGATTTACCCCAAGCAGTCCTGCGTAAAATGGCTGTAAACAGGCTGAAGTATCCGGCCAGCAAGGTTCATGGCTCTGCGAAGAAGTACACTGAATACAACGACTAAGCTGATGACTGTTACCCTAACAACCTGCATGCATAGCACATGGACATAACTTCTACTGTTCTCTTTCATCCGATTGCTACGGCGAATGTTTTGTAGCCAATTTGATGTCAAAAGTTGTTAGAAATACTCAACTATTACCTACTTTTGTGTTTAAAGTGCGTTTTAAGACAATGTTTTTCTTTTAGGTTTTTATTAATATTCATCTTGACTGCTGACTTTTTCTCTCCAAACTGTTTCCAAAAGTCAAATGCACGGGCTCTTAAGTCTTAGCTAGCTTTTTTTTTTAATTCTCTGAGTAACCTTTTTAAAAATATATACTGTCAAACTTGGTGGTTAAAGGCATTCTTCCTTTTTTGCTTAAGATTCAATTCATGTGTGCAACTTAAGCGATTTTTCTTTCCTCACCCAAAGTAAAAGTTCCTTCAATTATACTTGTTCTACATGTTCTTTTATTTATGTATTGGCTTGGAAATGCCCATGAACACTGTTGTGTCTACACTTGTTGTATGTGCATCCCTGTTATATTAGCTAAGATGGGTCAGTGAAAAAAATATATCCCGGTAAAAGAAATGCATTATATACTGTTTGGAACGGTACATTTTCATAAGCTTGCAGTCGCAATCTGACAATTTGTTTCATGGCCCTAGGCTGAGCTTTATGAAATATATGCTAAGTTAGCTTTAGCCAATGTGTAATTTAATGAGGTTCACGGATACTGCCATGCCTATAGGTCCCTGTAGCAGACTGCAAAGCTGCTCTGTTAAGTGTTTTTGTGTGTGGCTGTGTACAGCCACAATCAGTATTTACACAGCAATCCTAAAGTCATAGTCAGGTATTTAACTTTGGTTTTACTGTAAAGCAGTTCCTCATGTAACCTTTTTTGGGTTTACATTTACAGTTTTATGATCTCCAGAGCCAGAATGACTGTAGAGCCTGGTGATCCAACAGGTTTCCTTATAGGTGTATGGTGAATTTGAATACTGATACAATTTTACAGGTAATTAAAATGTGCACACAGCTGTCAGGATCTCCATTAAAGGAAGGAGCAAGATGGCTGCTGTGCCTTCGAGTCATGTTTTAGGGACTCCTTAAAATGTATGATACTGTACATGTGATCTACATTACATAACAGTATGAGGCAAACCAATGGCAATTCAGTATTTAGTTGAAGACTTGTGAGGTGTTCTGTGTGCTCTATACAGCCAGAAAACAGATGACCTCTTTTTAGATTGACATCCAGTAAGAAGTCGATCTTCTGTTTCAGAAAGCGGAGAAAAACATAAACCCAGCCATTTGCACAGTAAAACCTTAATTTGGACATAGTCCAATGTTTCAGTTGAGTGTCTATACCTGCATTGGTCCAACATCTTGCACCTGAGCCTGGTGTCACCATGCTACGCCAGAGGTAAGAACCTAACACAAACTAAAGGGGATCTTCAATGGCCCACGCATGCTGTGATTATTGGAAGAACCTTTAGCCTTTTATTGTGCAATGTTTGACAGGATCAAACCGTAATTAATTGGGAATTTAAAAAAAGAACAGTTGTTATTGAGTAAGGTGAAGGTGAATTTGTAGATCGTACATTCATTGTGATACTCTTTCTCAAACATGGTCATCAGCTAGAGGGAGTTTCCCCCATTATTACATCCACCACGGAGTGTGCAAGTGCGCACTTGGGTAAAATAGGGAGGAAATGGGATGCAGCCTGTGTCTGTCAAGGCAGCCTAATCACAAGCTAGACCAGTGGGTTGATGGACTGACAGCCAGGCAGTTAACAAATTCAAAATTCTTCAGTTCTGTCAGGATTTTTGAAGCCTGGGAATCTATTAGAACAAACAGTGTCTGGAAGCAACACAGACAGAATTGAAGAACAGAGAGAGAGAGAGAGAGAGAGAGAAAGGAGGAATGAGATGTAGAATGAAGTAACCGAGCGCTCAAAAGACAAATGTTATCCTCTCTCCTTCCACGTTTTCTTTCAGGGAAGCCATGTGAGGACAGAAGCCCCGTCGTGCCTCATCAAAACATTGTTCCGCCTGTTATTCGTAGGCAAACCCAGCTGGAGCCTATCGCAAATTGGTACGCTGCAGCCTATTTCTGCATATGTGACATGTAGGCAGCCAAACTGTTAGGTGTCTGTGTGTTGCCAAGGAATCTGGATGGTAATACTCTTCTGTCTAGGCATGGTTTATTTAGCCTGGGCTTAGGTCCGTTTTTGCTGTTATTGTCATTTCCGTGCAGATGCAGCACGGATATATTTAGGTCCAGGCCTTAGTTGGACTTCTGTTCCCCCACGAGGTCTGCTGTTCCGAACCCTCCCCATTTGCATATGGCTCTGAGGTGTCACATTTCGCCTCTTTGAGCTTACAGCGGAACCACAGCGATTGCGACAAGTAAAAAGCTTCCGTGTGAATGGCAGAAATGTTGATTTGCTGCATCGTGGCGTACGGCTAGCTTGAGGTGAACCCACCAAGACGCAATGCACAATTGATATCTTTTTCTAGCACGGCGTGACCCTACAGCAGCGTAACTCTGGGGTCTGGCTGACACATTCTTGGGGTTGCTAACAGTATTCAATTTGTCTGGAAATGTCCCGTGCAAGGTAGCGGGCGGGAATCAATCTCACGGCCAGGCTGTCTCCAGTGAATTAGAAGTAATGTTCCACCGACCACATTGTTTCCTTCATTGCTATTCAGTGCTACAGCTCTGGCTCGGCTTTGTGGTGGTCCCTGATATTTATCTCTGAGAGCCGCTAGTGCATTGGCAATACATGCGGCCACAGTGACAGCGGGAGCAGTTCGTTGTCTGAGATGAGTACCGGAGAGCTTCCAGCCCCTCGGGACAGGCAAGCGGGCCCCTGCATTTCTAAACATGAGGAATAGTTGTTATTACTGTCTGTGCCTCCCTTCTGTTGGCCCCACCCCCCAATACGTTGGACATGAGTGAGCGATCATGGGTAGCAAATTATTATTTCTGCAACCCTAACCCCGAAGCTTTCATTTTAACGCCACAGCTGGGTGACAATGCAGATCTGACTCAGGCAAAATGAGGTTGAGTAGAAATGCATCCTCTGCTTTTTGTCACAGTTTCTTCCCGAGTTTTTCCTGAGCCTTTCACTCAAGTTCTCCCTGTTATTATTACTTCTGTCGTAATACTGGGGGGGGGGGGGGGTCATTTATATTAAATGAATGCCTAGCTCTTGGATGTGCTTCCATTTGTACACAGAGCTGAGGCAGACAGGGTTTCCAGGGCATCAGCCCACTCAACCCTCCTCAGGACTAGATTTGAGGTACGCCTACACGGCTCCCTTCTCTGCTTATCTCCTCCCTGGGCAGGAGGCTGTAGCCTGCAGGCAGCTGTCAGATCCTTCTCTGCACCGACGCCCAGGTGCAGGCCTGAGATGCACATTGTGTCGGCTAGACAGACTCCAGGATGAACGTTGCATTGAAACAACCCCTGGCCAGAGACGGACGGGTAGCTTTCTCATGCCACTCAACCTCCTAATGGTCTGACGCTGATTTCCAATCTCTTCCATGTTTGTTTGTCTCTGTCACTCAACCAGCACAGCTTAGCCCAACACTTGCTTCTTTTTTTGGGGGGGCTCCCAAATGCTATGCTACGCTGTATGTACTACAGAAGTACCCTACTTGTGTACCAGGCATAAATGGGTTCTTAGCAGAAGTCGTACGTAATAGCGAGGTGTTTGGGATGAAAACCAAATGTTTATCACCTCTCTGATTCCAGACTTCTACTGTGGAACATTTTTGCTCACCCTCTCACTTCTTAGAAGTGTTACCACAATGTCAGATGACCACAGAATCGCAAACCAAAGGTCGGATAGACTGTTCTATGCACTTGTGTGACCCGAGGTCATATGCCCCCTCAGACAGGCATATAAACACAAAGACCAGTTGCAGTGCATGCAGGTAACTGGAAATACGCCCGGAACCACTGACTGACTGAAGAAAATGGGATTTCTTGATTTAGAGAAATAATGGTATAATGGAGAAAAGTAATTTTGTATTCAGCGTCTCCGCACTTTAATTCAGGATTGACAATGGTAACAATAATGATGATGGTTCAGACCGCAATTATGTGACTTGCATTAAAAAGTATTTGATCCAGCCAAACGTACTGTAAAGGTGGTCCTAGATCTTTGGATACCATCCGTCCTATTTGAACTTGTGAAATGGGCCAATGATGTACTGATTCTGCAATGCACAGGCACCGCCTCAATTCTACTCAATTCCAGGCTACCAGACACTCTGACAGACAAGAAGAGATGTAGTTAACTGGTGCTGGATGCTAATTGACATAAAACCAACCGCGGTGACAGACGCTCAGATGTTTTGGAGGAAAACTGACAACAAGACGGCAGATGCCTTCGCTTATCATTAGGATCTGTCTGACGAGACTCTTCATGTGGGCTTTGCTGGTGGTGGAACGCTGGTTTGCCCGGTCTGAGGGAAGTGAAATATTTAGTAAGACCTTTGTGGCGTCAACTTGTTGCAAATGGACATTGTGAAATGACAGCTAGTTTCATATTTGTTTCCTAGCACCGTTCATAATCTGAGGGTAGTCAGCAGAGGGCTGTAGTTCTGAGGTGATACTAAGAGGTGATACTGAGGTGATACTAAGAGCCGGCGCGTGAGGAGAGTGGTTGGCTTGTTCACCGATGCCGTGCCGTCTTCACCCCGGTGTAAACCAGAGAAGCTGGTCGTAGCGGTGTGTTCAGATGGCTAAAGAGGAGCGGAGGACTTGACTGAGAGAAAACGGGTTCCAGCACCGTTTTCACCATTGAAGCCTTTGCCATTTTAACGATATCGAATGTGATCAAAGGTTAATTGGCTCATCCCTCCGGAGGACATGGCCGTGTTATCGCGGCTCCATGCTCCGGGTCATCAGGAGAGATCAGCCAATGAGCTATACTGAAATTGACCACTTATTATCGATATGGCCTTGGTGTGGCCTGGGCTGGTACAGATGCTATAGTGTTACAAATACACTGGTCAGATAAGCCCTCTTTCACATGGTATAGTGCAAATCCATCCAGCATGTAGTCCTTTGGAGTGTTTCGTCCACTCCCAGTGTTCCATGAGGTCTCACTACCCAGAACTCTTAGCTCCCCACTGGGCCAACAGGGATGGCGAGAAGCAGGGGCATTTAAGCGCAGCGTACCTCCGCCGCCCCAGATCAAAGTGCTGCATTGTGGGTGATTAAATTGGCACAGCCTAGGCTCACCATCTGAGGCACCTCCTTCTGAGCTCATTTCTGTCTCTGGCTTTGGAGGCATTCATCATCATCCTCATCATCATATGCCTGCATTCATACACATCACAGGGTGGAAGTGGGTTAAAAAAAAAATCCAAAGTGGTGCAAAGGAATGTGATTTCTCTGACATGCAGCCGGAGATGGGAGTGTTGCTATGCAAATCAGTTTCCGGCACGGTGTGCCCTTTGAAAGTGGCGTGCCCTGGCTTTTTGGTTTTGGAGAACGGCCGCTCCTCCCCCCGACTTTTCCTTTCATTGATTCCGCCTGTCTCCATCATGCAGATGAAGGTTTGATCGATCGATAAGGCCCTCCGTCTGTTGTGGCCCCATTGGATCTATCTAGCAACCCCCCCCCCCCCCATGTAGTCTGTAGAACATTTTGTAGGCAGGGTTCTATGGAAACTCTGTACTGAATACTGTGCGTAGCCGTTCACCCAACAACTGGCTCACATTTAATTATTTGCCCAAAGATAATGGCTATGAAGGGCTGTCTCCTTTGAATGAGAAATAAAGATGGAGCAAGGCTATAATGGCACTCTTTTCTTCAAAGAAGTTGTTGCTATGTAGGGGCTGTTGCTATGCAAGAGGCTTACTAGGTTGTTGTTCCTCGGTCGTTGTCTGGGGGGAGTTGCAGATCTCCAAATCCACCACTAGGAGAAGCCCTTTCTCTCTGTTTTGTGTACGGCTTGAAAGTCAACCAAAGACGGCTGAGCACATTAGACTGGTCCCAGGCCTGTTCGTAACATGCAGCCAACTCGTTGACAGTACAGCACAGACTGTTCCGGGATCAGGCTGGTGAACCTTGGGGAGAGGGGAAGTGACTCAGGCAGTTTTGTTACTCCGCAGTGAGGTTCCTCCAGCGTGGATGAGTGTCACGGATGGAACAGCGTTGCTTTAATGGCCTTGAGAAGAGGTATTTAGAAAGGTGTTGATAAGAGCCGGGACTGTTGTTCCCTTCATGTGTCAATCAGTTCATCTGTTTGTGTTCAGGGCTTTTGAGCTGTTGATGTCTGTTAGTCATTCTATTTAATAGCGCTGGGCTCTGAAGGTAAAGGCCTCCTCATTAGTCACTCATTGTCGGGAGCTTTTGATTTTGTAACCACTTTGATTCATAATCTCTTCACTTCTGTATTGAGCTCTGTTTCCCCAGTCCCCCTGGCTGAGTTTAGACTTATTTTGAAGGTCACTCTACCCTTTTGCACTGCCCTTTTTGAGGTGTTTATGAAAGGCTGTTCAACACAGTTTGAGCTTTGCCATGGGGCAGAGAAACTGCAGGTTGACAGAGTATGAAACAGCGCGGGCCAGTCCTGGGGTTGCATTTCTACATTCATAGTTTAATGCAGATTTGCCCTGAACTTTTCAGATTAAATAGGTGGTTGACAGACATTTGTATTGCCCTGAGCATTTTCACTGACTTAACCTGACACAATTAAACCTTGTGTTTTATGTGAATGTAAGTTCTAGTGCAAGTCTGTTTCCCTCAGGGAGTGGGCAGGCCATGTCCATATGATTCCAGACTGTTGCTTCGTGAAAACAGTGTCAAAGTTCACAGCCATTGTTCTGTAAACAGCTATCTGAAAAGTACCAGTGGTCTGGCTTTGGCCCCAGGTCAAACACTGGTTCCGGCCTGTGTGGAAGGACTTGAGCCTTTTGGGTCAATATTGGAGTACATCAGTGGAACTGTGCCAGTATGAATAAATACTTCAGGTCTGTTCGCTGCCAAACACCATGTCATGTTTTCAACACCATCAGGGGTATGTTTGGGTATTTTATTTTGGAAAGGGGGGGGGGGACTATTATTCTGTCCCTGACCAAGACCGTTCACCCAAACGGCTCTCAGGTTGCTGCTGTAATTAAGGATGTGTTCTTAGTCCCCCCCACTGAGACACACATAAACTTCACTTTGTTGGCTAATTTGCTCCTCTGTCTGATCATCGTGGTGGACTGTTTCTCAGTCAGTAGGCACCGTGTAATGTTGCTTCACACCCAAACGGAACACTCCACGAGTGCCGTTCAAGGCTCGGCTGTCACAGGCACACTACACTACACTACACTGCACTGCACTGCACTGCACTGCACTGCACTGCACTGCACTACACTACACTACATGTGTGTTTCTACACGCGTCGTTTGATTTCAGGTCACATACGGTGGCGCCGCACAGGGAAACGGAACAGCGAACCAGCTCCAGACTCCTCGGTCTGCCAGTCAGCCCTTCTCAGGGGGTGTACGTTCTCTGACTCGACAGGAACACGGCCCGGCTCCAAAAGGAGAGGCTCAGTACCCCCCCCCCCCCCCCCCCCCAACTCGTTGAGACGGAACCCAGGCTCAGAAGGAGGAGCCCTCCGCGGACCCTTCCGGCATCCTGGAGGGCGGCAACTGCTCCTTTCCAGGGTAGCATGACTTGGGAGAGTTCATTAAAACACAAGCGTTGAGTGCCATTGTTCTGGACCTGTGGCTCCTTCTGTGTGTCGTCTCATTTCTCCCTCTCTCCCTGCCTCCTCTGACACCCTTTCGTCTTTCAGTGTCTGAGCTCATTACACGGCCTCGTGTAAGCTTCGACTCAGCGGAGTCTCCTCCTGTTGGCCCGTCCCGTTGTCCAGCGGGCTCCCGCCGTCCTCACCGGTCATTGCTCAGCCACCGCAGAGACCAAGGTCTCCATGTCCACCGCCGGCCGGACATCTCTCACTGGGCCTTCGTGGGCCTAGGAAAAAAGTCCCAGGTGAACTCGCGGTAATGGGCCCAGAATTGTCTGTGCCTAAGATGGATGAGGACTGAGTGCCAACGAGTGCTCTGCGCACTGCTGGGTGTTCCTTTAGGACAGGAGGCGTTGCGTACAGCACTTTTACTGTACTTCCACATTAATACTCATTCTCCTTGTCCCCCCAGACGCATGCCAGTGGAGATATGCTGTGCCCATACCAACACAGAGTTAATTTGCAGCCCAAATGCAAGATTCGTGCGGAGGGGGGGGGCAGGTGCAGCTCTCCTCGATATCTTCCAACAGCAGCCATTCCTACACCAGGCCAATCTAGTCAAACGCATTCCACACACCTCCAACGTGTGAATTAATTCTACCGTGGGAGCCAAGCTCATAGATAATGGGTGGAAGCGGTGGTATGTGGTGGTATGTCCTGCCATGCATATTGCAGGTGGATCATGAAGTCCTCCAGATGCCCTTGGCATGGGAATTGTAGTCATTAATAATAATGCCCCTGGATTTCAGAGATAACAGCCTGTGGCACAATGCACAATCAGAGTGATAAAACACTGCAGAGAACATACAGGATGATGAAGTTAGAGGCTGGGCTTAAATACTATCATCTATCAACTTAGGAGGACCTTATTCGTCCGTTTGATTCTGTTTCAAAGAAAAAGCCCTAGCTAGTTAGGTTCAAAGAGCCAACAAGCAAATATATTTTCCACACAATTCTAATGAACGTAGGCTACATGATGAACGTGCATCGATAATCAAGGTATAGTTTAATCCAGGATTACATCCAAAACATGGAAAACATACACGGCCTCGGCACAGACGTGTCCGACCCATTTCACCCCGCCATTGTGTGTGGCTACTTTGTTCTCTTCATTTCCTGCTTCCTGTTACCTTTCACATCTCCCGTTCTCTGTTTAATAGCAGATGTGATGCTTCGCTCGCCATTCAGAGGTTGTTTTTATTCATTTTCACATAGCTCTGTTGAGAGCCTGCTGTGCGCTCATTAGCCTTTTCATCTGAGAAAAATGAATTTGTGATGAAGGCTGTTTCATATCTGTTCTGCATGACAGGGAGGGGGGAGAGGAACTTGGGAAAGCAAAGTGTTGTATATTATAGCCAAATGTTTCTTGGAGCTTGGCATTTGTTTAGAGTAAAGTGACTAAAAACAGGTGAGTTGCATATTCTGAAATGACCAAGGAGAACTCACTCATGTTTTCGCCATCAGTGCTGTACAAATGTGTTCAGTGTTGTCTTAGTCTTGTCATAGAAACAATTGCTGGAAGCTAAATGCTGTAGCTACAAATCAATGAATGAGTTAGATTTAGTTGGGTCTCTTGCACATGAGTTCAGTACCCATCAACATCTAAATGCTAAATAATCTATAGTACAAACGTGTTAAAACAGTTCCCATGTGTAAGCTTTGTCAATATCAAGGGCAATGAATGCCAAAGATTTCTGTACCTTGAATAGACATATCCAATCCATCCCTCCATCCATTGGCCTCATCCATAGCCCTGCAGCAGAGGGTGGAGCAGGGGCTGAACCACTTCTGTTGGGGGGGTTAAATCCCTCAGTGTATCATTACCACACAAATCACCATGGATAATGGGCCTGGCTTGGCCCATCCCACCAACTCCTCCAAGGGGGGAGAGACTGGCTGAATGCAGCCGACTAAGCCCACCTCGGTGTATCTGAGTCCAGAGACTGGGGAAGATAACTAATTACGGTGATGGGGGAGCGGGGGGGTCTACACAGATGTGTCCCCCAGACACAGAGAGAGAGAGTGGGGGGGGGGCAAGGCCTGTTTTGGCAGGCCCCCTCGGGTGTAATGAAAACCAAAGGCCTCCTATTCAACGGGCGCTACCAAGAGGGTCTGTTCCCACCACTGGTTTCACATGGGGAGAGAGGAGGCACTGTTGTGGGGGGACAGGGGGGCCCTCACACCCTTACACTGCTTTCTGAAAGGGAGAACCGAACAGGGGGGCGCACTATCTCTCTTTCCTTGTTCTCTCTTTTCTCTCCCTCTCCATCGTCTTGTTTCAGGACTTTGCCAACTCTTCCTGGTACCATGGATACAACCCGGTTTTGTGATTAAACGGGACAAAGGATGGTCCTCAATAACCCTGAATGGGGGGGGGGTGACATATGCAGAAAAAACGACCATGTATGAAAACACAGAACGATATGTACAAGCATGTATGAAGATATGAACGTGGAAAAATGTGTAGAACCATGTAAGAAGATAGGAACATAGAATAATATGAAGAACCATGTATGAAGACAAGAACAGAAGAGATGCTACAGACTAGGACTCCCCATGTGTAATATTCTGTCAAAATGTACATATTTTGTAAGTTGCCTAACATTAACTGTATTTTCTTTGTGTGTGTATATGTATATATGTATATATACGTATGGGTCCTTACGCGTGTCTGTAGAACGAAGAAAGATACTAAAGATTTTTGTCCTGCAGAATGCAAAAAGTCCTAAGGCTAATAAATCAGTTCAAACTACTTTCAAACGCATACAAAAAACACACATTTCATTCCCGGTTGATCAAGAGCTGTGGCCTTGTACAGTACTGTGTAATTATTTTATTTCCATAAAATATCAAACCTTTCCTGTTAAAGTGGGCAGTTGTGGAAGTATCCGTTGCCAGGCTTCCTGAGAATAAAAACAGGACGGTTCTCCAATAAATGTATTTGTATTGCCTCACAAATGTTTTGGGGCTGAGCCCCTCTTCGGGATACACCAAAGGCAACAGCAATCGCCAGGTCGCACACAGATGGGCTTAATTAAACATTTTCAGTCCATGTTGGCACCATCAACAGATCCCAGCAGAGGAAGCTGTGGGGAGACATGAGAGGAAAATTAATTACACAGATCACATTGTGATATCAGTCTAAATGTCAATAGGGTGTGTTTGGATAAAGTATTTACAGCCTTTCTACAAAAAGCAAGAATATAAGCATTCCTCATTGAGACCTGATTGTGTAAGACTTCCCACTTGGTCTATGAAATGTGTCTGTCCTTGGTGAAGTAATGTATCCTTTATCTCATGCCCTACGTGGCACCTTTACCAATTATATGCCCGCTGGATGTTGGGCACAATTGTGAAATTTGATATTCTCATCAGGAATAGTAGATAAGATGAAATTTTTTCTTAGGATAAAATTTTGAGGACCTCTTGTAACAAAACCTGGGGCTATTCAAATGCTTTATCAAAATGTTGGTCCCCATGTTATATGCGCCAATGTATATGAAAGGGTAGGTGGCAAAAAATTATCACATGTACATATTGAATAAGTAGGAAGAAAAAGGCAGTGACATTTTGAATCTAACCTTCAAGTTAGTGAAAAAGTGAGTTCCTCTGAAAAAAAAAAAAGCCAGTAGCCATCAAGAGGTAATTGTTTTACGCAGAAACACAATTAGTGGCACACTTGAAAATAACATGTTGTGCACCTTCTTGTAGTGAGCCTCGAGTAGGCTCCGAGACATTCTGCATCTAACAACCTTACCTCTTCCCCGACACTACAGTACTTGAGAAATACACTCACCCAAAGGATTATTAGGAACACCTGTTCAATTTCTCATGAATGCAATTATCTAATCAACCAATCACATGGCAGTTGCTTCAATGCATTTAGGGGTGTGGCCCTGGTCAAGACAATCTCCTGAACTCCAAACTGAATGTCAGAAAAGGAAAGAAAGGTGATTTAAGCAATTTTGAGCGTGGCATGGTTGTTGGTGCCAGACGGGCCGGTCTGAGTATTTCACAATCTGCTCAGTTACTGGGATTTTCACGCACAACCATTTCTAGGGTTTACAAAAAATGGTGTGAAAAGGGAAAAACATCCAGTATGCGGCAGTCCTGTGGGCGAAAATGCCTTGTTGATGCTAGAGGTCAGAGGAGATTGGGCCGACTGATTCAAGCTGATAGAAGAGCAACTTTGACTGAAATAACCACTCGTTACAACCGAGGTATGCAGCAAAGCATTTGTGAAGCCACAACACGCACAACCTTGAGGCGGATGGGCTACAACAGCAGAAGACCCCATCGGGTACCACTCATCTCCACTACAAATAGGAAAAAGAGACTACAATTTGCACGAGCTCACCAAAATTGGACAGTTGAAGACTGGAAGAATGTTGCCTGGTCTGATGAGTCTCGATTTCTATTGAGACATTCAGATGGTAGAGTCAGAATTTGGTGTAAACAGAATGAGAACATGGATCCATCATGCCTTGTTACCACTGTGCAGGCTGGTGGTGGTGTAATGGTGTGGGGGATGTTTTCTTGGCACACTTCAGGCCCCTTAGTGCCAATTATGCATCGTTTAAATGCCACGGCCTACCTGAGCATTGTTTCTGACCATGTCCATCCCTTTATGATAATGCACCATGTCACAAAGCTCAAATAATTTCAAATTGGTTTCTTGAACATGACAATGAGTTCACTGTACTGAAATGGCCCCCACAGTCACCAGATCTCAACCCAATAGAGCATCTTTGGGATGTGGTGGAACGGGAGCTTCGTGCCCTGGATGTGCATCCCACAAATCTCCATCAACTGCAAGATGCTATCCTATCAATATGGGCCAACATTTCTAAAGAATGCATTCAGCACCATGTTGAATCAATACCACATAGAATTAAGGCAGTTCTGAAGGCGAAAGGGGGTCAAACACAGTATTAGTATGGTGTTCCTAATAATCCTTTAGGTGAGTGTAGACCTTGTACTTACTTGCGTTAGGAATCACGGTCAAGGTTAATTGTCATTTATGCCAATAGCATTCACTAAAAGTATTTACAATAATTGATTTCGATACATACATCTAATACAGATATCAAATGTCACTGAAAAGTTTAAATGTAATTTGGAAGAATGCACAAATGAGAGCGTCTGCTAAATGACTAAAATGTAATTGTACTGCAAAGATTTCTGGGAGGTTATGCAAATCCTGTCGAGCAATTTTATGTTTCTATTGGCTTGCGCTGTTTGTGTGGGTAGTCAAATTCAAGTTAGAACAAAGTAAGAAGACGAAATCAAAATGTTTACATTTCAACACAAAAGTACGCCGGAAATTGAGGCAGTAATGATGCCAAATTTAGACGCGTTTCCCTCCAAAACATGGAAGAGTCAATCAAATGAGTAAGTTATGTTTATTTTGTGGCCGCCGCGCCATTTTTGTGAAATGGTTTGTCATATTCCTTTTACTAGACCTATTGTATATTACTCAAAGGTAGGCTATCCTGCTGTTACGATTTTTATTCAGTTTGAAAAGTGATTTTGGATGTTCTGCAGTTTTTACTATAGACCTGTGCGTCTGCCGTTTTGCACGTGTCTCAATGTTTGTGCTTGGCGCCGTCCGCATGCTGTTCATGATGAGCATTTTAATGATCCAACTGATTAGCTGTAGTTCTGTTTAGAAGTCCTGATAAGGAATTCGTGGTTAAGGTCTGTGATAGGCCTTTCTTTTGTGTAATAACGGGGGAAAGGGGAGCAGAGTTTTGCTGAAGGAAATATTGCAGTGGTATAAGTGCGCTGAAGACAGTAGCGTTGGAACATATGACCCGGTGTAAGTCTTTGGTGACATGATATTTTAGTGAAAGGAAGTTCTTGTCTTTCTTACGGTTTATATTATTGGTTTGAGTCAGTCAGAGCGGCGGTTATTTAATAGACCATTCAGACAGTCAGGGTTTGAACTACCTGGACTATAATTATGGATCAATACTCAGGTTACATTCCAATTTAAAAGTATTGTATACATCCTCCTGGTCAGGGAAGCTGAACTTACCTCTATGTGTATTTGATATTAGGTAGGTGTGTGTGTGTGTGTGTGTGTGTGTGTGTGTGTATATGAATGTTTACATGCAGGGTGGAGGTTTGCTGTGTGGGGCTCAGACTGGAATCTGCCTCACTAAATCGCTTTGTCCGCCTCTGTGTGTTCAAAAAAATAAAGATGCAAATTGTTGTTGGCCTCATTTCATGAGTGGAAGTTCCCAGAAATGTTTCATACGCATATAAAAAGCATATTTATCTGATGGAATGTATATATTAGAGCCTAATGAATGGAGCACAAACGTTTGAGCCTGTTTTGAGTCAATTTGAAGCATGTTGGGTGGCTGAGTGACGTCATCAACTCAAATGTCTAATATATATAACACCGCAGCATCACAAACCAAACTTTTAACGGCACAAAACGGAACAAACAAACAGCACTATTTTGGGTGAATTTGCAGTATGTTGGGGGGCTGAGTGACCCCAGAATGACCTATACAATTTTATTTAATACCTAAAAAGAAATGATAGCAGCACAAACAATCTTTCTAATGACATTACCAACCCGTGGCGTCGTTAGCCCTGGGCGTCCGGGGCTATAGCCCTGGATCTTTGATGAATAGCCCGAGCCTCAAATGAAACAAAAATAATATCTATAATTCCGATCGCGCATTATGACAATGAAGACGTTTAGGCCGCTAGCGTGTACATCGAACTTTTCCGCATGTACATTCAAAACTTAGTACTTTCTGTCCCGGGGGGGTGGGCTAAGCCCCGAATGTATTGTGATCCTAGCAACGCCTCTGCTACCAACACAAACCGAGCACAAAGGATTAAGTCTTGGTTTCTTTGGGTGGGGCTCCAACTTTACGCAGGTCATTCACCTGTTGATAATGTTTAGCATTTGGTAACTGGAGCACTTTGGAGAAGATCTATAATAACGGTTTACTTTTCAAACATATTTGATTTTCATCACTCGGCGCCGACCTTTCAGTATTTATCTTGTTTTTTGGCAGCAGCCATTTATAACCTTTTCTCTCTTCATTTTGAAGTTTTTAATCTGGGATAATTTCTGCTTTATTTGGCACTGATTTTTAAATTAAATCACCTTATTGGTTGCAAAGACAGATCGTGTGAGTGTGATTGCAGTATGCCTAGAAATTATTTTGTTTCTGTCTCTTGATAATCGTGTGAAATGACCAGAACAAAACCAAAATAAATAAACAACACAGCATTAGGCTAGCGCTGCTGCGTTTCAGACCGCTCTCTTCAGTCTGATCCCTAATGAAGTCCACCTCAGTCCATCTACGGACACACAAATGCGTAATATTTCTCTCGAACATCTCCAGGTTCAAAAGACGAGAAAACAAATTGGACATTTCACACACAGCAAACACGCGTGTGTGCTTGTTAAGCGACATCACTCAGGCAGCTACACCCTGCCACCCCAAAGCACTCCGCAGGTCGACAGATAGGCACACAATGTCCCCCACCCCCGCATACATTAAAGCCGAATCAATAGGCTAAACGGCGTAAGTGTTGCTAATTGCCTACGCTACAATGCGCCTGTTAAATAATTCAAAGTAGCTTGTCAGCTGCATGATTAGTAGTTTCAAAGTGTTCGTTTAACTAATTAATGACACAAGGAACGAAAAGGTGAAAAGATAGCGACGACGTTGGTGACTTGAAACAGTTTGATGTAGCTGAGGTGAACACCTCTAATGAGGACACCACTAACGATGCGCGTGGTTTCATCTTCGCTTAATTGATAATCGGTGAAATGGCTTGTTTATGGTGTTGTAACTATTACAGGAGATCATCAACACCAGCATACCTGTGTTTGCATGGGAAAGAGACGTTTCTTTGACAATAATGGTTTCCCCTTCAAGTTTGTAAGTGCTGCTACCGGCCCAGAAACTAGGGGAAGGAAGGAATGTAAGAAGAGAATGGAATTCAGCGATAAGTGTCTGAGAAGTGCCAATTCCATACCAGAGAAAATAGATGGCAGGGAGTGACAGAATAGAGGACTTATCGGCAGATTTCAGATCTTCCTCAAAGGTCTGGAATCAGCGCCAGAACCCAAATTATCCACTTCCTCAAACTCCCCAGACACCAGATAACCGTTTTATTTTTTAAACCCCCACATATACAACAGAAAACATTTTGAAATCTGAGACCCTACCTCTATCTAGTGTATCCTGCTGATGCTATATAAAGTTTAAGCCGTTTTATATGAAATCTCTCTAACAGACTGTACTTTTGTATATCTGCATTAAAAGAGGGACCTACATCCCTAAGTTTTAAAGGTGTGATGATGGAGTCAGGGTTTTACTCATGGATGGCGGGTAGACAAAGGAGATCAAAACCAGATTCCTCTCTTTGTAACTCCTGGTGCCAGAAAGTTTCTCATATGACAGAAGCTTCTTGGAGTTTGGGGATTTGATCATCTATCGTTTTAGTCAAACCCTTTTGGAGGTTTCCCATTCTGCTTGAAAGACCGAATTGAAAGTTCTGTTACATTCAGATTTATTATTATTATTATTATATTTTTTTAAATGAATGGCGAAAGGTGGTTGTTAACTTTCTCTTTGTGTGCACATGTTATGTATGTTTAGAAGCCCCGCTGGATCTCATGTTTGCCGAACAGTCGCCCGTTCACTCAAACCTATGTACAATGGGAGAATGAAGGGAGGGATATTAACCCATGCGAGTGGTTGCATTGAGTGAGATCCAGCTGTTGTAACTACTCCCCTGGATTTTTGGACTGTCTGGCTCCCCGGGGTTTGTATCCAGTGGGCTCCCACGACCTCACTGGCTTAATGCATCATAACATTCAGAAGACACGCATTCTATGCACTTTACCTAGAATCTAGGCACTCAGCGGCCTAGAGAGGTCCTGTGGTCTGATCTTCTGGCTCCTGTGGTCATTTGATGCTGCCACTTGGTTTTGATTTCTGAAAACTTCTATTTTAGCACCCCTGCAATTTTATTTTTACCGTGTCCTCTTTGTCAGAAGCATAAAAATACCTACAAATATACCCCCCCCCCCCCCACGCAAAATGTTTTACTAATGTATGCACTCTTTACAGTTAGTGGCTCTGGCAGGAATGTCTGCTGAAATGGGACATTTAATTAAAATGTAATATTGTGGCATCTGGGTTCCGACACAGTGTGCTTGTAGATGTACTTGCATCAGTTGGCTTGTCTGGAGTAGCTTTTCTAAAACACAACATGTAGACACGTCCGTAGCCCCGCTGGTAGACCCTTTGACCGGGGTGGTGCTGACAATGCTCAATCGCGGAACGGCACAAGTTCGATGTCGGACGGATCGGACACTCGCTCGTCGGCAGTAGTGATGCGCGTCCCGCGGACGGACAGACGAACTTCCTGCACGCATCGGTGGCGGTCAAAACGGTAGATTTTGGAATCTTGCCGGGGGGGAGGGGGGGGCTGTAGCTATGACGTGGTGGGGGCAGGGGCGGCAGCAACCCCATCGCATCTGCTTCCCGCGGCCATGCCTGTGGGCCTATTGTCAGATCAGGGGATGATTCAGATGTTCAGCATCAAAGACTTTGGATGATTTATTTTCTTTGTTGTTGAATTGTTGCTCCCATTCGGCCAGTAGAATATCAATAAGGTGCCTCTGTTATTTTCGTATGGTGTGAAAATCGACGTTGACGGGATGGACAATAGCGAAGGAAGAACAATCTCAGTGTAGTCAGCCACTCTCTATGTCTCCAAACAATGGCCTCCCCACGGAGTACAGTTTCAATCAGCCTCCATCTCCCCTCTGACAACTAAGTCCCCATCTTGGCTCAATCTTTTGCTCACGCAGAAGTCTTTGTTGTAGCTAAGAGCCTCCATCCATCTCTCCGTTCTTTTTTTCTCTTCTCCATTTTGTCCGGAATCATAATTAGCACCCAGAACCACACTGGTTCAAAGCACAGAATAGCGGAGCCGCAGAGTCAGTCTCTGGGGCGTCAGTGCCGCTCCTCATCAATGAGCATGTCAGAACCTTCTGGATTGCACTAGACTTGTTTGAGGAGAGCCAGTAACGTCCTCTGCCCTTGTCTGCCAGCCCCACATTCTTTAAATGTGTTGTCTGCTCAGATCACATTGAAATTGGCTCTCGTTGTAATCACTGCTGTGATCGTGTAATCCGGTGGTCCTACCCCAGCTGGGGGCGAGGGGCAGGTGTCGAGGTCTCCTGACCTGCTGTCACAAATGCTGTCAGAGCCACCTCATCTTGGCAGGGATTAAGCATGTGAAAACATAATAAATTGTACACGCACACGTGCATGCACGCGCGCGCACACACACACACTTTTAGCAATTAAATGGGGACACCAAAGTTGACTGTTCTTAAAAAAAATCCTGCTTTTACGAATCCTACCCCTAAACCCAACCATTACTTTAATAACATAAAATGTATGCCTAAACTTAACCTTGCCCTAATGCCTAAACCAAACCAGTAATGCCTAACCCTGATTCCAACTCTACCCCCAACACTTAAATCCATCCTTTCTCAAAATGGGAACAGGGAAAAAAAGTCCAGATTTATATTATATATATTATTATTATTATTATTATTTCACAACAGTTTAGGGACATTTTTGTTTCCATAAAATAGTTAGAAACACACTCACCAAAACACTAAGACAACACAAACAAATTATTCAGAGAACCCACTTGTACACGGAGACTCACATTTACAACCATTCAAGCAGAACACACATTAACTGAGCTCAGGATGGTTCCATGGCAACACTAGACAGTTTTCTTTTTTTTTTTTTTTTTAAGTGTTTGATATATCTATATTTTTTTATGATAAAAAAGCAACAAAACAGCAGCTATCTCTACAATGCAGCGGTGTCCTACTCTGTTGAATGCGTTTAGATATGCCGTGTGAGTGACTGGGTTGTTTTGATAGCGCATCAACTTTAATGCTTCCCCCTCTTCGTGTTCCGACATGAGTTTAGACAATGTAAAATCGCTGCATTTCTCCTCTTCTTCCCTTCAACTCGGCTTTGCCTCTTTCGCTCCAGCCCATGTGTGGCACACAGGGCTCAGGCAGGAGGGATAGGTCCCCTATGGAGGGGACCCAAGGACTCTGAACAGAAAAACACTTGTTCACACAGAGGCTTTGTGGGCCCGGCCCAATGTGACGCCCACAGGGCTTATAGCACAGTTTAGCGCTCAGCGCCAGTGTGGGTTAGCTCGCCACCAACACACACACACACACACACACACACACACACACACACACACACACACACACGTAGTGTGTAAGTATAAGAGGACAACTGCTGTGACACTCAGTTTATGGTGCATAATATCCTCTCCTGAACTAATTGGCGAATGCGTGACAGCATTTGAATAGGGCGCTGTATATCCTGATCTTCCGCTGAATGCCGTGAACAGCTGGTGTGGGGCTTCTAGCACCTCCATGTTTTATCTGATACTGTAACCTCTTCGTGGTGCGTAGTGCCCCCCCCCCCACCCCACCCACCCACCATGGGTCAAATGTTCCGCATTTCGTGCTCCACAGTCTGTAGTTGATCAAATTAAGAGTTAAAGTGTAATAAATGAAGCAACATAAAAATTGTCTCTGAGAAAGATTGGTTTGCTTTTATTGGTGTGCACGATGAACATTTTAATTAATTTACAATTTACAGATTTTAAGAATGTGTTATTAGATTTAGGGTGGGGTGGGGACGTGGGCCTGTGTTGAAAGGTACCTACGTTCTCCTGACATTAAATACAAATACATTACATTTACCAAGTCCTGCTTAGTCTTATGGGATAGGTTTGAGGTTAGGATTATGGTTAGGCTAAGCAGGAGGTTTAAGTTAGGTTTAGAGGTTTTGGGAAATTGTTTTAATGAAATGTAGTTCTGAACATTTGTGCAGTGTGGTGGGTGTGTGCGCGCGCTTGCTAGTTCATGTAACTTCTATTTGAGATGTTTTGCAGTTGAAGTTAAATTATAGCTCTGCTCTAGGATCAGATGACCAGGTCCCAGGCTAGAGCAGTACATGTAAAGAGTTGTGGTTCCAGGCCAGAGCAGCACATACAAACAGTTTGGTTCCCAGGCTAGAGCAGTTAGGCCTCTTCCAACGATAGCTGATCGTTAGAAGCTGCACATTTACTGTAACAGATTAACAGTATCTGTTTCATTTGAAAAAATATCACAGGTTAATACTTTCCGTTGGCTTGGATAGATACGCATTGAAGCGAAATCCCCGTTTTGATTCTTGACACTTTGTGGATATCTGAGATTCTTCACGAATAGCGAAGATCTGACGTGTTCAATCAGGTCTCGTGTTCTCCCAACTGTGTCTTCACCCTCTTTGTTTGGTCTGTTGTGGCAGTGCGACTGTGATGACGGGAAAGATATCGTGTGTTCAGAAGATCCCTTTTCAGACAGTGCTCCTGGTGGAAACCGCATGGTGCTTGACGAGGGATACGCGTGAATGAAATGATGTGTGGTACACAGGATATGGATGCGATTACTTTCCGTCACAATGAGATCCTCTTCCCGTTGAGAGGGAGGACGAGGGGACGGCACAGAGAGGAACAAAGAGGCCACTGGAGAAAGATGCCGCGGGGAAACGGGGAGAGAGCGAAAGGGGGAAGTGTGCCGCGGAAAATGCCGGCCTACTTACCGGGCCCGGTCACACCTTCCTGCAAATGATGCTTCTTATTATCCCTGAGCGCCCCGTCACAGCCTTAAATCAGACTGAACTACAGGAACCAAGCCTCCGTCTGCAAATGATCG
The DNA here is from genome assembly GCF_011004845.1 of Esox lucius. Taxonomy (NCBI): domain Eukaryota; kingdom Metazoa; phylum Chordata; class Actinopteri; order Esociformes; family Esocidae; genus Esox; species Esox lucius. The sequence goes on from NC_047593.1 coordinate 15,533,213, forward strand.
AATATATGCCTGCCAGCTGGCCTCTACCTCTCTATACCCTCTCTCTTGCTCTACCCCGCCCCCCCCCCCCTCTCTCTCCCCCTCTGCCTTTATGCAGTACCCCCCCCCTCTCTCCCCCTCTGCCTCTACGCAGTACCTCTCCACCTCTCTCCGTTTACTCTGTCACTTCCTCCATACCTGTGATCCCATCTCTCCATCTGACTGTGTTATGCACCAGGACGGCAGAAAAACCCAAGTGTTGTTTTGGAGGCTGTATTATAGAAAATAACATGAGGACCCGTTGCTCGTTGTTATTGAAAAGCACACACGGTAACACCCACGACAGGCCGGCGTTTAAGGGCACTCTGCATCTCTCATGCCACGGAGGACACGGTAAGGACAGGTAATGGTCGACAATTACTAGTTTCACACCTGTAATTTTCACGTTCAATTACGCCTTGGAAAGGCACGGTCCCACTGCGTGCTTTTAGCGGCCTCCATGTCCTCAGCCCTCCCACTCTTAGCTGGTCTTGCTCGTAACCAAGTGCCCCTCCCTCGAGCCATTCCCATCGTCCGTTGTTCTTCCATACCTCCCCCGGCACAGAGGTTTCTGCGTTCCGGCACTTTTTTATTGCTGTAATGTTGGCTCGTTCCGAGTGAGACACGTCCGCCATAAACTTGTCAGCGCATTATTGCGATGTTGGAGCAGCCAGCTGGGGACAGCACATTCCCCTCCTTCCCAATTCCTCCCCCCTCACATTGCCTCTTCATTCTAATGGGGCCCGTTCCCCATCGGGCAACAACCCTCGAAGCAAGTCATGTCATGTGGCCACTACAACACAGCAGGAATGGTCTTACTTTATATTTGCTTTTTATTGGCGGAATAAAATGCTTTTTTGACACTTTTTGGTAGGAAATGTCCGGGTTTAGGAAAATTAATGTTGATCTTGACCTGCAGTATAGATGGATCCCCCGATCCTGAAGAAAAACCAGACCTTGGCTCTGTGTTAAATATGCACTGAAGAGAAACCAGACCTATGCTCTGTGTTAAATATGCACTGCAACAGATCACTTTGAAAAGAGAATTGGATTTCCTTCTCCACGCCTGAAAACGTGCCAGTTCAGGGATTTGGATTTCCTTGCATGTTCGGAGTATTGGTAGTAACCCTTGGGAGGGGGGGTCGCTCAAAGCCCTGGTTCATCGTTCAACTAGTCTTCTGCACTACCTGTTACACACCCAGTTTCCCTGTGTGTGTGTGCGTGCGTGCGTGCGTGTGCGTGCGTGTGTGTGTGTGTTAGTCATCAGGTCCACGCCTGGGCACTGATAATGCATTAATAAGCCCCTCAACCATATGGTGTGGCCCTGTCAAAGGTATCACTCTGGACAGTGCCAATCCGTTTTACAGCCATGCAGTTGGAATAATCTCTGTGAGAAGGATATGGGCGACGGAGGGACAGGAAGGAAGTGAGAGAGATAAAGACAAGAGGAGATGAAAGGAGGTGGGGGGGGGGGGGCAGTCTGTCAGTGTATCCTGTCAGATGATGGCGGGGGTTTGCATTTATCTGGCTGTGCTGGAGAATCACCGGAGCCTCCATGACCATGATGGGATCATGCCCCAGGTCGCTCTCCCTCCACATCGTTTAAATGCTTGTCATTTTACATGGCTGCTCCAAAGTGGATTCGTTTCAGATGCACCGTTTCCTGCCTGGGCTTCGGTTCTGCGCCACACGGACCGACAAACACAGGCCTGCACAGGCATGCAAACACCAAAATGTACCCATTGAAGACATTCTGTTACAATAGGAGGTTCTAATTGAAACCACACGTCCCTGCAGCTGAATGGAAAGGTCCTACGTCTGCTATACATCAAGGTGGAGCAGGAAGTGGCGGTGTGGTCTGATTTGATTGGGCGGTGTGGTCTGATTTGATTGGGCGGTGTGGTCTGATTTGATTGGGCGGTGTGGATGAGTAGACAATACTCAATAGAAATACAACTTGTGAGGCCTGTCGCTGAACGATACATCCACACTGCGTCACCATGATCCCTGCACCAAAAGCAGGGGGACAACTTCCCCGACCACCCACCCACCGACAATCCCTCTCCCCAGCCCTGGATGATGGGGGGGGGGGGGGGGGGGGAGCGGATGGGTGGGTGGAGTGAGACAGCTCGCTTGAGGCATTAGGTCGGACCGGGCATGTTCCTCCCTAACCAGCCGCTGATTGTTGTAGATCAATTGTTGTAGGAAGCGCTGGCGTATCAATCAACTGAAGAGGCGCAAAACACTGGTATGTTTTCCATTCCGATGAAAGAAGCAGGGGTATGGGTGCGTGCGTGCGCGCGCTTGTTCGTTCTCGTAAGGTGGAAGTGAGTACAGCATGACAGAGTGTGCTAATTAAGATCTCATTCCGAGTGACATTTTCATGTGGGCTCTCTGTCTCTCGGTTGACGGGAAAGTCACCTGCATTGCCTCCCCCTCCTCCACTCTGCTCCGGCACTGATAGTAATGAGAGATGGCGCACTGCGAGTCAAGGTCTCAAATCAGCCCCGGCGTTCAGATGAATGGACACACACACACACACACACACACACACACACTTGTTATTCATTCAGACGAACAGACAGACACAGCGGAGGCACACACTCGTATCACACACTAAGGGCTAAATGAGGTGCCGGCTCTGGACTGATTATGTGTCTCTGTGATTAAGACAGAGCAATTTGACTTGCAGATGACTGGAAGTGTGTTAGCGCGCGCGCGCGCGCGTGCGTGCGTGTGTGTGTGTGTGTGTGTGTGTGTGTTTGCGTATGTAGCCCTACAGGAGCCCAAACCGTTTTAACTTCACCCGGGCGACAATATTGAAGAAACGTTCCTCTCAACACCTCCCAAACCGAAAATGATTAGCGCAGGCAAAGACGGAGATTGCCGCAGGGCAGAGTGCTACTCCTTACTGCTCACTGTCTACAGTCTATACATGTATTATTTGTATCTTTCATTCCACCAGGACTCGTCGTTAAATGTTTAATTCATTAGAACTGATTATGACGGGAGTCCTATACGTTGACGGGACACTGCTAATGATCGCCGCATAGACATTAAATCCACTGCATCAAAGTTTGTTAAAATCCTCCTTTCTCATTCCCTCCCCCCTCACTCTCCCTTGTCTTGCTCTCCCTTGTCTCTAAGTTGTTTAAAATCTTCCTCTCGCGCTTTCGCTAGTTACGCTTTTGTAAAACTTACGGGTCTGCTTAATGATGAGTTTGGGGAAAGGAAAAGTTCTCACTTTGAACTCTTGAAAGAGAGTGAAGTGCTGGTTGGTTTGTTTGGAATGTGTAAAGGAGAACTTCACCCGTTTTTACTTGTCGCGTTCGTTTCACATTTAGTTTTGTCACAGTGAAAATCGACTGTCTCATTTTGCTGACTCACTTCGCAATGCATTTATGACATTGTCATGCAATGTTAGTTCTGTGGGCTTCATTGCCGGAACCACCCATTGTAATGTACGCAGTGACTATTCTAAATTGCTTTGGAAAAGTATTGTCTGCTAAATGCTATATATTAGCAATAAGGCACCAAAGGATTTGTGATGTATGTTCAAGAGACCACTGCTAAGAGCTGTTCTTAGGGACAAATCAATGCGGCCCGTGGGCCTTGGTCTGTTGGTTATATACCACACGTCTTTGAGGTTCCTTATTGTTTTTATGAAATTGTTACCAATGTATTTACATGAGGCATGGGTATTTGTTGCGCATTTTTGTTGCGTAGGCTAAGGAGGATATTTTTTTATATATATATATTTTTAGCAGGGGCCATACACTGCTCTTGTCTGATGTCCCTTTTTTAGCTTTAATTTATTTTCCAATGTCATATATGAAAACTCAGATTACTTTTTTGCATATGACATTTACTTAACACATTTATTAATCAGTATTGTTTATGGTTGGATGTTATGTTTTTCCTTCTGATGCATTGACTTGACTGACTTCCTGATAAAATTAGCTGTTTTTATATAGAAGCAGTGTGATTTGATAGGTTTCAGTGGATTTTAGAAACTAAACAATAATATGGACAATAACATTGTTAATAACAATAAAATCATCATGGCATCATGGCTTTGAGGGGGTAGTGCTTTCCAGCAGAAACTAAATGAATAATAAAATCCCTTCTTTATATCCTGTATAATTAAACTTTAGCTGTGTACTGTATCTTCTCCGCTGTTGGGCTTTCTGCCTACAACAAGCCACTCAGCTGAAAAATACATAAAGAAATAATTTGATCATTTTACTCGATGGACATATTATTATTTCTCTTTATTAAGTAACTAATTGGATAGTTCATGTGAGTGGTCACAGGGTCCAACGCTAACTTTTCTTTTCTTACTGGCCATGGCCGGCCAGTTGGTCTGAAATCTACAGACCCACACTGTATTTCTAGTGGCCCGAAGTGAATTAAAAACTAGAAAAGGAACCAGGCAAACCTAGTTCAGCCGGCCCTCAATTGAAAGTAATGTATGTTGTTACTCACCCTGCATTCCAACTGGGGTAAACCACATGAGAGGCTATGTGTTTAGCAACTACAGTTTCTGTCTATCCTGAACAAATCCTAATGCATAATTCAAAAATCCAACTTTTATTTTAGTCTTCCTATAACATAGCTACTGAAGGTTGTAGCCAGTGACGTTTTTGTCTGTCCTGAGCAAATCCTAAGGCATCATTTGTTTTGACTGTGACGGGTGTCAAACGTGGGAGCTGTTGTAAAAAGCTGATACAAGTGATTGCTGTTTACGTAAATATAACGCACATCACTAGCCTACTTTTTAATTAATGGTTATCAAAATATTACTATAAATATCATTATCATATTTTTATGAAGATACTTGCTTGTTTGATGTGACAAAAGCTTGATAGTAACAAGAGTTAATATATTTATGATTGCATAAATATGGCGCAATACAGTTGTTGCACTAGTTGGTTGACTGGCTTCTTCTGCGTCACTGCTAGCAAGCGCTTAGGGAGGCATGCTAAGCGCTTGCTAGCAGTGACACAGTTAACATGACACTAGCTGTCGACAAGCCATGTCCGTATGGTTTCTCTATCCATATTTATCCCTCTTCACAACATGGTAATCGGTCGTAATTAGTTTTTCAATTTGGCTATGTGCCACCTCATCCATTCGGAGCAGGCAGACGTCCATTGGTGCCGCTGCGAGGTTGTCAGCAGCCCGTTTGGCCGCAAAACACGCGACATGCTGCAGGGACTTAAGAGCAGGTTTTTGGTAGTTGTTTGTTCCCTTAATAAACGACCCTGCCTTATTGGCTCTCGTCGGGGTGACAGTTTCTTTTCCAACGAGAACAAAACGATTTGCTTTCCCTCGTACAATGCCACGTTTGGGTCCCGCTCTAAAACGCGCTATGAACTATGGTTGGTCAAAACAGACGAGCCATCGAATATTATTGGTCAAAACAGACGAGCCATCGAATATTATTGGTCAAAAAGTACTTCTCTTTGTGTACTGGGGGCCATCGTTAATGTTGAACCCTGGATTAGTATAACTGTGTGTTTTTTGAGTTGTTTGTGTACCGGATCCTTGTCACGACAGGTCTTCAAGGTCCTGGGTGAAGGTTACGAGTTGGATGCTGCTGCACCCCCCCTTGTTAATGGTGCCAAACATAATAACTTTAGGGGTTTGTAGGTCCCTGTGTGTGTTACATGAATACATTGAAACTGATAGGAGTCTTTTTCTTTGTAAGGTTTCAGTGCTTTCAGCATGTTTTCAGTCGACGGCCACCTGCGACCACTAATTTCTTCCTGAGTGCCGTGAAACAGGCGTTACGCGGAGAGTGTCTGCCTCTCAGAGACTTCGATTGTTTGCCGTCAAATGTCAGAGTGAAAGATGAATATCAGAAAATTCTCCCTGGGTACGTGCCCTGTCTCGCGCTCCGTCAAACTCTTTCCCTCACACCCCCCCCCCCCCACCTCACTCCTCACCCCCGTCGGACAACTGCAAGTTAAACAGGCTGGGAGCTCTGATCCGGAGCAATTCCTGAGACAATATCTCGTCAGGCCCGCGTATGGAAAAACCTGAAATGAGTACCTGTATGGTGACGGCGCGTCTAGATTACATGCTGTTTCTGCCCTTTGAAGTTGACCAGATGTTACTTTTACTCTTGTTACTGTTTTACCAACTCGTCCTCTGAGGACAGCGTTATCTCTGTCGGAAGTTTAACTTTTTGATTTAATTGAAAGAGCCTTCCCCTTGGCTATGTTAGGAAAGGAAATAGTTTTTCTTTTGTCAGAGCTGAACCATGTAAGGCATAGTTAATTATCCTCACACCTCCTTTTGTCTAAACCCCCTCTCCTAAGATCAAAGGGTGTTTTTGTCTAATGTGTCTGTTTTTTCCCCCCTCAGCTTACCTTGGTGGTGGGCTAGAAACTTCCAGATGTATATCTAGGGACAGGTTTTCTTCCGCTGTTGCACTCTACTGGAAGGTTCTCACGTCATTGATTGGTCAGCTGAAGACAAACCCCAGCTGGGGTTGAGGGAGGTTAGGTTAGGTTTAGGGCTCAGCTTTGTAAACCCCTGTCAGAATTGGTGAACGGGACGTCGGCCTATCGGAAAATAAACAAACGTGCCGTGCAATTTGCAGTCGTTGCACTTGGCGCGTCTGAAAGTCTCACGCTAACACCGTGGCACATTGCTATGGTTGTTGCCGTGACGACGGTATGCATGACCGAGATCTCCACGCCGACTCCTCCCCCTTCCTGTTACTGTGCCCTTTTTTGATGATGCCTCGCTCCGTTATTTTCAAAGCCCATCTTAACACCCGCAATTAGCCGGCCCACTCCTCTCCCAGCCCTGTGATGTCGGAGATGTGTTGTCCTTCACGGGTAATTCGCCTCCCTTTGATGGCTGCTGCCGCTATCATTACCCATCCTCTGCCTGTCTCTGCCTGTTCAGCGATGGGTTCGCCGTGTCAGTCCCCATACTGGACCAAACTGTACACCCGCCTGTGTGTGTTTGTGTGTGTGTGTGTGTGTGCGCGCGCGTGTGTAAGTGGGTGTTTGTCCCCGGCCCTGGGCTGTAATTGGGGCCTGCTCCTCTCTCCGTGGAAACATTAAATGTCGCAGCCATGGAGACCAGCCATGACTAAGATGTTCCGCCCGTTCCCTGCCCCTCCCTGAGCCCATGTGGGTGCGCCACTCAGGGCCACGGCGTGTGCGCTGTAGTCCGCGTGACTGTGCCAGGCGCCACCGCCGAACGCACCGTTAACGCAGCAGTGGAGTTATTGGAGGCTTCCGTCGGTTGTGGACACATGATGGAAGGCTGGCAGATTGTGTGTGTGTGTGTGTGTGTGTGTGTGTGTTCGGTGTTCAGTCTTTGCTGATAATTTGTCCTCCTGAGCCATGAGATGCTGAAAAGGCCATTATTTGACTGGCCTGACAGCTGGCCACGTCCTCTGTCTCGTACTGGGCACACTGCACAGATTCTGCTGAGCCACCGCATCGGAGTCTGTGTTTGTGTCGACCGGGTAGGCTTTAGGTGTACCGTCAGGAAAAGCCAGTCCGGAATAAATCTCTTTGTGAAGTTATCATGGCCGCGTTGCGTCACTAAACACACCGTTGTGGTGGTCAGTTCAACCCTGAATGAGGACCGGAACCAGTAGGACGTATTCGTGCCAAACCAATCTGAACCCAACTGAGCAGAACTACAGTAATCTGAGCCAAACCAAGCTTTACCGATAACGTGTTGAAGTCATCCCTCTGGTTCTTGGGTTGGGACACTGGTCTGTAGATTTCAGTTGATACCTAGCGCAGACTCCAAGCCACTCTGGATCTTTTTATTTCTCTGTCCCACCAACCACCATTAAACAGATTAGAGTGGCCTCCGTTTTTTGGACCTGTGAGATGTCATGTCATGAAGCCTATTTGGACTACTGTAGTTCAATCTAGATTAACAACATCTGTGGTCAGATCTGCGTCAGATTAAACCGTTATGGTGTAAATGTGTTGTCATGTTTGCATTTTACCTTCTGGAGGTTACGTGGCAGCCGTTCACGTAGGAGAGAATTTCTAGGCTGGCTAGATGCAGTGGGACTCTCCCTATTTCAAGCCAATCAGAATCTGATTTGATCACTGGTGTGCAGTACCCAACTGTTGTATGCCTAAATCTCCCGTTTTGGGTTCAACGTGAGATATGTAGCTGGTATGTGCGTAATCTATTCGTTGAATCGCTGTCACGTCTTGGTTAACAACGTAAAGTGAATGGTTTTGGTGACGTGGCAGGTTTTGGCACATACATTACTAAGGAAACAATTTTCAGGGACCCGTTTTGGATCGTCTGGTCCAGTTTTACAACCACTGGCCTGAATGCATATTTAACCAGATGCTATCAAACTTTATAATGGGTTGAACTGCATTACTTTGCTCATCAACAATGACTGTGCTGCTAGCCTTTCCTAATTATTGTACAGCAAATTGCATCTCCATTAAGTACATTAGAAACATTATTCTGTTTTTGTTAATTATTGGGCATTACATTAAAAAAGGTTTTTGTAAAAAGGTTTTCTTGGATTTAATTAATGCCGGTTTTAGAAATGTGAGTGTGTGGTACATCCATTACTTGTACCTTTATCCCCAAAAAGAGACAGAAGTACATTCAACCTAAAAACTTGGAAATATACCAAAGAAAGCACATGGTTTAATATGCTAAAGTATTTATTATATTAAATAGGAATTTATTTACAAATGTTCTCTGTTTTGGGTGGTAGAGTCAACCACACAAAAGGGTGTAGAACTTTGCACAGACTAGAGCTGGGTTTATGGATTGACAGGAGCTGGCTCAAACCGGTTTATGGATTAACAGGAGCTGGTTTAAACTGGTTTATGGATTAACTGTAGCTGGGTCAAAAGGGTACATGGATTAACTGTAGCTGGGTCAAAAGGGTACATGGATTAACTGTAGCTGGGTCAAAAAGCTTAATGGATTGACTGGAGCTGGGTCAAACCGGTTCATGGATTGACTGACTGGAGCTGGGTCAAACTGGTTCATGATTTGCTCTGGAGCCTGTCTGTTTTTGGCACTACTAAAGCAATCAGCACACTCTCTGACTGGCCCAGAGGTACAACCCATTCTTCCTTCTTGGCTAGTGGACCTAACAATCACACCAGCTCTGTAAATCTCTGGGCCTCTTCCAAATGTACCAAGCTGTAGTCACAGTAAACTAGATGGTAAATTGTAAACACTCTGACACAGGTGTAGTATCTTAATTGGATCAGTGGGATTTCTTTTTTACATGTGCCGCCGAAGAAACACCTGAGCCTTGTAATTAACATTAATTCACTGGGAACCAGCAGTGCTCTGTCTCGCTCACTGAACACCGAAAACAACAGCCATAATGTCCTATTTCTATAGACGTAGCTTCTTAGACCAGGCTACCCGAAGGCCTGTTGAAATCACATTGGCATTCCTTTGATAAAAGAGGTTGAACCCACTTTAAATTAGTAATGCCTCACCAAGCGTCAACCCAATCAAAAGCCTTGCTTGGGCGGTGCTCCAAAAGGTGCTCACTAAATATGGTCATGGCTCCAGGGAGTGCGGCTCAGGTCAAACGGACGTTGTACCCTCCTGGGATTGTCTGGTTTCATTTGGGCCTGTGAAGGCCGCGGAGATTCCTTCAGGGAGTTCGGAACAGGAACCTGATCCTCGCTTTTCATTGATTTCCTCGTGTGCAGTTTTAATACATCAAAGACCACGCTTGGCACGTTTTAAACTGTACCTTAGTGTAACTGGTGTTAAATGGGTATGCAGTTGGGTGATGGTAAGATTTTTTTAAAATTGTATTATTATTATTTTCCACAGTATTTAGACATGCCAGAACTCTTTTCGTGGCTTGACTGACTCAATGTAAATACGGCACACTTTTTCCAAGACAGAAATAAAATGTCATTTTCCTGCATGTCTTCTTTAAATAGCTCTACAAATCGCTACAGGGAGCCTACAACTCTTCTAGAATCCATTTTATATTGGAAAGGAAAAGTATTAAACAATACTAACCATGCCTTCAATAAGTTTGTGCAGAGAGCTTTCTCAATGTGAAATCCAATAGAAATCTTAGCATCTAAAATGTATTGTCCAACTACAGTCCTCTACAGTGTACTGTGGGCCTGAAATGCAAAATAAAGCCGTTCCATTGTCTGTCAAAACAGCAAATATCCTCTAGAAATTTTGAAAGACTTATTCATTGTTAAGAAAACTAGGGAAGCAATTTTCCCTTCCACAGGTAAAAAGTGGGACAAAACTCTGCTTGATTTAGGCGTACTGAGTAGTTTAATATTGAGAAAAACAACCTTGAGATGAAATGTCACACGTTTTCTGTGTGAACAGAACTATACAGGATGCTTTTTGAAAAGTTGGCATAAATGGTTGTTTTATCTCTCAAAGCAACTTTGCAAGCAATTTAGTTTCTGCACCCCAATATTGATTCATCCCCCAAAAGTTGAGGCGATGGTGTGAGTGAATGTTGGCAGCTGGCTATAGGAAGGAATATGGGCTCAGCTATTAAATTTGTCTCTCTCCCCTCCCTCTTTGTCGCCCCCCCCCGCCCTCTCTCTTTCTCACTCTCGCTTTGTAGATGCACGCATATCATGCCAAATGGATGACTTAGTGTATTACATGAAGAAAACTAGATGCAAGCTGTGACACCCTGCTGTTCACTCTATAGAATGTGTATCTTCTTCGATTGGTTTGTGAATGTTAACCCTTTCATTTTGAATAAAGGACTAATGAATATCTAAATGTATATATGTATATTTGGGACGGGTGTTAGTTTTCCTCAGCTGTGTCGGGGTTCCTCACAATGATTACGTAGTCTCAGTCAGTGACCAACCATGTTTTTTTTTGATTGCATCTGGTTTCATCACTAATTCTGTATTTGGCTAAACGTTGTGTGTGTGTGTCTGTGTGTGTCTGTTCAGGTTCTTTTATACAGGTTTTAGTATTCCGCTAAAGTGACGCATCTTTCCAGTGTTCGAAAGCGTTGTCTTTCTCTGAACAACCTAATCGACCTATGATTTCTTTTTATTCAACTCCAGCTGAATTTTGTCTTTGGGGCCTGATCATTTTGTCAGTCTTGTGATTTTGTGACGTGTTCACCCTCTGAGCCAAAACCATTGACCATAAACACTACTCCTTATGCCTGGTTGTGACCCTTCATTTGGTTGGCTTGGATGCATTCAGAATTTGCTTGCCCTGTTTTATTGGACAGAAAAGGAACTTCCTAAAGTGTATTTTGATAGCAATGTCTGCTTCTACTATCCCTGATGCTTTTAGGTCTTGTGGTACCAAGGTCGTTTTAATTAGAGGTAGATTTGAGCATTTTTGCATTTTCTTTTAGCCTTCATTTTGAAAAGTGGTATATTTTTTGGGAGCTAGCTTTGTCTAAAATAAAACCCACCTTTTCTATTATTAAGAAACATAGAAAAGCCATTTTAACAATACAAATATTTACCCTTCCAAATATAAGAACATTTTGAAAGAGATGGGTTATTATGAAGATAATGGAGATGAATTGTCACTTTTTTATTTTATTTTTTATCAATCTTTCAATATCTGTGCATGAATATAAGTTTACAGGATACTTTTTGAACAGTTGGCAGAAATAGTTGATTTATCTCTCAAAGCAACTCGGCAAGCAATTCAGTTTCTGTGCTGAATCTTGATTCAACCTCAAAAGTTGAGGTGACGGTGTGAGAGATTGTTGGCAGCTGGCTATAGGAAGGAATATGGGCTCAGCTATTAAATTTCTCTCTCTCTCTCTCTCACATGCGCGCTCTCTTTCTCCACCCATCTCCCCTCTCACTCTGTCCCCCAATCTGCTTTATAGATGTGTTGACTTATCATTCTGAGAGACGCCACGCCAGCAGGGACCATTAGAATGAATTATTTGGCGTGTCTGTGCTACTGCTGCACACGGCGTGGAGAAGCTGCAAACACGATGCACTTTCACAGTGAGAGAAAATCTATGTATAATCTACAGGTTTCTGCAAAGAGACATGCCTCGAAATGTCATCACCACTTAGCAAACAATTCGTAATAGTCAGTCAGTTACACATTTCGCGCTTTAACGGGTGTATGGGGGGGGTTAGATGTACTTAACAATGATAGGAGGATTTAGACAATGTCTTGGTGTGGCATAGAAAAACCTCTCAGGGTGTCTGGAAATGATTTAAGGGACTTTATATTGGCACTGGCATTTACTGTAGGCACTTTGCTCCCGCATACATAAAATCATTGTCAGTTTAGAATGAAGGGATATGAGTTGAGCACCTTCAGGTTCATAAAACGTGTTCGTTTTCATCGGCCTTCTGGGATGCGATGTGGAAATAATTGTTCGTCTTTAAAATAACAAGTAGGTAGTCGCAAAAAAAGATGTATTTGATGGTTGCCTAATGACAGACACTGATAACTTCGCTAGGTGTCATTCGGTGTCAGATTCAGCAAAAATACCAATTTCTGGAGCCAATGGGTTACTCCACTGATCTACTGCTTGCAACAGTAACGCAAGCTCCGGCCAAGTAGCTGGCTTTGGTTTTTGGTTCTGGATGTTAATCACGCAGAGATCATCGTACAGTCGCTAGATTATCATCTACACATGGCTTCTCATTTACGAGCGGTTGTCCCTTTTTAATTGGTCTCATCCTGAGAGAACTCTTACATAGGCGGACTTGAACGCGTGCCAGGGTTATAATTGAGATGTTAACGAGACGGATCTCTGAGGAGTCTGCTTCCGTATATCCGGAGCATGTGACTGCGGCTCGGTCGGCTTTAATTTTGCTAATTCTTTAATGTGGTATTATTTGTCCTGCCAATACCATGCAAAACACTCCCAGAAACTAACACTCCTCAAAGCCGGCTCAGACAACTTTCTGCCTTTGAAAAATAATTTTGTCTTCGCTATCATTATTCAGTTTGGAAAATAGTATATAAAAATAAAAAAAGTAAAAAGAAATGAGTGGGTGTCCAAACTTTGGACCAGTACTGTATGACAAATAACAGTCGTTTATTAACCCAGTCCGGGAGGCCGCTCTCACTGTTCTGCTTTCTTCCGTTTGAGGATTTGCTGATGTCCCGCCTGACTGTCTAGCTTTTATTCCTGAGATATTATAACTTTTATACAGTCCCCCAAACCCCTCGTAGACTGGGCTTCTTGGCTCTCTGATCCCGGCCTATATTTGAGACCACAGCTATGAGCTATGAGGGCTTCTTTTCTCGTAAACCGCTTGTCACCGGTACAATTCCACTGGTACATGGCCTGGATGTTGTTATTGCCATACTTTATGATCCCCGGCTGATACAACTGCTTCAAGTAGTGCATATTGTGCCGGTGCGCGTGGCCGTAGGGCTGCCAGCCCAGCACCACTTTTACAACACTGTGCTTTGTTTTTTCACTAACATTTCCTGAATGTGTACGACGTTTCCTCCATGCGGTGAATCCATGGCGGATGAGTTGCTCTCCCGACACCCCCCCCCCCCCCAATCAGTCGTCTCTGTGATTAGTGGGGTGTTTCATTCTGTGGTTATGGTATCTGATTGGAGGGCGATTTTAAACCATTCTATTGGTCAACGATTTAGATTAAAAATCAATTTCTCTTCGGGCTGTTTAGGGTGATGGTCTTCACGCTAGCATTTTTCTCTCTCTTTCTCTCTTTCTTTTTTTCTCTCTCTCTCTGATCATGCTTGGAACAATGCTTTGTCAGTGTTATCCTGTCATCGAAGCTGTATGGTTTGTATAATGTAATTATTGACTTCTCTTTGTTTATGTAAAATCCATTCGCCCATGTGAGCCAGTCCTCCGACCTGGTTTTGCGGTTCGTCATTGATTTGTATTGCTTGCTCACGTGTGCCAATTCAACCCCTAATCCCTGGGTCCGTTTATGTTTTAATGGATTTGCGTTGGTCACGTGAGGTGTACATGTCCAGGGAAAGTAATTACACTACCTGTGTGTGTCTGTGTGCAGTGTGTCTGAAGTGGTTCCAACACTATGGCTTCTATTTCACATTAACACTTGGTTGTGCCTTGTGTCAGTAGCAGCAGTGGGAACTATTGCCATTCTGATTGAAGGATTTGCTTGGAAATTGACTCCTCTTGGTGGAGGTGTGTGTGTGTGTGTGTGTGTGTGTGTGTGTGTGTGTGTGTGTGTGTGTGTGTGTGTGTGTGTGTGTGTGTGTGTGTGTGTGTGTGTGTGTGTGTGTGTAAATTGCTATTGTGAATCCCTATCTCTGTCTGCTGCTTACACATCTGGACCAATCAGGGTCAACCGTGGTGCCCCATACAGATATTCTGAACTTGTGGGAACCAATTAAATATATAATCTATGTTCCTTTTCTCCTGAACCTAATACTAATGTAACCATTACCCACTCAACATACATACGCACGCATGCACGCACGAACACATACACATTGGTGTCTTCTATCCTTGTGAAACCTGCGTTCCCCAGACCTTTTATTGTGTGTTTAACCCTCAGACTGACCTCTGGCCCCGGTCATGTTTTTTTCTATTTTTGTGGGTAGTTCCCACAACTACGCAGACCTGGATCCCACGTGCACACGCATCAAAACATTTCAACTTTTTTTTACAGAATCTAAACCCTAAACCCCACCCTAACCCCTAACCCCACCAAACCCTAATGGTAATTCTTATAACTCAAACACTTACAGGTTCCACCTAAACGACCGGGGCGACGTAGTCAGGGAAGAGCAGAGTGCCGGAGCACATTGGCCCCCCGCCTGTCAGCCTGGCGCCGCTGTGGCGTTTCAGGGACGACAGTCTACTGTGACACATTTCAGCTTGGCGGTTGTGCCTATCTCTACGGCAACAGGCAGATGAGTGCGCTGCGTGACAGACCTTTCGGGAATTGCACATGTGCGTGCGTGCGTTCAGGCTGCAATGTTCCCGATCTCGTGGCTCGACAGCGAGGCTGCGGCCCCAGATAATTAAACACTGCTGGGCAACCTTTGCCAGGACGTAATGGTCTCTAATGGGTGGCTGGACCCTCGTTTTAATGGGCCAGGTGGGAGTGGTGATGAGGGTACCATGGGACGCCAGTCAGAGGTTGGGCTGCGCACGTAAATACGCGCGTGTGGCAGTCTGTCTGAAACGCGTGGCCGTTGCGGGGTCCTTGGCCGCGTGTCTGTGCAAGCGGCGTGACAACCGGTGACGCGTGCGGGGCTGTTAGATAGGCCGCCCATCGGGCACGCGCGCGCGCTCAACATCATAGACACGTCAGTAGGTTTTCATTAGGATGAGTGGATTTGTGAGGAGGATGCCTGGAGCCTAGTGTGAGAGTGAGCCGAGGCTCCGGGGCTCCGGCCAGACTCCGCGCAGTGCAAGCCGGGTTTGCTGGTTGTGGATTGAAAAATCCCACAGGGCTGAGTCATAGTCCTCCCACTCGAAGCGCACGCCGGGATGTTGGTGAGCCAGAGAACGATTGGTTTGAGATGACAGCTCATAGACCCCCTTCCCCCACCTCCCCCCGTCTGTCTCTCGATGTCGTAAGGATTATCGAACCCTCCACACACCCTTCCCTCTACAACAGGATTACCTGGCGGTAACATGGCCCTGGGATTAGGATTAAGGCTGCAGGTGGGATATCTATTAGTCTGCCTGACACCTGGTCCTGAAGCCCCGTCTCGCGGGTCCCCGACGGCCCGGGCCGGATATCTTTATCCGCCCTGAGAACAAGATAACAAATTCCTAATTCGAATGTCTCCGTGTGCGAGGAGAAACGCGCTAGGGCTTCAGATAGTGGCCGTGCCAACAACGTGTGGGAAATTCATTTCGGGATGAAACATTCCCATTCACTGAATCCGACATTTGTGTAGGGACGATAACCCCCCCCCCCCACACACACACACACACACACACACACTCCCCTGGATAACTCCCCTATACAAGTCTTGGATTCTGAAAGTGTACTTTGAAGCGCTCTTTTCTGCTGGTTAAGTTGAGGGGTTAAAGGTTAGGGTTAAGTTTGGGGATTCATTTGATAAGTCAGTCTGTTGTGGTGTCTCCTGCTATGCGTAGTGTTCACAAAATGCAGCTGTTGTCTCTGCACCATGCCAGCTGAACAAAAGGGAAAAGCAAGCGGTCGTGGGCAGACGGTGTCTGGAAGTAGCAAACCCAGTGAAAGTCAGAGCGCTGTCTGTCTGTTGGTATTTCAGCGCCGTTGTATTGTGTGTGTGTCTGTGTGTCTGTGTCTGTGTGTGTGTGTGTGTGTGTGTGTGTGTTGAATCCCCTGCCGTTCGGTGATGGAGCACACGACTTGGCAGCTGTCGTAAATATCACGATGATTCAGTATTACATAGTGTACAGTAATTAGGACGGATACGCCCCCTCCGGTCCCCTCAGAGCATCCCCACTTCCACAGAGGGATGTGGGCTGGGACCTACAATGGGAATAAATGCTTTCCGAGACAGTCATTTGGTACCCTGATTCCTGACCTACATATAAGATACTCTTGTACTGTACGTGGCCTACTGTGAGTAGAGGTTGAAGCAATAATACCCCAGTGCCACAAGTCTGGCGCCTCAGGTCTGTTTAACTGAAAGGAACCTGCACAGCTTCTACCCCCAGGCCACACAACTGATAAACAGGACACACAATATATTGTAGCTAATACTAACCTTATCCTAACCTTAACATTAGAGTAACCAAAACCTTAACCTCAACCTAATATTTTAGCCTAAACTTAACCTAAGCCCACTGCCTCACCCTAACCGTTAAGTGTAAACCTAAAACCAATCCCAATTCTATCACTCAATTCTAAGCCAGAAATCGTCCTTTTCCTTAATGGTCCTCCCCTTCCCAGATTTGCCAGGTGTTACAATATGGTCCCCACGACAGTAGTAACGCGCGCGCACGCACACACACACACACACACACACACACACAAATCGCATCAATGCTGCAGCTTCGAAATTACCTCTTTTCTATCCCCTGTCTTGTACTTGAATCACATTCCTGTTGTTAGGCCACAGTTGTCCTTCTAGTGTACTACACACAAACATCATGTTCAACTAAACCTGCAGGCATTATCAGGAACAACAACGGATTTGAGCTCTGAATCAATATGACTGTGACTAACAGGCTAATTATAATTTTTTAATGTGGGCTTGGTCCACCTGAAGACCGTTTCAGATGGGGGCTTGGTCCACCTGAAGACCGTTTCAGATGGGGGCATGGTCCACCTGAAGACCGTTTCAGATGGGGGCATGGTCCACCTGAAGACCGTTTCAGATGGGGGCATGGTCCACCTGAAGACCGTTTCAGATGGGGGCTTGGTCCACCTGAAGACCGTTTCAGATGGGGGCTTGGTCCACCTGAAGACCGTTTCAGATGGGGGCTTGGTCCACCTGAAGACCGTTTCAGATGGGGGCTTGGTCCACCTGAAGACCGTTTCAGATGGGGGCTTGGTCCACCTGAAGACCGTTTCAGATGGGGGCTTGGTCCACCTGAAGACCGTTTCAGATGGGGGCTTGGTCCACCTGAAGACCGTTTCAGATGGGGGCATGGTCCAAAGGAAAACTGTTTCAGATTGGGGTTAATCTCAAATGACACCTTTTCCTCATAGTACACTGCCTGTATGGCATATTGAATTGGATGCATTTCAGACAGTCACAGTTTTCAAAAGCAATGTTTTGCCCCAGGTTCAAATGACACGTCAAATCCTCTCACTGCTTTGCGACGTCAACAAAGTTGTTCTTTGCTCAGGGAGAAGTGATTTAAAGCCCATTTCACAGTTGACAGAAATGTCCTGGATCATCTGGCTTCCCTAGCCCGTAGATCCGCCATCTTGTCTTGCCAAGCAAGTTCTGTCCGCTTTCACAACTACAATTCTGCAAGTGTCACTAATGTGAGACGGTGGGTTGGAGGTGGCGTGTGTGTGGGGGGGGGGGTACATCTAAGCTCTGTATAGTCGTGTGTTCTATCCCTTCTTTCTTTGAGAACCAAGCATTATTCCAACTGTGTGACGGGGTATAATGTTTGTTTCTGTTGTGTTTTCCTGCCTCTTCAGACCAACTATGTGGGTGAGTAGACGTGTTTCCAGCTCCACTCTGTTATTTCCATTACGAAGTTAAGAGATGGTTCCTCTTCCCTTTTGCGACCTTTGTTCTGAAACAAACTTAAGAGCTTGTCGCAGATTCAAGGTGAGGGAGGTGTCCGTCGACTGGCGTCAAGGCGTCGACTGGCGTCAAGGCGTCGACTGGATGAAGAACGAGCGGATTCAGATCTCCAGCACGAACTGGGACACAGAGGTCAAAGGAGCACACTCTGTGTTCCCACGCCTACGTGACCTGTCCTCACGGTGTCCATTAAGACTCGAGTCAGGTCTGCACTGCCGCTAAGCACAGATAATCAACAGAGTGCTGTGCTGATCAAATTCCCTCTGTGTAAGCAGTGGGGAGAGTGACATACTGTGTGTGTGTGTGTGTGTGTTTTCAACTCTCCTCTTGTCTGTTCACGTCACAGGGATACACACATCGTCTCCAAGGCTACAAAGCATGAATTGGATGTAAAGTCCATTACATTATAACAGGTAATTGGGTTTACTTTCTGGGGCGAGAGCTGTGCAACACCCTCCCTGTCTACCTGTGCAATGAGAAAGCTTTTCTGAATAAATTTTTACTTATTTGATTCCTCAAATTGTACACGCTGTCTATAATTCTGGTGGTGTTGGGTATATGGATTAGAATTTGCAGTCTTGCGGTGTAAAATGGGTTTTTGGTTTTCACTGCCAGGAAACAAGTTATTGTTTTAGATTGAGTGGCACCGTAACAGAATATTGTGGTGGGGAAAGGAGAGATGCAAAATGGATTTGTTATGCAATACGTTGTTTTCCTGTAATGTACCACAGTGTCAATCAATGGTGTACATCGACCTGGGATGTTAATTGAAGGTAATGAAAGCTTTATCCCTCCTCATAAGAAATCTTTATCTAGATCAGGGAAACATATGGCTTCCTGTCTCTGCAATCGATCTATCGCTATAATAAATGTAACATCAGATTACCTGCTTGCTATCTTAATTAGAAAGCTATTAGAAACAGTTTCCATCTTAAACAATAGATAAAATGAAATGAAAATCCAAGTCTGAACAGTCAAGCCTTGTAATCAAGGCCTAAAAGAGACAAATAACTAAATATGATAACAGCAAATGGACGCATTGCGTAATTACATACATAAGACATTTGTTGATTAGTTCTGGTGGCTTCAGGCTTAGCGTAGTGTTGTGTTATATAGGGTTATATTGATTTTACTTTCCTGTGTTGTTGTCGTGGAGATAGCGTAACACTTGTAACTCTGCTTTATGTTTCGACTTGTACCTGGACTGTTCAGGTGAAGGTAATAATGTAAGTGACATGGTTATTATTGAATTGTGGCCTGTTGGTCCGGCTGTCTAAAGAACAGTCAATTGTCACCAACTGTTTCCTTAGATTGCCATGTTTGCGCTTCTCTGAACTTTATGTGGATTATTTGTCACTGCAGGAAAAGTTCTGAACATTTAAAAATTGTGAGGTTATGTTTTGTCAGAAAAGTGGTTTAGAAAGCATAAATAAAAAGGCATCAGGGGCTATGAGAGAATATAGAACCTGATTGCCTGTGACGTATTTAGATCTGTTATGAGGCCAAGCGAATCGTAAGTACTGCATAATCACTTTACGCATCCAATCTCCTCCAGTGAGACAATGGTTTTTAACGCCGATACAGGTAATATTTGACGCTTGCCTCGTATGGCATATTCTTCCAGTCTTTGTTTTCTTCAGAGTTGAATTAGATGTGGCCTAGTGAAAATGACTCCAGTTAAAGTATTATTAATTCACAATCAGCTGGGCCACATGGAAATGAATTCACAATTAGGTCAGTGAAAAATACTGTCTATGATTTTCTTTTTATGTCTAGGGTTGCTAGGCTGTTGCTTTAATTCTGGTTGTCGATGAATGCGCTGAATGTGGTTGTATTGAGTTGGTCTTGTGTTGTTGAGTTCGGACAGGCATAAGTAAGCACTTGATGATGGAATGCATTTTAAGTTCAAGTTCAAAGACATAGTGGAATTTCACGACTATTGAATATCCCAGAAATAAGACAGCAACTCAGTTGTTTGACATCAATGGCTGTCATTAAATGCTAATCCAACATTATATATGGGTTGCATAACTGCAATTTGGACTCATCCCAGATTATAGAACAGTGACTTGTGTTCACTCAGAATAAAATAAAGGAAGTGATTGTAAATTTCTATCTTATGCACAATTTTTGGCTTGTGTTATAAGAGTCGTCTATTCTTTTATTAACATTGAGCTCTTTTGGAATGAAGTGAAGGAAATAGTTGTGATCATTTCAGACTAAGGCCATTGTATTCCAAAGACTGCATCCCCATAAGGAAATGTAATTCCTCCTTAAAAAGAGAGAATTGTCTAAGTAAACAACAAATAAACCCCAACGGAGATGTGGAACCGACAACTGACAAGGGAAAAAATTTAATCAGGTCTACAGCCAGAAACACAAGGTCTGTTCTTTTCCAGCCATCTGCGCCTATTTGCATTGAACGGCTCTGATAAAGCTACCCCTGTTAGCACTGAAGTGCTAAAGCTCCCAAGCCGACATCTGTATATTTGAAAGTCATAGCTTAAACTATGGTCATTCAAGTGCTACCGGTTAGCTGCAGTGCAAACTGTCAAAGCTAATGCTATTACATTAGTATTCAAATGCTAGCGACTTTGCTGTGATGCTAACTGTCGCGTTGGTTGCACCTCATTAAAAAGAGCAATCAGTGGCACGCTGCTTATCAGCAGGTGTTTGGAGCGGAGTGGCTCATCAGCATAAACAAATTAACCTTAGATAGATGGAGCCCAGAGGCGAAAGACAGGGAAACGGATGAATAGAAAACATGAATGAGAAACAAGCACGATAACCTGTCTGTCAGATCCACTGGGCTAGATAGAGACGGCACTCTGAAAGATGAGGTTATTCCATTGGGGTTTTGTTATTGTTTTTGTTATTGCTGTTTTGTTATCTAACCTTGTCATGGACACATTCCCTGCCTTGTTTGTCATCCACGTAGCTTTGATAATGTTGGCCTAGGCTAGCCTGACTAAAACTGTGCGTGCTGCGACATCAAGCATCCTCAGTTGGGCGATTAGCAGTGTTCATTTGGACACTGATGAATCAGTCAGTGATTCATAACATGATGAGTTTGTATGTGATTGGTTAATTCTGAACACAGCCACATCCCCTGTTATAAGAGGGAGTGCACACTTATGCAACCAGGTCATTGTGAGTTTTATTTTTTATTTATTTGTGTTCCTCAAAGATTCCAGTTTGTTTTTCAATTGAATTGTACAGTGGGGAGAACAAATATTTGATACACTGCCGATTTTGCAGGTTTTCCTACTTATAAAGCATTTAGAGGTCTGTAATTTTGATCATAGGTACTCTTCAATTGTGAGTGACGGAATCTAAAACAAAAATCCAGAAAATCACATTGTATGATTTTATAATAATTAATTTGCATTTTATTGCATGACATATGTAGGTCACATTAAAGGTGGAAAAAGTTCTGACATGATTTATCTTTGTCTAATTTTACATCACAAGAACCTGGCATTTTAACAGGGGTGTGTAGACTTTTTATATCCACTGTATATGATGCAGTTCATGGACATTGTTTAACTTTAATATGAATAACTTTTGAAAGTGCAGTCAGTCCTAGGTTATAGGAAAAGGCAAGCCCAATATTGTTTTTAGGTATTCTTCCTGAGTGAGTTGGCATTAGCCTCTATGTACCCGGATAAACAGGAACCTGTCACCTGTGAAATTGCTCCATTTGCCAACACTTTTTCATTCGACAGAAATTACAAATAAATTAAACAGATTGACTTTTGTAGTGAATAATAGTTTTATTAATGACAGCAATTTGAAAGTTCAAGGTTTTCTTTTGTTGTGCATTCCAGCCTGAGGGGTGGCTGTCTTCTGGCTGTGCCATGGCGAAGAATATATGAGCATGTGACCTTTTTAGGCCGCATCCATGTTTTTGTATGTTCAGATGACCTGCAGGTCTCTAAATACTGTGTTCAGAGTCTTTAGGCAGAAGCTGTTGAAAAAATGAAATGAAATAACAAAATACTGTGATAAGGGAGTTCCATTTAATCACAAAAGCTGATCAACAGGCATCAAGGGACCAAACATTGTACAAACGCTTCATGCAGAAATTACGATATCAAACGCCCTATTTTGCCTCTGAACTGAGCAGTGTCTCCAGTTGTGTGCCGACCCAAACGGGCTCCTAGGGCTTTCGTCGTCTGTGATTATAGACCTGCATGTTAACGCAGCCCTCCGTCCAGCCTCCTCTCCGTCCAGCCTCCTCTCTGTCTTCTGAGATGGTTTTCATGTCGGTGGAGCGCTTGGCCCGCTGCCTGGAACGTTGCGGCTCTGTGTTCTCCGCACTGCACCACCACCGCCGCCGTGTCCCCACCACGCGGTGACACCTTGGCATCGTGCCCGAGGCTGGCACTTGGTACCCGTGACCCTAATGTTTCATTTATTCACACTTCGTACTATCGGACTGTGTGCTTGGCTTTCCAATATCTTCTGTGTGCTTTCTATCGCTCTCCCTGTCTCTATCTCAATGTTTTTCTTTCTCTCTCTCTCTTTCTCTATCCCTCTATCCCTCTCTAATCTGATATAGATATAGATATCTCTCTATCTTTATATGGCTCTCTCTGTCTATTTGTCTTTCATGCTCTGTCTCAATGCATTTCTAAAAGCCCCCCCCCCCCCCTCTCTCTGTCTGTCTCTCATTCTCTCGTCTCTTTTCCATGTTCATCTGAGAGCGTTATGATTTGTGTGTTGTTGTGGGAGCCAGCACGGCCCTAAGAAACCATGGCAAGCGAGGGGAACAGTCACAGCTGGCGTGTCGTTTGTTCCCCCGCAACGAGCCGGAGTGACAGGATGAAAGTGTGTTTGAGATGTCTACGCTGTTTTTATTTTTTTAAATTTTTTATGATTTTACAGAAATACGTCTTAGAGGGTAGTGGAATTTAATGATATTGATATAGCAGTGTGTTTGAGTCCTTTGAGGGACGTGGCTTAGATACAGTCCACAGCACAGCTTGCAAATATCACCCA
Organism: Esox lucius; assembly: GCF_011004845.1. NCBI lineage: Eukaryota > Metazoa > Chordata > Actinopteri > Esociformes > Esocidae > Esox > Esox lucius. The sequence goes on from NC_047593.1 coordinate 15,556,376, forward strand.
ACTGAATACCTATCATGTATTAATGTAACTTATTTTTTCTGTTTTCAGAGTTGAACTTAAGACCACGGAGAGCTGGTGGGGGCATCTATTATAGTGATACATTGGCGTAACAAAGTTAGACAGTCTAACTCTTCCAAAGAACATCAATATCAGTCTCGCTGACACAAATCATAGGGCGTACTGATTCACTGGCTAATTATCCAAAATGTCTGACAGTCCCTCTCCATAGAGCAACATGAGGAAGTCTCTCCAAATGCCAACAGTGTGTCCCGAAATCCCAGAGCGGAGCTAACTAACGCCCACTGTTCGGGAGGAGAGGATGGATGGAGGAGATTACCAAGCGTTCAGGGTTTCTGCTGGGCGCCACAGGGCGGACTGCCACCAGTCTCCGTCATCCACACGGCGAGGGTGGGCGTGTGGATTGTCTGGTGCCGGCCCGATAGGCCCGAGCAGGAGCTGGATGCAATGTTTGGAGGCTGGCCACCCGGTTTCGGTTTGAACCACGCCCATGATACAGTTTGGCTTCTGTTCAGCATCAAGCCTAGCTGAGAATTATGAGTAAAATGGGTTCGCCTCACAAAAGGACGGTTGGTCATTTTATGTGGTCGGAAGCTCAATGCTGCAAGATGACATTTACTTTAATATAGGGGAACTACGTTCTGTGACACAAACTCTGTTGCTTTGGGTAAAGAAGAATTGCTGTTATATATATCATTGCGCTATGCCTAATATGCAGTATAATGAGTGGCATCGTTTAATTTTTTTGCTGCGCTCACAATAATAAATAGCCTAGTGCCACCAGCAAAAAAACATGGACATAGTCTGTTTTTTCCTTGTTATCTAGTCCAGAACATCTCACATTGTGTAAAAACAAATCCAATTAATTTTTTTGTCACTCAAACAGTGTAAAGTGCTGTTTGCTCTACTCTAAACAACACTGTTGGCAAGATCTGCTCACTCTCTATAGCAGAAATGGGGGTACAAAAGCTAGAATAAAGAGAGACGAGGGAGGGGGCACAAATGACTGCATAAAAAAAAACACAGCAGCCCAGAGATGAGCACCACATAAATACAAAACGTGAACAGAAATTCCCTGGAGCAGCTCTAAAAGCAGATTTTCATCTGCAGAACTACCACCTATAATTAAAAAAAGAGATCTACAATCATGTAGAAACATCCTACCTATTTGATTTCCAACAGCAATGGAAATTCATATAATGTGTAGAAGTTCTATAATGGAGTCCCTATGCGGAATACTCACCAACCAATCACAGTCACCTGTTTTAACTTCCATTGGTCTCCCAGATTTGGTACCTTACTCTTGTTCATCCAGATGGCTTAGAATGAAGCATGAGTATTGCCTTCCTTTCGCTATTGGTGCTGTGATCATGTCCAATGTCAACCTGGAGGGATCACTTTATAATCACAATCTGTCTCTGGAATCGTTTTGATCTTAGGCCAATGTAATTTCTACTCCTGATAGTGAGAAGCCCCTCCTTTGCCCTGTATAACTTTAATATTACCTTTGAGAGAAGGAGAAATACTACGGATTAAAGACCGTTAGAAAACATTCCTGCATTTGGCCTTCTATCTTTCATGCTTTCTTCGTTTTCCCATCTTTTCCAGTTAGACAGATATAGATCTTGAATCTATTAGATTGGAGCTCTCTCGCACTTTATCTCCCTGCCTCTCTTTTTCTCTGTCCCTACCTCTGTGTGGGTCTCAGTGTAATTCCACCCTGCAGTCTTTTTGAAGATGTTAAGTGTTGGATCCACTCCTCCTCATCCTCAGACCCGTCACATCACGTTTGTCTGATGCAGACACTTGTGTAATCGCCCCTCATCACACACAAAATGAGAGCCACTAGAAGCAAGTGCGTGCGTGCGTGCGTGCGTGCGTGCGTGTGTGCGCGTGTGCACGCACAAACATGCCCACACCTGAGTGACATCCTGTTTTTCTGTATGCACACACTCAGTGTTATTATTTGCACAGACAGACATTACCCAACTGGCATACATACACACGTGCCAAAGCATTAGACGTTCACATTTTCAGAATCACACTTGACATGTTTGCCAATTTCAAATGTGTATTGGCTGTGCACGCACGCGCGCGCACACACAGTAATTCACTTACTACACATTCAGTTGCAGTGCAATTGTCAAATTATGTCTCCTTAGGAAACATTCTCAAAGGCACAGCATTTGTGTTCCTGACTATTCGAATTACCCAAGTAAACAAGAAAATGGCTGTTTAAAAACATTTAAGGCACAGACCTGCACACACATTCATTGGGTTGTCTGTGTCTTCAGTTGTTTGTATTTGTGAAAGTGTATTTGAAAGTGAATCGTTACCTGTCAGGTTTTCAATGGATTCCTACAAGAGTAGTCTGGGTTTTGGCAAAACGTAATGGGGATCTGAATATAGATAATGTCGCTGACATACACCCACAAAAGCAGTTGTTGTTTTTTTCTTTCATTGTGGGGACCTGAGATCTAACCCTGACCCAGAAATCCATGTTCCCTAGCCCTAAACCTAATCCTTAACCTAATTTATCTTATTTTTTTCTTTGTGGGTACATCTGGTCCCAACAGGAACACACAAAGATGTATCACACACACATTCACCAATATCTTTCTAGAGAGTTGTCAGATAGTATCATTATCAAATGGCAGTCACAACTAGTCTGACTTACCGAGTACAAAACCATCTCAGCTTCCACTCTTTGGAAGTGTATGGTTGACTTGATTTCTCCTTCAATGGACATAGCCATTTTTCGTGAGATGGCCAGGAACACTAAAAAGTGGCGCTATATGTTTACAGAATTCACCATTTTGGAAAATATCTATTTTTCACTATTCTGACGTGTTCTCATTTCTTAGAACGTTGCAAATCTTATCCGGCATCCGTGTCACAGACACCTTTCAGCTGCCTGCAGATGTCCCCTTTAAGTTAGAATGGAGTCCTACCAGTTGTTTTCCCTTTTACAGCCGTAGTCATCCTAGGAACACCACAGTGAGATGCATCCGCCACTGTCGCACGCGCAACGATGTTCCGCATGGCTTTTCGTACACAACGAAAGGCTCCATCTGAGCCAGAGCAAATAGGTTTTTAGTGTTGCTAGACCAGGAAATCTGAGCTATGCAAATTATGTCCCAGATTTGACAGATTTTATCGTAGCTCCTCACAGGCAGTGTGGTGGAAATACAAGGTCCCAAACTAGGCGACTTCTCATCTATTATTGTAATTTTTTTTTTACACTACTTTTAAATCTTTAGATCGAAATGTGTGCCTTCTGGGTTCTTCTGTTCTTTAAAGGGCCAACATGCAAGAGCTACTGAGAGAGCAGGCAATCCAGTGTGTGAGAAAATACATTCAGTTTGAAATATACTTGTGCTTCAAACCTTGAATTGTTTAATAAAATATGTTGTCATAAATGATAAATCTAATTTGGACAGCTACTGTAAAACTATTCTAAAGAGATTTGTTTTATACAAACCAGGTACTTCAAAACCAACTGAAAAAGAACCGCCAAGATGGAAACACGCTCCTTAAATGTGTGAAGCTTCACCGTAAACCTTAAATTCATACTTTACTTGAGTACAAGTGCTAAATCTTATATTTATTTTCTTCATACTCCAGCATGCGTTGCGAATTGAGGTTTTCTATGCATCTATAATTTAGAAACAAGCCAAAATCTGTCTTTTTTTTCATATGATGAATTTGCCGCTTTTATTCAATCCTCAGCAGTTTTTTCAGTGGTGTATACGCTGTAGGAGAATACACAGTTGAGCTGACTGAGTTTGGTTACATGAGTACACACAGACATGAAAAGTGTAAGGGCACCACTCAACAACATTTTGGGGAGTTGGTCATCTCAAGAAATGTAATGTGAATCGTCACAGTGTGTAAGACATTAGTTCAGGCTGTATTTGTTTCATTGTTGTCTGTTGGCAAAGTAAAACCTTTCTTTCTGGGCTCCTGAACTGGAAAGTGGTAATGTCACTGTCTCGCCGTATAGGTGTGTCATTGCGACCTGAGTTCATATCCTGGTTTTTGCATTCCGACGGTCTGGGGTTAAGTCAAAGAAAGGTGCAAATTAACTCAACACCGGCTGGCCTTGGTGGACAAGGCTTTTTCGCCTCGTTGTTCTTCTAGTGACTCCTTGTGGCGGGTCAGGTTCCTGCGGGCCAAGTTTTGCTTGTTGGCTTTGGTGTGATGCAGGATGTAGAAAATGTATGTACATACCTTTTCACCAAGGTTTACACAAATAACCCCCACTTTGTTAATCCACAGAAAGAATTCCAAGGAGAACCATTTAGGATTCGTTCCATATTCAATCCAACACGAGCTACTGGAAATGTGTAATATTCTAACTAGTTGATAACCTTTTACTGCCTCATGCACTTCTCACATTACATTAAATAATCCTGTATGTGCATTTCAATGGACTTAACCCCTATCACCCACTGCACATGTGATTCTCTCGAGATGTTTGTACTTGTGAGTAAACTAGTCAACCGCTAGCCCAGTCGTTTCCTCTGTACAGTAGTCGACTGTGTTTCTGTCATTACGCCATAACTCATAACTAACAGGCTAGTATTCAGTGTTACTCATGCCGTCGCACGCATCTGTGGTTGATGACTCCGATAAGCTCTCAAACCGTGTGTCAGGTTCCTTGAGGGAAACTAGAGTGCTGACGACTCCGGGGTGACCTCATGCAAAACGTTCTCTCGCTGAATTCCAACACAACAAATGATAGTGAAGTGATTCATTTGTATGTTGATCCCCTTGCCCGTCCTGTCCCCCCCCCGTCCCGTCCGTGTCCCCCCCGTCCTGCCGACCCCCTCTTTTTTTCATTGTACATTGTCCTTTATGAAGCCTGGCTGTTGTTCTTCCAGCGAAGCAGAAAGAAGAAAGGAATCATCCCCCATCTGTGTTACATGCAGCGGTACATTCATCTTATCTGGTTTCCTGTGAGGCTGACCTGTCTCTCAGATAGCAGACCAGGTCCCTCAGTTGTTTTCCGGGTAGCGGTAAGCGAGGACAGCCGTGTTCTTTCCCCGGCACGAGAACGTGTCGAAGCACCTCTTAGTTCGTTCTACATAGCGCAGCTGAATTAGTTCCTGCATAGCGCCATTGTTTTCTGTGGCTCACGGCTGGGACGGCCAGATATGGGGGTCTGAGAAAGAACAGAAAGCCAACTACAGACACTCCATACGTTATCGCCCCCTTTTTTTTAAATCTGACTGGGCAATGCTTAGGCTCAAACAATTAGAGACAAGGCTCATCCCATGTCTATCACGCTGCTTTACGGTGTGAATGCGACGTGCTGGTTGGTCACCTGTTGATATATCTTTCAGACTCACTCTTCTCTGTTGGGACTGGAACCGCTGGCCTAGTTTTTCCTCCCCGACTGGTGATTCAGCTGTGCAGTGTCCCTCCAGACGGGACGGTGTCATCATCGGTGCAGTGAACTGACAGTGATTAGCAGCGGGGACCAATTAGGAGTGAAGCCGTTGGCCGACAAGCCAAGTCATCACATCCAGCATCTGGGCTCCCCACCTGTCAAATACTCCAATTGATCCCCTATAACTGTGGAGAGTGAGGTATGTTTGGTGTGTGTGTGTGTGTGTGTGTGTGTGTGTGTGTGTGTGTGTGTGTGTGTGTGTGTGTGTGTGTGTGTGTGTGTGTGTGTGTGTGTGTGTGTGTGTGTGTGTGTGTGTTCGAGGATGACACAACATTGTTACCACTGATCGCATTTGGTAAGTTTTTGGACTTCTGGACATTTGTTGGAAAGCTCCAATGAATGATACATGACAGGATTTAAAGTTACTGGTAGTGCTTACAGGAACAGGTCTTTACTGGTGGTGGTTCCATCCCGAACAGGGGTTTACTGGTGGTGGTGACGGCAAGAACAGGGCTTTGTTGAGGTTTTGCTATTCAGTAGCTCTCTGGTCGGATAGAGGGGAAACTACATGCAGGGTAACTACATTCTGGCATTGAGCTTGTGTTCAGAAAGAATGTTTCTAACACATTATGCCTGTGCTTTTGTCCTTCAGAGGTAAAGGGATGTGAAAACAAACAATTTGTATTTATTTTCTTATATACAGTGTCTCACAAAAGTGAGTACACCCATCACATTTTAGCAAATATTTGATTATATCTTTTCATGTGACAGCACTGAAGAAATGACACTTTGCTGCAATATAAAATAGTGAGTGTACAGCTTGTATAATAGTGTACATTTGTTGTCAAAATAACTCAACACACAGCCATTAATGTCTAAACCGCTGGCAACAAAAGTGGGTACACCACTAAGTGAAAATGTCCAAATTGGGCCCAATTAGCCATTTTCCCTACCCGGTGTCATGTGACTCATTAGTGTTACAAGGTCTCAGGTGTGAATGGGGAGCAGGTGTGTTAAATTTGGTGTCATCGCTCTCACACACCCTCATACTGGTCACTGGACGTTCAACATGGCACCTCATGGCAAAGAACTCTCTGAGGATCTGGAGAAAAATAATTGTTGCTATACATAGAGATGGCCTGGGCTATAAGAAGATTGCCAAGACCCTGAAACTGAGCTGCAGCAAGGTGGCCAAAACCATACAGTGGTTTAACAGGACCGGTTCCAATCAGAACAGGCCTTGCCATGGTTGACCAAAGAAGTTGAGTGCACATGCTCAGCGTCATATCCAGAGGTTGTCTTTGGGAAATAGACGTATGAGTGCTGCCAGCATTGTTGGAGAGGTTGAAGGGGTGGGGGGTCAGCCTGTCAGTGCTCAGACCATACGCCGCACACTGCATCAAATTTGTCTGCATGGCTGTTGTCCCAGAAGGAAGCCTCTTCTAAAGATGATGCACAAGAAAGGCTGCAAACAGTTTGCTGAAGACAAACAGACTAAGGACATGGATTACTGGAACCATGTTCTGTGGTCTGATGAGACCAAGATAAACATATTTGGTTTAGATGGTGTCAAGCGTGTGTGGCGGCAATCAGGTGAGGAGTACAAAGACAAGTGTGTCTTGCCTACAGTCAAGCATGGTGGTGGGAGTGTCATGTTCTGGGGCTGCATGAGTGCTACCGGCACTGGGGAGCTACAGTTCATTGAGGGACCCATGAATGCCAACATGTACTGTGACATACTGAAACAGAGCATGATCCCCTCCCTTTGGAGACTGGGCCGCAGGGCAGTATTCCAACATGATAACGACCCGAAACACACCTCGAAGACGACCACTGCCCTGCTAAAGAAGCTGAGGGTAAAGGTGATGGACTGGCCAAGCATGTCTCCAGACCTAAACCCTGTTAAGCATCTGTGGGGCATCTTCAAACGGAAGGTGGAGGAGCGCAAGGTCTCTAACATCCACCTCCGTGATGTCGTGATGTCGTCATGGAAGAGGACTCCAGTGGCAACCGAATGAAATGTTGCCACCATCTTTTTTTTCCAAGCACAATTGATCAAATTCACAATCTACTTAGAATATCAAAACAGGCTAAGCACCTAACACCTGTTCTTAAAAGGAGTTTAACATCCACTGTTGTTATCTCGTATCCTTGTGATAAGGCGCCTTCGGTGCAGTTTGTGCACCGACGCACCAGTCATTGTGTTGTGAAGTTGATCTGGGGCAGCTAAGTGAGCATACAGCACAGCTGACCGGTCTCTCCAGCCTTGACTCAGTGCACAATCAGGCAGGTCTTGCTCATTTAAAATCTGTTCATCATGATTAAAAAAGTGTTGTATGTTTTTATCTGGTAGTATGAATGGGCTGGCTCAGCCTGGGCTGAATGTAACTGAAGGTTTGTTTACACAATCAAACATCAAAAATGCCCAGAAGGATCAATAGCCTGGGGACTAAGTTTACCCTACAACTAAACGGATGCACTGGGAATGCTTGTTTTTGGACCTCATTTTGAAGTGTTGGATCTCCAGTGATGCATCAGACTCATATCTTTGTTCATCATCTTTGTTCCAGACATAAGCCTCATGAAACCTTTATAAAAATATATACATTTTACTTTACTTTTTTATTTTTATTACCTAACTTGCATTCAGACCTTTCAAGTGTTTTCATAACCACACACCATCACTGATGGTTACCTTGGTTTCCTAGCAAAAAGGGGACGTGTGGAACCACATGAGTGAGGAGATCTGTATGCTGGACCCAGAAATTATGGAAGATATATTTTTACACAGAAAATGTGTTGATGAAATATCAATACAAATATTGAGCAACCTCAACATTAAACTACTGATCCTGTACACCCATCTATTCTGTAAAGGGAACCTCAGCGCCCATTAAAGTTATAAGTCCCTGCCATGACAGCTCATCACGTGCTGCAGGGAAAACCGACTCCCCAAACCTGTGTAATTCACTCTGACTGGTTCTTAGTTATACATGGTTTAAATGTTATGCATGAGATACTGTAGCACCGAATCCAACAGAGTGGGAACAAATTCAAGCCAGTTTGTTTTGACATGGAGTAAATTACTCCAATGATACTCATACACAGATGGTCCAGGTGTGGATTTAGGGTTGTGACCCGGTTTTTATTTGCTGGATGGCACAGGAGCAAAGAAGAAGCGCAGTCATGGAAACATTGTGTTATCAGTTGCGTTTAACGGGGGTATGTGATTGGTTAGTGGATGGAGGCCCTGGTTTGGAGGAAGCCGGGTCAGAAACCCAGTAGGACATCCTGACAGCCTAACAGCACCTTGTCACAACATGCACACGTTTTCCTCTCAGAAGTGAGTAGGGAATGGCCCAGGCGACGCAAAGAATGCATGCTACAGCTATGGCTTGTGGATGGCCTCTAGTCCATCAGACGAAACACTTCATATTTAATTTACGCCACGGTACGGAGAGACACACCCAAACATCGGTATAGACATCAGCCAAATTGGTGTAAATGAAAATCGGCTATTGGTATGAAGGATTTTCTTATCGGCGCCTCCCTGGTTTAGCCACCTAGCTAAAATAGGCTACAACAGAGAAGGCCCTGGATATACACACCATTGGACAGTAATAATGATCATGTTGCATAACTGTAAGACGACAGCCAACGTGTACACTGAAGGCACATTGTTTATCCGTAGATATTTGGGTTCCGTAACTGTTTGTTTGTTGTTTATGGCTCGGGAGCGTACCTGTCACTCAAGTGCCCCACACCAAGGTCTCATACTCCACCACACTGCCTATAAATAGGTTGATAACCGTGTGTGTGTGCGTGTGCGTGTGTGCGTGCGCGTGCGTGTGTGTGCGTGTGCGTGTGCGCGTGCGCGCATTGTCACTGGCAACCACAAATATTACAGCAACGTAGCCTGTGTGTAATTTTAAAATCACACTGAGACTGGTGTTTTAAAAGTGGCAATCCAACGAAAAACGGCCTGCGCCTCTACATCATGTCTTTGCTTGCCTCATTGCTTAAACTGTTGGAGGTTTCCTGTTGCTAATAGTTCTCAATTTGTTCAGCTCTTCTTTCGCACTGTGCTCACCTCACTCGCTTTATTGGGCGACCACTTTTTTTTTTAAAGCACCAATGCAATGATGCTAAAGCACTGACTGAAGTGTCTCCCCACAACTTTCCTTGACAGTTAATGCAGGCTAATCGGCTGTCTTTATACGCAGAACTGTTTTCATTTCAGCAGTAAGCAAGAACAAGCCTGCCTCTCTCCATGAAAAAGGATGTGCTAGTATAAATAAGTATAGGCCTGTGAAAATAAATGTCCAACAGCCTTTGAAGTTTATAGATTTTCCAGGGATTTTACGAAGGTGAAGAGCCGGGAGGTTTGTGTTTGTCTGCTTAATGTGCCCAGAAACGGCTGAGCGAGAGTCGTGAGTAGTCAAACTCAGTAGGACGCAAAAGAATAGCTAGCTATTATGCCATTCATTAACATGGGGGCTTTGAATATTAAGGCCTAACTGTTAAAGTGCAATAACCAAGTTGACCTGTCATGAAATGGCAGATCTGTTCCCCCACGATGTGCTGTAAGGTCCCGAGACAAGCATATCCACAGCATCTAATTTACAAAAATACCTACATTATAGACACTCCTATTATTCTAGCTAAGCTACAGTGCAATTATGCACATATTGTTCTTTAAAATGAGTACACCTTATTGTCTACTGCTATAAATGGCATTGATTCTGCCTAATTACAGGAACTGCTCAAATGTCCTGTTCTGAATGCGTCATGCCGACATAACTTCAAACAATATTGGCCTGAATTATATAACCAACCATTCAGATGAATTTTTTCCAACAGCGTGGTTCTAGCCTTGACAGGCTTCAAGAGCTAAAGAAGAATAGCTGTAGTTAAGAAGCAGCCGAGAGACCAGGGACGTAAATGTGCACGGACAACCGTGAAGGCAGACGGATGTGTTTAACCGAAGTTCGAAGCTATATGCAACCAGTCCTTCATTTGCTTAATGTTTGTCATCGTACTGCAGTGAATAGCCTATAGCCTAGCTGTTAGTTTGTCAAATTCCAGATTGCATAAGTGCTTTAATCTCTCAAATTGATCAAGCTACTATGGCACATGTGCATTATCATGCTTAGGCTATCGCTATAGAATGCAATAATGGAATTCTTTCTAGGTTATGAAAGCCAGTAAATTTATAGGCAGTTCAATAACTGCTAAAACGCCATTAGTGTTAACCAGAGGCAATTTTTGTGATTTGGGGGCCCTATGAGACTGGTTCAGGCCCCAACATCATCTGTTTTTTACTTTATTGTCTTTATCAAAGCCATATCAGCAACGTTTTGCACATACCTTATTTTTTTTTACTGTTTAATAGAACTGCCACTTCCAATGATACTTCCGTTGCTGCCCGTTTCTGTAAAGCAAATCAATTAGTTTAAAAATAATTATCTGAAGAGTACATACACTGCCTTATACTATGCTGCACCTTTCCTTGTCTGTCAGCTGAGAGGGCCACATATACCTGGATGAGACATTATATTCTGTGTCACTACACAGTCAGAGATTTTTGGTGGAGTCAGTAAACATCAAAACATCAACATCGCTAATTGGTGATCAGTAGCACTGTCGCTATCACCATCATAATCATAAAGTGTGACCGTAATCAAAATGCGTCATGTTAGAAGACTTGTGATGGAATTTAATCAATGTTTTCTTAACCTCTGTCTGGTGGCTGTTCGTGGTGGTCCAGGTCAGGGAAAACGATTTATGTGACTGTCAGCCGCTAAGCTATTCACATTTGACACATATAGTAGCCGCTAAGCTATTCACATTTGACACATATAGTAGCCGCTAAGCTATTCACATTTGACACATATAGTAGCCGCTAAGCTATTCACATTTGACACATATAGTAGCCGCTAAGCTATTCACATTTGACACATATAGTAGCCGCTAAGCTATTCACATTTGACACATATAGTAGCCGCTAAGCTACTACTTGTTCTGGACACGCTATTTTCCTCCTCCTTTTTTCTGCCATGCTCACATGAGAGTTTCATATTTAAAAAATGTTTTTGTCCATCTCTTGTGTAGTGTTGTAGGCTCAGGCTGACTGAGTAAACTACCGGTCTCAAACACAAAAAATTTATTGGAAGAAATTATTTGATTGGTGTATCATTTTGAGTAGCACGATCTGGGGCCTTTTTTACAAAACATTTTATCTTACCACTAGGAGGACTCCTAAACAGCACTAAAAGTTCCAAGCTAAGAGTTTCCTCTTAAAACCTATTCACAAAGCTGCTAAGACCAACTTTTACTAAGGAACGGGGAGAAGTCTTAAGCTAAGAGAGGGGGCAGTGTTGACCTTGTTGCTATGGATGATTTTGTGTTCCGTGAACAAGCTTACTTACTATTCCCAGTGATTGGCTGATAGCGGAGGGGTCTCTGTCAGTGAATTCCTCATAGCAATACTGCAGAAGAATGTGTCACGTTGCCATATTGAAATGAAGATATTCAGATAAAAATGTAGGCTAAGTGTCACTGATTAAACGTGAAACCAAGAATGACATACTGACTAGTCAAGATATGTTCAGCTAATTGTCAGCCTCTTATATTTTTGGCAGCTCGTTCATCTTTTGATGCTGCAATAATTTGTGCAATCATGTGTCCCATCTATAGCACCGACCCCACTGGGTGGTCCAGCTACACCGACTTTGTTTCTTTGTAGTTGGCGAACATCACGAGGAGACCCAATGATTTGTCGCACTATATGGGGTCATGGGAGGGCATTTAGTGTTGGACTTAATATTCTACTGACAGATGACTGAGATATTCGTAGTTAGTCTGTGCTGCCTAGCTGCGTTTTCCCTGTGGCCAAGTAGCGTAGAGTTGCCACAACCTTGATCTCCGATGTTATTGGGTTGTTTCTGTTTGTTGTAGTGACAGCGTCCCTGACCAGCTCTACTATGGTCACTATACCCTCGCTGTTAAGTCAATACTTTGTTAAAAGCTCAATATAATTAAATGTTTCTCAAACATCGACCTGATTACGAGGCGGATTGCCGGCAGCAGCCCTTTTAGGATTGTTTGTGACTTGGTCTTAGTGACTTAGGTGTCCTCCTAACTTTTCCCAGATTTAGGAGCTGGTTTTGGGGCTAGAACGCTTTGTGAAATACTCTTAGGCTAAGAATGTAGGAGTCCTGAAGTTAGGACTGACACGCTCATTGTTTTTAAGAGTTTCTCCTAAATCAGCAGGTTAGGAGCTACTTTTAGCCTGATGATGCTTTGTGAATACGGCCACAGATCTTGATGAAATTAAATGTATAACATTTTTATTTCAGTTGGAATTTTCACAGGGCCCTAGGCCTTCTGGGTTCACAAGTGGCTGCCTTCCTTGCCTAATGGTTGCAACCGCCACTGATGTTAACAAATATCAACGGAAAACATGGCCTTCTCATTCACTGTTTCTAAACGGATCGCTGATCTCTGAAGTGGTTGTGTATTTAAAGTGGCCATAAATATACTCGCACACAACCGGTTTTGGTCCGTTTCGCGTTAAAACCTCCCTTCCCTCCGATCAGCTTCAGGCGGCGCCAGAACAAAGAACACTTCTATAAAACTCTCATATGATGAGTTAGACACTTTGAAGAAACTGCGCCGTCGTCCGCTTGATGCGTCGCTGAGGGAAAAGAGTGCAGTTCCACAGATATGTATTTTCTTTTCAGCAGTTTTGCTTTAGAAATTGTCTCTAACGCTCTTACTGAGAGTGTCATAAAAGACACCCTACGCAATCAGCACAGTCAATGATGGTGCTGTGACAAGTCGTGACCGGTCACTCGCTGATGAAGTACCTGAGAGTTTAACGGACAAAACGCTTCCAAGGGCATACCTTTCTGTGGATAATCGTTGATGTCCAGGATCACAGTTCAATAAGCATGCCTCTCTCGGTTTCACTCTCGAGTAGAAAGGCCTTTCTGTTGTATGGTCATCAGTAGGGCATCGTCTTGGGTACAAGGGGCTTCTGTCCTGGTGTGACCCTGCATTAATCCAGTTCTGCGTTAATCCAGTCTTTATAGTAGGACTCTGCAGTGTAGACACGTGTGTTTGAGTGTCTGTCTGTGCATCCGTATCAGTTAGGGCATTTGCCGCCCCCCCCCGCCCCAGCCAAAACAAGAAAAGCCAGTAAAATAATCGTCCGCCAGCCAAATTGTCCGGAACAACTGTGAATTGAGAAGTTTCTAAAATGTCCAAAATGCTCACAAAATCCTCGTAAGGGACTTCAGTGAAGTCAAATTGGGCAATGCTGCCAAAGACCGCCTTAATTACCCCGATTTACAGAGTGCCGGCGGAGAATGGATTCTCTCTAAAAAACCGAATAAAAACGACCTCCGTATCGTGTCTTCCGGTGGGAAAATGTAACCAGATTATGCGCGTCACAGGCTGTTGGAAAGGAGTTGGGCAGCTTTGATTTCCCAACTGCAGGAGCTGACTTTGAGCAGGCCAAGATCCGCCGGTAACGCTGTGGTTCTCCGCTGATATGCTAAATTAATTACATTGGCCTACACAAATAGGCCGTGTTTTGTTATTCATTAGGCTGATTTAAAATGTTCAAGCACCCTGTATTTATCACTAAATAGGCTGTATATTATAGGTGATTTTCTGTGTTCAAACATTATTTATCAGTGAAGATGCATAGAGTTATGTTTTGCTCTCCGATAAAACCAATAAAACCTTGGTCTTGACTACTTGAAGTTTATGCCCAAAATCCAGGGGTGGTTGAGCTCTACCAGTAAGCCCTGTATGAACCAATCCAGCAATGCCGGCCAGATCATAATGTCAGGGTGCGATTGGACCAGCACACGGTACTGCTTGGGGACCTGGGGATCAGTGGGAAATGTCATGCTCTTGGGTAACACACAGAGGCCTGGCAGAGGGAGTGAACTGGGCCAGGCGGAACCGAATCTCAATGCATTTGTCTGTCCCCGAAACAGTATGATTACAGACTGTTTTTTGTTTTTGCAAATCAGTGCATGGCACTAACTGACTCACATTCTTCGCCTGTGCATAATACGAGTTACCTCGTTTAAAAATGTGTGTAGGATCTGGCATGCTCATGCTTGGCTTTGCTTGCCCCTGTTTGGCTCAGTAAAATAATTGTCTGTACCTTTGTTGATAACCTCTTACTGCCCTGTGTTATTCTGTATCCTTGGGTGACTATTCAGACATGCTGAGTGGGTCAGCTGCCCCTCCATCGATTGCCAAACATCTTGTCAACATGTGGCCAAAAAGATTGAGTGGATATTTTACCCCAATATGTATTTTTTCTTGTTTAACCGTAACACATTCTGGTTGATGCCATCGTCAAAATACTTGAATATTATATTACATCATATTTTATCTTGGCTTGTTAATGATTAAATAATAACCCCTTGGTCCCAACGATAATCTCATCAACCCTTTATCACTGTTCCTGTCTTTCACTTAGCGGAGTAGGCCTGAATTAGCGCCTCATTGTAATTCAATTATATCAGACAAAAGCATTTGGATAAATGAGGCTAAGTGATGGGCTGTGTGCTTTCGCTGGGCTGTGTCCAGAATGGCCTTATGTTCCCTACACGATCCACTACTTTTGACCGGGGAAATTTCTTCACTATCTGGGACTCGTCAACAGGCTTTGGCCATAGTTCAGAAACTCTAAATTGGCTTCACACTAAATTGGGTTTAATTAGGATTAACCAATGAAAGTCATTGTGGTCCTGTTTGAGCTGGGTGTCTTTTCTCCTCCTAATCATATTCCCCCCCCCCCCCCCCCTTTTAACTTCAGCTGTGTCATCAGAGCCATTAGTAATAACATGTTCTGGCATGGATTTAAATGAGTGTGTTGGTATTATAATTTTCTTTTATTTGATATTGTGATCGCCTTTTTGTTCTTTCCATGAAACATTGTGTGTGTGTGTGTGTGTGTGAGTGTGAGTGTGTCTGTTGTTTCATTAAATCCATTGTCTAGCGTTGCCGGATTGCCACGGTGACCTTGAGGACATCGCCGTTCCTCGATAACCACTGGATTGAGTGGGTTGGCATGGCAACGGGCGCGGCCTGATCATCCGGCTCTGGGAGCCAAACGGTGCGACAGAATATACTGTGGCACATTTGCACAAGCAAGATCCCAAGTTACTTTCTCATTACCCGAGCGGTAGATGCTGGGATATAAATGCATTTACTGCGCTGAGGTGATTCTTGTCATGCTTTGATTATCTCCATGAAACGAAGTGAGGAAATGAATGTCAAACAGGCCTCTGTTCCCCTAATATGACTCTGAGTGGACCTTGAAAACGATCATTGAATTCAGTCAAAACTTTACTTGAATTACCTTCTAATCTTTCCTGGAGAGGTGTGCGGTGGAGGTACCACATCAGCCAGCCGGGTAGCCGTTAGGGTTTAGGGTCTTACTCAGGGTCAGTTCGAGGGGTTTCCACCTTGCCCGCTCTTGGGTCGGACCTAGCAACCTTCCGGTTAGTGGGGAGATAAAGCACTGCAGTGGAAACAAAACATGGTACACCCTGCTGAGAGAAACGGACGCAGATGCCTAGTCACTCCGTTATCCGGATGTCTTCCTCACTCGAACCGATTACCGGGCAGTTTGATTCCTTTTCAATTGTCTTTGCTATCAATTGTGTGTGTCTGTGTATCTGCGTCTGCCAAAACGGGAGAAGCAAGCAGGGAAAAACACGGCCTACCTAGATGCTGATGGATGACTGCAATAAATGAGCTCATTTGAAATAATGGCTACTTTTCCCCCGGCGACGCGGCCCAGACACCTTATAGCTCGGGTAATTGTTTGTTTCTTTGTTTTTCCTCTTTGACTCTTCATCCATGATTCTGCCTGCTGTTTGTCTTGGTGTAGACACCCTTATTTAAACGTGTGTGTGTGTGTGTGTTTGTGTGTCTCCGTGTGTGTGTTTTCTCTTGAATCTGAATGTGTGTTTTTGTGTGTGTTGGTGGCGCTTTCCCCCCTAACTCACTTAACTTCTGCTGATGAATAGGACTTATTGCAGGGGTCCAAGTAGTGTTTGCACTGCTTTAGTTGATAGCTGCGATTCCTTGGATGGCGGGGATTCAGTCGCGCTAAATTGGAGGCTGAGATGAAGCCATATGTCCGTCGATCCGTCTGATCCCAGAGGACTGTCTAACGTAGGCCCCTCTGTGCAAGTGTCTTAGTGAGAGCTGTCTGGGCCCTAAAGGCTGGCCTCGAAGTGCCACACATCCAGCTACGTCAAATTGACTCTGGATCACACAACCAGGAGCCGACTGGCAAGACAGGAAATGACAGTCCATTATTGGTGTTAATCATTTAAATTGTGTTTCAGTGGGTTCACTTCTGTCGTACTCGCCTCATCTCCAATTATCTATATGAAAGTGTGTATATACTGCATTTACTCGATACCTGTTTAAAGCTATGTCTTTATGGACTGGTTTTGCAGACAGAGATTAAGCCTAGTCTAGGACTAAAACAGCGTGCTCAATGGGGTTTTCAATTGGAATTTTCCAAGTGTTGTCTTTTGGCTGAAAAGGTAAAAAGTCAACTTGGAAACTTGGTTGTCAAAATCTCAGTGTCCCAGATGTACAGTAATTCTGATTTTAATCACAAATTGCATATACAGCAGACTACTAGGATGGACTCTAAACTCCTGTACTATTCAGTATTATACTGATCTATTCAACTGCCTTTAATTGTTCCAATGTTAATCTATAACAATTGTTAAGAAGTTATTGTAAAACCTTCTGAGTTTAATATGTAAATGTTTCCAGCATAATAAAGTATTAAATGTATACAATCATTACTGTAGGGTCCCCTGGGTACGATGAGAACCTGCTAAATGACTTAAATATAAAAAAGAAAAACTTCTATGTAGGCTATATCCTCGAAAAACTTGACAGGCTCTTAGATTAATTGTTAGGACAGCCAGAAAAAGAGCTCAGACTTCAAAATGAGCAGACAACACTAGCCAACCGAAAGCCGTACCAAAGTTGTTGTTTTTTTCTCCCTAACCCATTTCTCCAAAAGTTCGAGTGACCGCCTAGTCCATAGCAATTTGTTCTGCTTTCTCAACGCATTGCCACACAAAGCGATTATAACAGTTTGGTTCAAGGCTGTATTACATTCTGATTCATAAATCTCCAAAAGGCGAGGGGAGATAACGGTAATTGAAACTCAAGAGGTGCACTGTAGCTATAGCACGCCTACGTGTCCCGAGCGGCACCCCGTTTCCTATTTTAGGGCTCTTCATTTGACCAGACCCAATCAAATGTAGTGCGCTACACAGGGTTCCATTTGGGATGAAGGTTGAGAATAATTGACGCCCTGTGCTTGCAGCCAAAGGTGTTCCTGTTTGTAGTATACGCTGGAGGCTGCATTGGATCATAGAATTCATCTTACACGGAGCCCATTCACAATTCCAAGTAGCAGGATGTTTTAAATTATATCTTGAAGGGCGGGAAAACGTTCTACCAAATGGGACAGTGAGGCTGATATAAGTAGGAGAAAACGCTTCCACCGATCATGGTTGTATTTTTGTAAAGAAGAATGTTCGAATGTGTAAAGATGAAACTTGCGAGACGTGGATAATTCCTTTCGCTACTTGCAGAGGTAAAAAAAAAAAAAATATGGTTAAAAATCTTAAACAAGGCAGTGTCTTTGTCTTTACAAAATGTTTGTGGAGTGAATGGTATGCAAACTATTGAAAGATATCAACGAGAAGCAGGAACTCTAATGAACCTGTACATGCTTCAATGTACACAAATAAAGCACACAAACCATATTGAAGTAGTTGTAATTATTTGCTTTTTATAGAAGATCTAGATTACTGCTTCAAGCTAATATGGTTGTCACTGGCTAGTTGGATTTTCATTTCACGCTGAGATGTTTTTATGTAGGTTTATTTTACAGCACTTATACTTCATTGCTATAGACAGTGGAAAAAATGGGAGGGAGTTTTTTATCCAACAGCCGTGAACCTGAATGAAACCCGTGCCATGTGTATCTGAAAGAAACCCGTGCCATGTGTATCTGAATGAAACCCGTGCCATGTGTACCTGAATGAAGCCTGTGCCATGTGTACCTGAATGAAGCCCGTGCCATGTGTACCTGAATGAAGCCCATGCCATGTGTACCTGAATGAAGCCCATGCCATGTGTACCTGAATGAAGCCCATGCCATGTGTACCTGAATGAAGCCCATGCCATGTGTACCTGAATGAAGCCCATGCCATGTGTACCACAAGTTACACTGGACCAAACTAGGGCACAGGATTCTTTAAAGAGTAATGAGATCTCTCCAGAAGTGTTCTCTGACTCATTAAAGGATTTTGGAGAAGCCATCACTCATGTAAGATATCAATATCTTAAAACAAGGTCCCTGCCTTTTAATTTGAGCCCAACATTTTTAGGATTTCACTGCATAATAGTGCTCTTATAAAATAATATAAATTATTAATTTATTTGAACTCCACTGTTTTCTTACTTTGGGGCCAGAGTAGATTATGTTTTTGAAATAGCTGATTATAGCACCTTCTTTCCATAATTCTGTGAATTATTTACAATGTTTACATATCTGGCACAGCTTGCTCATGTGTATTTTACATCTCTGCAGACAATTGAAGATATTATTTGGCCTAATACAGTAATTTCTATTCAGGTAGCATTGTGCAAAATGTATCCAGCAAGACCACAAAGTTGTTTAGGACACATTTCAGGAACACACATGTGTGGGATTAATTCCAAATCCTGTGATGGCCTTTTATTTCTTTTTCAAAATATATTTCTTTTAATTTTATTATTCCTTTTTTTAATCAGTATAATTCCAACATGAAAGAAATTGGGTTGGTTGTTTATAGTCAACAGCTGTTCTCAATTAGATAAGGAAATTAATGTGTGTTTTTTGATTATTTCAGTGTAATCTCCCAAACTAAACTCCATCTTTTATACAAATGCACTCTGATTGGTTTGAAACTATTTCTATATAAAAAAAAAAGACAGTGCAGTGCAACTGCAATTTCAGTGACTCTAAAAGGTTGTCATTAATTTGTACGTACAGTAGGTTTATATTTTCCTACCTTAGGTAAATGGACGCCTTTGATGACAAGCGAGTAAGGCTGACGGATGAATTGAAATCCTCTGATGTACGACTCGATTATCAATCTTCTATCATTAGCCGCGAGATGAAGTCATTTATCTTGGACTTGACAGCTTCCATTTTCTCCGGGCGCAAACCTAATCGAGGCTCTTGCCTTTTTGAGTCTCCTGATGAATTCCTCCACTCAGATGGCAAAACGCAGAAATCATGCCGCGATAGCCTAGCCAAATTGTTTTCCTTTACTTCATAAAGCTCATTCTGACTTCTGTCAGTCTCTTTGAATACGCAGTAGGTCAGGTTGCAGCTGTGTGTGTTTCTGGCACCGAGTTACATTGGGCTTAACAGTACAGCAACTCCTTCATTTACAACAGGGAATGGTACAAATGGTCTACTTGACCAAAACGTCCTCTTGTTTCTTTGCGTTCTTTCGGCAAACAGACTTCCGAGGAGCTCGGATATCGTGGCGTTTTGACATTCGTTATTCAGCAGAGCCTATTTCACTGAACCTCTTCCCTCCCAGTGTCTTTTTTTGAATTTCTTTTTACAGATTGGCAGTGATGTCCGATAGGTTGACTAACGCTTTAATCACGTCGCTCGGTATCGTTGCGTTGACGTGTCACTGAAGTGGGCGTTCTTGGATCATCTGGTCACGGGACTGTCCACTTTGATCAAACCAGGCAGTCTGTCATAGAGACTTTTATAGTCAGGATGCCGCCGGTGATATTCGCCCATCTCACAAGTCTTTCTACCTTTGCCACACGGTCAATGAAACTACGGTACCTACTAAGGCCCCCACACACACTGTTTGACCAGACCGATAGAAGTCTGGATCTCCTGGATAAGCCGAAACTGTTGCATACCGTCCTGGTAGCAGGTGCGTCGGCACACACTGCAGTGTTTGGAAAGACAAACAAAGGGAAGAAGAGGTTATTTATAAAGGCACAGTCGGATCGATCGACTGAGGTGAGCATTCTTCGTCTCCTCTCTATCCGGGGGGGTCTTTTTCAACCTCCTTTAGTGTCTTCTTTGGCTTTAATGAAATCTGTCATTGTTGAGAGTAAAATGGGGGGGGGGGGGCGGGGGGGTGTGGGATGA
Source organism: Esox lucius (assembly GCF_011004845.1). Lineage (NCBI taxonomy): Eukaryota > Metazoa > Chordata > Actinopteri > Esociformes > Esocidae > Esox > Esox lucius. The sequence continues at coordinate 15,577,030 of NC_047593.1, forward strand.
ATATTTGAAGACACTTCTAAGGCCAGAACTGTTGCGTGTTTCCCAGACAGTGGCAGCTGCTCCGGTTCTGAAAGGCTTCTTGGTGTTCTATGCAGGATTCTCACCCTTTTTCTTGTCAAGTACAGAAACACTTGAAGAAGGGCCGTAAATAAAGTAACAAGCAGACTGCTATAGTAGCCTGTTACAGAACTTGAAAAATACTGGTTTACTATTTAATGCCGTGGCACTTTTGGTGCTAATACACCGTGGTGACTTTTGATCATCTGTAGTACTTCCTGTATCATATGTAGTAGACTGTGGATTACTGTACTACACCCTTGTGTAGGGACTGCTGTAGAACTGTACAGTGTACTTCAGGAAGACACTAGTGGGCAGGCCTTGAGGTAGTCCTGAGCTGTGCTATATTGGCCGTGTACCACAAACCCCAACAGCTACTGATTTGTAAACCGCTAATCAAACCGTTACCTCGGTAACCAAGGAGACACGCAAACTCCCCCCGACCCCTCCCACCCCCCTCGTCCAACCACAGGGGCCATTGTTCCAGATCCCCGCCTGTCTGTTTGGACACAGATGATTGGCCGTAGTGGACGCCATGTACAGTGTCTAATAATATCCTTGAATACTCAGCAGGGCACCACTGGCGGCTCCTCCTTCATCTTCATCTCCTAGCTCCAGTTCATCTAACAAAGTCTGCCCGCCTGTCCTCCCCCAACCCCCCTCAACCTCCCCCAAAGCAGCCAACAGTGGCCAAGTACCCATTACTTAAGGCGTGCTCCGAATTCAATTTAGGGCTCAGTTCAAACTCGCATTGCTGTTTATTTTAAAAAAAATTTTTACATACAGACTGGCTATCAACAAGGATTGGGTGCTTCTTCATTAGTAAGGGCTCAGGGATTAATACTGTGAAGGGGTGGGATGTGGCTAGGTACGTGTTCTGTGGCTACAGTGGTCCAGTATTGTTCATAACAGAGGAAAGTTTTAGCCAGAGAGAGGAGAATCAAGGTGAGGGCAGGGGAGAAGAGAGGAGTGTAGAGGAAATAGGGGAGCAGAGGGGAGAGGCTAGAGAAGAAAATAATGGGGAGGAGAGGCTAAATCAATACCAGTACGGAAACACCTGCCCTATATCATCTGATGGATTCTAGAGGAATACAAATGCAGAACCACTAGTGATGTCATAATGAATTCTGAGGCCTGAAAACAACAGAAAGAGGTGATCAATTCGTGGTGGGAATGACTCCAGGCAACACATCCATTTTGAGAAAGTGAGAAGCCGCAAAACAACATTATTATCCATACCAATCAAATAAAAAGTGGAGTATGTGTTAACATAAAAAAAATATATATATACACTACCATTCAAAAGTTTGGGGTCACTTTTTTTTGTCCATTAAAATACCATGAAATTGATCATAAACACAGTGTAGACATTGTTGATGTTGTAAATGACTATTGTAACTGGAAACAGCAGATTTTTTATGGAATATCTACATAGGCGTACAGAGGCCCGTTATCAGCAACCATCAGTCCTGTGTTCCAATGGCACATTGTGTTTGCTAATCCAAGTTTATCATTTTAAAAGGCTAATTGATCATTAGAAACCCCTTTTGCAATTATGTTAGCACAGCCGAAAACTGTTGTGCTGGTTAAAGAAGCATTAAACTGGCTTTCAAAATGGCCAGGAATTGACAAAATGGTCAGTCTATTCTTGTTCTGAGAAATTAAGGCCATTTCATGCAAGAAATTGCCAAGAAACAGAAGATCTTGTACAACGCTGTGTAAAACTCCATTCACAGAATGACGCAAACTGTCTCTAGCCAGAATAGACCGAGGAAGGGGAGGTCTGGTGCAAAACTGAGAAAGAGGACAAACACATTAGAGTATCTAGCTTGAGAAACAGACACCTCTCATGTCCTCACCTGGCAGCTTCATTAAATAGTTCCCACAAAACACCAGTCTCAACATGAACAGTAAAGAGGTGACTCCAGGTTTCTGGCTTTCAAAGAAAAGCTGCAAAGAAAAAGGCATATCTCAGACTGGCCAATAAAATGAAAAGCTTAAGATGGGCAAAAGAACACACACTGGACAGGAAAAAGTGTTATGGACAGACTAATCTTAAGTTTGAGGTGTTCAAATCACAAAGAACATCATTTGTGAGACGCAGACCAAATAAAAGATGCTGGAGGAGTGCTTGACGCCCACTCTAAAGCATGGTGGAGGTAATGTGATGGTCTGGGGGTGCTTTGGTGGTGGTAAAGTGGGAGATTGGTACAGGGTAAAAGGGATCTTGAAGGAAGACTAGCACTACATTTTGCAATGCCGTGCCATACCCTCTGTACGGCGCCTGATTTGGGGCCATTTTACTACTACAACAGGACTGTGACCCAAAGTGTAGCTCCAAACTATGCAAGAACTATTTAGGGAAGAAGCAGTCAGCTGGTATTCTGTCTAAAATGGAGTGGTCAGCACAGTCACTGGATCGCAACCCTATTGAGCTGTTGTGGGAGCAGCTTGTTTCTATGGTATGTAAGAAGTGCCAATCCAACTTGTGGGAGGTGCTTCAGGAAGCATGGGTTGAAATGCCTTCAGATTACCTCAACAAATTGACATCTAGGATGCCAAAGGAATGCAAGGCTGTAATTACTGAAAATGGAAGATTCTTTGACAAAAGCGAAGTTTGAAGGACACGATAATTATTTAAATAAAAAATAATTCATTCCAACCCTGTCAATTAATTTTGCTATATTTCCTATTCAAACTCATTTCCTGTTTGTTTTTGTATACAAGGACATTTCTAAGTGACCCCAAACTTTTTAATGTTAGTGTGTATATTTTGGTTATTCCCTATATTTTATATGCATTCTAAAATGCACATGTTGGTGATAGAGGAAATGCGTGTGGATAAAGGTGATTCTGATTATTAATAATGAACCAATAGAGCTGGAGGCCACTGCATCCAATTGGTTGGGTTAAAAAGGAGTTAGAATTTTGGTTGGACATTGTGCTCAATTGACAACTAGAAGAATGTGATCGGTGATTGACCTGTGGTCAAGGCCAGCTTAGCAGACACTTAAGCTCATTCACTGGATAAAAAAACCCAAAAAACATTCAATATACTGTAGATTCCCCACTGTGCATTTTTAGTCAAGATCTAGTTTTAATCTGTGTCTGGGAAAACAGCCCTGGACGTCTGTCAGAAGACTGATCCTTGCAGAGCGGTGGCAAAGAGCGAGTCGCTGAAACGCTCAGGAACAGATGTTACTGGAGATGCTAATGGCCCGTGGAGCTATGATCTAATAGTCTAAATTCTCAGTCGGTTGGCAACATCACGACTAACCACACTGGGCAAACAGTGAGCGATGCGCCACAGTAGGAATGCTCTGCACTCTGCCTCAGACATTGATCCATTTTCTCTAGCTGCTGGCGAAATCTTCTATACTTTAAAATAAAATATTCAGTCTTTCTCTCCGATTTATTCCCCGTTTGTCTGTTTTCCCGTCTTTCCACGCTGCGAGACCGAGTGTCTGCTGACTTTGTGCCGTCCCTCTCAAGGGAACCCAGCGGTACTTCCAGCCCACGGTCCCATCGTGATACGTGGAGGAACTACAACTAACACACCTCGGTGGGATTGGATTTCTCAACTTTCCTCCGTCCCTCCCCCTTCGCCCCCTCCGCCCCTTATCTATCTCCCCCCGCGCTCAACCGAAGAAAAATCTCCCGTCGTCTGAGGAACCATGCCAATGTAATTACAAGCCCTGTTATTTCTCACCCTCCACTAGGCCGCCTCACACCGCTCCAGTCCCCCTACACTCCACTGGCCGGAGTGCTGTGGACATCCACACTCGCACTTATTATTTCTCGCTCTCCACTAAGCCCCCAACGGCTTCCAGGCCACTCCACTCCTCTCCGACAAGCAGACAGTAGCTGCTAATCCACAAAACGACATCCACAGAACGGAATCCACTCAAACAGATGGCTTCCCTCTCCTAGGCTGCCCTTTCTTTGTGATAATGGCAACAACAAAAAAAAAATGGCGCCCTCGTATACTGGAGAGAAATGTTTGAAATAACTCCCCGGAGATGTTATTGAGTTAAGACCCTGGAAAACTTCAGCCCCCTACTTTTAAATTGAAGTCCTTATTGGCCTGCTGAGCGCTGACCACAGCATGAGGTTATATTGTGATCGCTAGGGACCATCTTCACTGACCATTTCAGAAGATGAGAAGTATCATTTGAACATGCCGTGTCATTCCTTTCGGTCACACGAGGGGCATACACGTGAAAACTGAGTTCAATGGGTGTGAGTGGTGACGTTCACTCGCAACTGAGTGGTTATTCTAAATAAGGCCATGAGTCAAATCCACTCTGTCTCGCACGTGATTGGTCCACTCTGTGTCCATGGCCCTCATTGTCCCTGCAGTTGCGGACGAGAAAGAGAGTGAGAAGTTATCGAAATGGAGGGGGCGTTGCGGGTTGGTGGTGGTTGATGGCCGAACCAATGCATTGCGGTCGGTCCGCTCTGCCGTGAGTTATGTTCCGCCAGACTGGGACCATCCCGGGTTCCTCCATCTGACTCACCGGTCACCCACTCACATTCCTCCATATGCCTAATCACTCCTCTGTCCTCTCCCCAGAAGTCAGGAGGGAGACCGAATGAGGCAGGGAGAGAGTGAGGGAAACGGAGCGAGGGACGAGAAACCAAACATTGCATTTATTATTGATGACTGGATGTGTTGTTGTTTTGTCCTGAGACTGTACTTACCCGGTAAGTGGAATTTGATAGATTCCACAGTGTTCCGTTTGCCACATTCCTGCCAATGAAGCGAATGGCAAATATTCATTTAGAACAGAGTGAGTGAAAAAGGGGCGAGAGAGTGAGATGCAGGGAGAGATATGGAATATGGGGAGTGGAGAGAGATATGAAGTGTCAGTGAGGGGGAAGGGAAGTGAACTCTCAAAGGGCCCTCCATTGTCTCGTGTGATTAACTAAACCCATAGGGTGACTTGTGGAGTATAGCAAGGGGATCAATAAAGCCATCAAATTTGGGACACCAATTCATCATATTCCACTCTTTAAATAGTAACAATAAAACGTGAACTTCGAGAGAGGAAATCCTTCCTGTCAGTCTACAAGAAACAAACCTTGGTTACTGTTTAACATTTAAATTCAGCAGGAGTTTGTCTTGAAATAAAACGTGCATTAACAAATGCATGTCGGCCCATTATGCGCTCCTTATCTTTGGAGTCAAAACGTAGAAATACAGTGTGCCTTGTGTATTTACACTTGTGACGGCAACAGTATTGCAACAGGCTGAGCCTCTTTAGGGTTTAACTCACACTTACAGCTGGTCATTTTCACACCCTCAGCTTCGGGGACACTTGTCGAAATTGATGGATGCGTGCGTGACCGAAGAAGCGGCCGACCAAGGAGAAGGGACTCTTTTGGGATTTGGCCAAGTAAAGCTGACGAGAGAAGGCCAGGGACAGAGTCCATCAGGTGTAGGAGGAGCAGGGGCCGGTTCTAGGCATAAGGGACCTCTAGGGGGCCCTGACTGGTAAGCACTGCTAGGGGCCGGGGTCCCAAAATAAAATGTTGCTTAGGGCCCCCGATAGGCTCGAGCCGGTTCTGGCAGAGAGAGTCGGAGGTCAACTGTTTCGTCACTAGCTGGTAATGGCTCCCTCTAATTCTCTCTTCAGGACACAGGACCCCCTCCCGTCTCTATTTAACCCCCCCCTTTCTCTCCCCCTGACTCTGCCCACATGTCCCTCCTTCCCCCTCGCTTTCTCACCCTCCTTCCCCCTCGCCGCCTTTTCGCTCGCCATCCCACGCCTGTCTCTAAAAACAGCCATGCGGAATACAGAAAGAGTCTGCTAGCTGAAAGGGAATTTGTGTGAAAATTTATTTTTCCCCTACCTTCATCCACAGTGTCCATGCTATGAGGTTGAGCAAGGTGTATAGGATTACTCTCTCCCTTCCCTTTCTTTGTCTCTTTCCTTTTCTCTTTCTCCAAATGTCCAGCGTGTCTCTGTGTTCTCTGACTGTGAGCCCCCTCTCTGGGGTCGCCTCCAATGTGATGGCGGTGTTGTTTTATCTGGTTTTGATGAGGCCACACATTTCCCTCCAGCCAAGGTCATTTCGCCGCCCGTACGTAAGCATTTGCCATCCGTGAGTCGCCGATCAATATAAGGGGAATTGCTAGTGCGGCCATATCACACTTTTCATGCATAACACCTGCTTAACCTTTCCACCTGAGGAAAGAACCGGATTGTGTCCCAATATCGTTTACTACTATTTGTGGATGCTGTAGTGTTCCGTTTGAGACACACCCCTCAGCCAAGGCAGGAGGCAGCATGTCCCCGCGGTGCGCTACTTTCTGGTGATTGATAACGGGGTAGAAACTGGAGCAACATTGGGCTTAATGGAAATATTATCCTTGCTGTAAAACATTTGGATGAGACAAAGTGAAGTGCAGTGTAAATTAATGCCGGTTCAAACACAAATATGACTTGAGTGGTTTAGTTGACGGTTATATGGCTCAATCCTCCACTGAGCGCATCCCCTCGCCTTTGGGGTTTGAACGTAATCGGACATGAAGAATAACTCGTCACCCCCCAGCGTTGGGAACGTGCCCCTGGGTGGGATTAGCGGATTAACAGGTATGACGCAGTGTGTAATTCTGTTGATGAAGATCTCAACTTGTGTTCATCCATCCATCCATCTTCCGCTTATCCGGGGCCAGGTCGCGGGGGCAGCAGTCTAAGCAGAGATGCCCAGACTTCCCTCTCCCTAGACACTTCCTCCAGCTCTTCCGGGGGGACACCGAGGCGTTCCCAGGCCAGCCGGGAGACATAGTCCCTCCAGCATGTCCTAGGTCTTCCCCGGGTCTCCTCCCGGTGGGACGGGCCAAGAACACCTTCCCGGGAAGGCGTTCAGGAGGCATCCGGAACAGATGCCCAAGCCACCTCACCTGACCCCTCTCGATGTGGAGGAGCAGTGGCTCTACTCTGAGCTCCTCCCGGGTGACCGATCTTCTCACCCTATCTCTAAGGGATCGCCCAGCCACCCTGCGGAGAAAGCTAATTTCAGCCGCCTGTATCCGGGATCTTGTCCTTTCGGTCATGGCCCCAAGCTCATGACCATAGGTGAGAGTAGGAACGTAGATTGACCGGTAAATCGAGTGCTTCGCCTTGCGGCATTACTGCAGAAGCTGCACTGATCCGTCTGTCAATCTCCCGTTCTATCCTTCCCTCACTCGTGAACAAGACCCCTAGATACTTAAACTCCTCCACTTGAGGCAGGCACTCTCCACCAACCTGAAGTGGGCAATCCACCCTTTTCCGACTGAGGACCATGGCCTCGGATTTGGAGATACTGATTTTCATCCCCACACTCTGCTGCAAACCGTCCCAGTGCATGCTGAAGGTCCTGGTTTGAAGAGGCCAACACGACAACATCATCCGCAAAGAGCAGGGTGTCAGGTTTGGGGACCACACAAACTTATGTTCAAAGGACCATATTTTACTGTGTCAGTATTTTGGTTTCTCGAATTCCAAGGTATTGACAGTGTGTCCTTCAGTGTACATCTCACCGAGCTGTTCTGCTTCTGATAACACAGCCTGCTCTACCAGGAAGTACTCACCAGCAACTACACGCTTGGAGAAGAACGCGTTCACCTAGCGCCAATCATGGTTAACATTGAAGTAGCCTGCGCCATTACAACCTGTCGCTAGAGCACATCAAGGCCAGGCAGTTCTTTCTTGAAACCAACTCTTACCGACACCAGATTCAACCGAGGCAAGTTACCCTTCCACATGCCAGGCCCTTGGTCATCCAGGGTATGCCGGTTGCCAAAAATACATACCAATATTTCAGTTCATATTAGTAGCTGTTTAGCAGTATATTCTCCACAATACTATAGCTGGCATTGAAAAAATCCCTAACCACTCCACAGGTATGACAGTCTGCCAATATAACACCCACTCATCTACAGATCAACAAATCTAGCATATTGGCATCAGTAGATTGAAAACAAATCCGCACGCTCAGCAATGCAAAGGTGTTATAACATCTATTAAAAAATTCTAGTGAAGTGGAGTTGGAGGTCAGTGATTTGCCAAGTTATTATTTTCTAGGGCCGGGGGGGGGCCTGGTCAAAGATGCGGGGGTTGTTTTTAAAGGGGTCTGAGGGGGCGGCAGTGTCTCTGTTTAAGGGTGTGTGGCACCTCCCTATAATGGAGCAATATATCTGCGCTGCGTTTTTGTGAACGTTCAGGTAGAAATATGCTATGTGGAACAAACATCTTTCGAACATGTAGAACAGGAATTATGTCTGCCCTGTGCAAAAGGGAGTTGTGAAATCTTGGACACTTACGTCTATGTAAATAAAGAAGAGAAAATGCAGCTTCCTAGATATCGATAAAGGCTGTTAGGTTTGAGCAAGAGGTCACACTCATGTCTAAATTTGACCCAAAATCAACAAGGAAGCCTGCAGTTTGTTGAGCCTGGCCGGCATAAATTTTTTTATAGGCATTTTTTATTTAAAAAAATGTATAGGCATGTATAGAACCTGTGATGAGATCTGTAAATACAAGTACATGGATTGTGTGATTATGGAACACGTGTTGTTTTGCCAGCTATTTAAAGTCTCTCCTATTGCGCAATCTCCCCCTATTCAAGCAAATACTTCATTAAGCTCTGCATCTTCGTAAGACTCGATCTTCGCCAGGCTATTTCAGACAGGCTTTACAGTGCAAACAGCTCTGTTGTAGCCAATCTGATGTGCAATGCAATCATAATGGGATTCACAAAGCTGAATAGAGACTAATTCCTTCTTAATAACACTCCCGTTGGTGGAGAGCCCAAATAACAGCGGGCCCTTCGAGTTCCACCGCCTCCTTTAAACAAAACACTCAAGAGGCTGCGCTCTAATAACGTATTCCGCTCTCCGAGATTGGACTGAGATATCGCTCGACCGCCAATCCACTGAAATGTCTTTGTTTATGGAGGGAAACCAAACTGAGGCGCAGAAGATAATAAAAGGCAAATGAGGAGGGAGGGAGGGAGAGAGAGAGATGCCGACAAAGAACATTGAAATGAGAGAGAAGGGAGACATTGCAGTACTCCCATCTTCGACCCAACCAATAGGACAGTTCCCGTTCCTGCCTACTAGAAATTATACTTGCTGCCTACAAGTTCGCTTATTTAATATGTAAATACACTTTATTTCCATTTTAGAGAGGAGAAAACCCGAGTGGACAAAGCTTGGCGAGACTCAACACGTGCTAAAAGACAGTGATCAGTGTGTGGTATTTTTGAGGCAGCTCGTGACAATTATACTTTAAAAGGGTTATACTTTAAAAAGGTTTTAAAAAGGTTTTATCGATGACACAAATCTAACGGAAACTTGTTGTAAATAGGCCTTTATCTACAATGAACAGCCTTTGCCATTGATCAATCAACACTGTCATTAGAAAATTATTAAACTCTTAAGTCCTGTTCGTACTCGGCAGAGGATGCATTCGTGTGAAAGGTCGATGGGAAGAAGTCCAGATATTTTCCACAAATTTTACTTCAGGCCTATACTCACTGTGTTTGTTTTGAAGCACGATTCAGGCCTTTTAAGCAAATTCAAATAAATCTTCTTAAGCATCTCAAATCCCGATTAAGTTTTGAGAATGCCTTTGAAAGACGAATAGGAAAATGTACTTTGAAGCAAAGGAAAATACAAGAAAGACTTCAGATCTAGTTTGTTAGTTCTATTTTGTCCCTTTCTGTTGTTAACCTGGATCAGACAAGCATTAGACTCAATTATTGAGTTCAGTAACTCTTTATCTTCTGATTTTACCCTTCAAAAACAGAAATTTTCACTGGAATTTCAAGTAGTGCAGGGATTAATTCTGGATATTGAAATAATTGCTCATCAAAGCTGGAGCATGTTGATAACTCAACTTGAGATTACTTTTTGAAGTTTATCAATTCATCAATCTTATGGAAAGTATCTTTCGAACCGAGATGGAAATAATAAAATGTGATCATAGAGGCCTTTTCTTATTATCTGCCATTTTGAGTGAAGGTGAGAGATTTGAAGAAAGTCCAAAACGAGTCTAGCCAGTCTAGTTTGAAACAAAGATGTTTCAAACTAAAAGGGTAAAAGTTTAAAAAGTCCACTTAACAACTGGTCCTTGTGAGAGAACCCTTTTGATTCTAGCTAGAACCCATTTCCCAGAAGACTTCCCATGAACCACAGGGACAGCCAAATAACCTTTATAAATAAAAAAAATTATAAGTACACTGAAATTTCCCCCCCTTTCTAAGCAGGAAAAAGTCTTTAGCATCAAGCCTAGAAAACCTGTTCGGGTACCCTGGATTGCGAGCTAGTATTTCTTTTTAATTTATCTCTGCTGTCGGAGGCTGACCAGTGGAGATTCCAGGCAATTTGATGTATAGTATGTTCCCTTCCCACAGAAGTCCGTTCTTCACCTTGACTTTGAAGGGTTGGCTGAGGAAAGGCCATAGCAACTCTCGCTTTAGTAGAAAGAGAGATGTCAATGCATATATTTATAAGAGGTACCAGTGGGGGATTCTCTATGTATGTATTTGAGCTGTTTTCACAGGCCTCTTACACAGTGTGTCTGGTATCTGGGGCGCCAGCTAACCCAGGAGGAACTCGGATTCTGTATCACTAGTTCAAGAAAAACTGCCTTTTAATTCACAGGAAAAAAGAAAAACAGTACAACCATGTGTTACCTGGACGTATAAAAAGAATGTATCAAACATTTGTCAGTTACATCACTTTGAATGCATGGCGCAAAGCATTTTTAGTTTAAAAACTGTATTAGTCAGAGTGATGTCAGGTGTGATTAACAGGTGAAGACAGACAGACCGACGTACAAGTGAGATCAAAGCCTTGGCAGCTGGCCGTCTCAGTCGCTGGAGATGTGCACACGCACGCACACACCTACACAGACACACACGCACGTACACACCTACACAGACACACACGCACGTACACACCTACACAGACACACACGCACGTACACACCTACACAGACACACACGCACGCACACACCTACACAGACACACACGCACGTACACACCTACACAGACACACACGCACGTACACACCTACACAGACACACACGCACGTACACACCTACACAGACACACACGCACGTACACACCTACACAGACACACACGCACGTACACACCTACACAGACACACACGCACGTACACACCTACACAGACACACACGCACGTACACACCTACACAGACACATACGCGCACACACCTACACAGACACATACGCGCACACACCTACACAGACACATACGCGCACACACCTACACAGACACATACGCGCACACACCTACACATGGGAACATGCACACACACACACACACACACACACACACACAAACAGGTGACAGATGGTATATCATTAATTAAGCAGAATACACAGTGGAATCAAGCCACCTGAGATATTTGCTTTTTTTCCTCCCTTCCTGCCAACTCTGTCTTTCAAGAGTGTTATTCTGTGGTACCACGCCGACATGACACGAAGACCGCTGCTCAATTTTGGAGGGCATGCAGGCGCTGGGGGAATTGTCTTGAAACGGTGGTGTAAAATAGCATACCGTAGCCACAACAAGAATGCAACACACGCTAAATACCATGACAGTGCCTCATCGCGGACAAATTCAGATGCCGTCGCAGCCCAGTGGTAACACTCTCTCCGGCCTTTGTGCCCACGCTGCCGGACCGCCGCAATTGCACGATGGACATGCAAGTGTCGTGCGTTCCTCGGCCTCACCAGACGAGGTGCCTCAGAGCACCCCCCCCACCCCACCTTTGGTCCTCGCTGAGGCAACGGTGTATTCACTGTGCTTTTATTACCGGCCAACGCCGGGCTCTGTCTTGGTTAATCTGTCGCCACACCGAATGTCCCGGGAAGCTGTGTGCTCTCTGATGCCAGGCTGTGGAATTGCCACCAGTGCCCACACTCCTTCCAGCCCGCCGTGTCCATCAACGCGTCCCCTCTCACCACTTCCATACGTGTAAATAAGCCGTCTCTCCTCTTATTTACCGATTGGCATAGGTTGGCTTCAACCCCGGGAGATGATAATGGGTTTTGAGGAGGGTGGTGTCATAAACATGTCATGTAGACCGGCAGAACCAGTGTTAAAAGACCCGACCGGCTGGCTGTTGGCTCTGGTTGGCCCTTAATCACTCTTAGGCCGAAAATAACAGCTCTCATTTGTCTTGGTGGATGACAACAGAACAACTCAGACGCTTGATTGGTGATTTCACGTGGAATTAGAGGAAGGTTATTGGAGGTTGTAGGTTACTAAAAGAGGGCCACCTCAACACGGACCGTCTGGAAAACTCAAAGAGGCTGTTCGGTACTGATTAACTGGGACCGTAACGCTTTAACACGGCCGTCCCCTCTTGCCGGAAAGTTTAGTGCCCGGCCTCCTGTGGCTTTCTCAGCCGTTTGACCTCAACGTCCACTTCTCTCAGGGTTATCCCCCCACCGGCCCATTCCCCCGGCGCCCCAATGCTACGACGTGCATTATTTAGCGGGAGGAGATGTGGCCGTGCATACAGAGCTGCGCCGCCGAGCACACCGCAGGTGCCCCCTGGAATTCACTGATTGCCTTCTGCACTTAATGAAACGGAAGAAAATTACCGCACCACCTCAATCAGACGACGGGGGAGGCACGAGATGGAGAGGGAGGAGGAGGTGACTAGGGAGGAAAGGAACGAAGAGGATAGAGGGACCGGAGAGGAGGAGGCGAGAAGGAGATAAAAGGCCCCGGCAGTAAATGAACTTTTAAGACGAGATATAATTAGTTCTGGTCACACAGGTTTCCAGAGGCCCCTGGTTGGGTGCTGGGCGGAACCGCTGATTGTGTCAGGAGATGTGACTTCTCATGGCCCGGTGGCTCCCCCACTCCCAGAAGCACCGGAGACGGCGTGGAGCAGGGAGCAGCTTCATTAACACTTCCTCGTTCGGATGTCTCCGTCCCCCGGCCAATTAGAAGCCATTGTGGACCGACAGTCCATGACCCAAAATAAATTGCTGTTGGCATTATCGGGCTAAGTCAAACAGAAGAGATTATACTGTGTGTGCATAGTGTAGATGGCCGGAAGGACGTTTTGGATTATAAAATCGGTTTAAACAGTTTGAAGGCCATAGATTAGAAGTATATAAACTACTGAGGTCATTATTTCTTAATGGACATTCTATCAACTAGTATTCCCATTGTGTGACCAGTAATCATCCAACTAGCATTCCATTAACCAGTAATCACACAAGTAGCATTCCATTAACCAGTAATCACCCAAGTAGCATTCCATTAACCAGTAATCACCCAACTAGCATTCCATTAACTAGTAATCACCCAAGTAGCATTCCATTAACCAGTAATCACCCAAGTAGCATTCCATTAACCAGTAATCACCCAAGTAGCATTCCATTAACCAGTATTCACTCAAGTAGCATTCCATTAACCAGTATTCACTCAAGTAGCATTCCATTAACCAGTAATCACCCAAGTAGCATTCCATTAACCAGTATTCACTCAAGTAGGATTCCATTAACCAGTAATCACCCAACTAGCATTCCATTAACTAGTAATCACCCAACTAGCATTCCATTAACTAGTAATCACACAACTAGCATTCCATTAACTAGTAATCACCCAACTACTGTAGTAACCCAACAAATGGCCTTGTGAAACAGATAGCTGTGGACATTTAGAGCCTCTGTGAACTATCCACTGCTGTTTTCAAGTGCCTTACTAATTTATGTTCAGTATAAATAAATTAAAAGTCCTAAATATTAAATAAATAAACAGACCTTAATATTAAACAAAACAGGTCTGGTCTGGACACGCTGAAGGTCATCCCTTGTGGACAAACTCTCTCTCTGGTGGCCTGACCTTCTGCCGTTCTACACTCAGCCATTCAAGATCTGCGACTGGAAATGTCACCATCAAGGGCCAGCATTTGGTGCCGCTGAACCGGGACTTGTGACCGGCAGCGCAGACCAACGCGTAACACAGATCAGCGAAAAAGGTCTGCTTTTTTTTTTTTTTTTGCAATTCCGATGTTATCCTCGAGGAAGAGAGTGGTTGTTTTGGAAAGTGGAACCCCTGGCTAACGGCACAAAGGCCACGACCGCTCATACACACGCGTCCGCTAACTACACCTCTTTCAGAACCATGGTGTGAATCCAATACACCGGTAAGTACTGGTGTTATCTTTTGAACACCGCTTCCAAAGGACCACTTTACCGCAGTGTCGGAGGTCTTGTGGGTAATATTGTAAAGCCTTAAGCCACAGTATTCTACTCTGTGCATTCTCAGTCTGGTCATGTGTCCATCACCCTGCCTTTGGATACTGCATTTCAGATGAGACCGGGCAGGAATGTGGAGTGCTGGGGAAACACTGTTTGATGGACATACGATTGTCACTCCATCAGTCCCTCCGCCTTTTTTCCCCACCTCTGAACAATAACGGAATCCATCAGGTTCATTGTGGGCTCAACCTGGCCTGTTTTATGTAGTGAGATGCGTTGCTTTCAACGAGAAGACGAGGGGAGATTCGGGGCTGCTGACAAAAGTGCAAAGTGGAAATAATTCATTTAATTGAGTTTAAATTGAAATCGGAATGGGAGGATCTGGGTCTCAAAATTAATAAGGTTTGGTAATGAAGTTTTATGATTGCATGCATAAAAGTACCTGCATGATGTCATTGATACAACACACAATAAAGTGTTCCAACACACACCTGAACCATAAAAGGGCAAAGATAATTCGGCTCCAAAATAGGCCTTTGTAAAATCTCCATTTGATTATGCATTGAAATTCCTCACTCCATGTCATGAATAAACAATGTGCATCTATTAATTAGTGGTATTTAATTGTTGTTCCAAATTCCAATTGCACAAGTGCAGATGCGCGCGTGCGCACCCCTCTGTATAACAACGTCAAGGTGTTATTTGAGCAGCTCAGTTCAGTTGCTTGGTCATTCATTTGGTCTGTAGTAGTGTAACGGTCATGCTCTTCATTCATTTGGTCTGTAGTAGTGTAACGGTCATGCTCTTCATTCATTTGGTCTGTAGTAGTGTAACGGTCATGCTCTTCATTCATTTGGTCTGTAGTAGTGTAACGGTCATGCTCTTCATTCATTTGGTCTGTAGTAGTGTAACGGTCATGCTCTTCATTCATTTGGTCTGTAGTAGTGTAACGGTCATGCTCTTCATTCATTTGGTCTGTAGTAGTGTAACGGTCATGCTCTTCACTCATTTGGTCTGTAGTAGTGTAACGGTCATGCTCTTCATTCATTTGGTCTGTAGTAGTGTAACGGTCATGCTCTTCATTCATTTGGTCTGTAGTAGTGTAACGGTCATGTTTTTCTTTGAGCATTTGGACTCATGGAGGAGTCCAGTCAGCAGGGACCGCAGCCCAATTATAAACACTGCAACCCGTACTGAGATATGCCTCATGTACAGTGGTATCAGATAGGGAATAGCTGGGTGGTGTCTGTCTGTGTGTGTGTGTGCGTGTGTGCGTGCGCGCGCCTGTCATTATACCCGTATCCACCTGGGAAATCACCCAGCTCACGGTGAAGCAGAAAGGCCACACATCTAACAACACACATTTGGTTCAGACAACAGAGGGGGAACACACAGAGTCATTAGCATCCTCCGCTCAACACCGTCCTTCTTCGTTCGGGAAGGGGCCGCGGGGAGTAGAACAGTGACCCGTCCAGCGTGATGAAGGGCAGAGAGGCTAAGGGGGGGAGAGAGCTTGCGCCCCTCCCTGGGACGAAACACAGATGGGATCAGGACCTTCATCCGTCAGGGCTTTGAATTTTGCAGTGACGCTTCCCTACGCTGTGGGTGGCACAAGGGTCGGAAAAGTACCGTCATTTACCCAAAATGCCCTGGTTTTCCAGAGATCCTGGTTAGAGTATTTCCTGGATATTCATGCTTGTTCCTCATTCACCCAGGATGTCTGGAAAACTGGGAAATTGGGGAAGGCAACTGGACATGGCCCATATTGTCACTTGTATTATATACCAAGCTGTGAGTCACACAAATTGTGTGACCCCTGATCCAGAATGCAGGGCTTGGAAGGTGATCTAAGGTTGATCGGTTAATGACGTAGTTTGCTGCTTTGGTGCCACATGTCCTTGAAGGCAGCTCTGGTTCAAAGCGACGTGTCCTCCCTCGCCGACAATCAGCTTTACATTATTAAGCACCACCCACTTTGAACGGGAATAATGTTTCCTATCCGAAGTCTATTTCTCACAGAGGCCATTGTTATTGTACTAGCTAATTACTTTGGCGGTTCCTCAGTCACCTTGAAGGAAGACCAACTGCAAAGGTAACAGAAAGGAAACTCTAGCCTGGTCCCAGGTTCCTGTGTGGTGTCTTGTCGGCAGGAGTTAGCTAGTCTTGTCTTGCCGGCTTTGATTTAGCTGATTCAATCGAGTCCACACAAATGTCTGGTTCCAGGCTGGAGTAAAGCGGGATAACCCCCAGTGGAAGATCACATTTCATACAGTAGCTAGCATGTGCTGTACCCTCCTACTGGTGTTCAAATTCCCCCCAAAAACATGAGATGTCCACCGGAGACTGGGGAAGGCCACCGAAGCACAAAACACTTTTGACTGAGGCTTAGAAAGATCCTGCACCCCGAATTTGCATTTCAATAAAAATACCTCACGCTGCACATTTCTGTCCAAACTACCGTCAGTGTGCAAGCCAGCAAATGGGAGGGAATAAACGTGTTTCCTTGTCAACTTGGAGGCTGTGATAATTTCACACGGTTATAAAAACACAAACTTTCCGTCAGGGCTTCCACTACACACCCAGTTGAATGTGGATACCGTACAAATATTTACATAGATTATCCTGGGTGTGCTGTCTGCGTTGACCTCCGCGTGACCCCCCTGACACACACATCCATCATGAATACAAGACACACAAAATATAATTGGCCCGAGCCCACGGCTGGCTTTTGACTGCCCCCCCTCCCCCTCTCGAATGTGGTGTACAGTGCGATGAAGTCACATTCAGGGCAGTAGGGAGAAATGGGCACGGCACATTAAGATTGATATGTGTTGCACATGGATGGGGACAAACACACACAGACACACACCGCCAAATAATCAGTCCCCTAACCAAACTACCCAGCAAATGAAATTCAGCTGTGATTGATTGCAGAGAAACCTATAGGGTTTAATGCTCTCATACAGTACTGCCTCACAGCAACAATATTTCCTCATAAATAAGAGCGTGCCAGACATGAAATATTCATGCAGTGAGGAGGGCACCTTTTGTGGGCGCACCCCCCTCACAGAAAAAGCACATGCTGCGGGCTCTTCTCTGCCACCCCAGGCCTGACAGCGGTGGATTTAAAGTCAGCAAATGCCGCCGGCTTCATCCGACCGCTGTTTTACACGTGTCGCCTGGGCAGGGGGGGGGGGGGGGTAGGTAAATGTCCACCCATTTAGCGGGTTGGGGACGCGGTCAGAGGTGGTGATTGTATGTCTGGGCTACTGATTAGACCACCTTGTTTTCTCAGAACTTAACTGCTGTGACATGGCCACCTCCAATAACACTGACGAAGGCATGCGTACAGCATGAACACACTTCAGATGATTTAAAGATGTTTTCGGGGACTTTTGCGAATGACGAACGTTTTATTTTATTTATTTTTTTTAAACAAAACGATTTTGGGGCTTGTGTAATGTGCGTGCTGCTGATATGTACTTATTCCATAAGTAGAATCATTATTTCACTTCAGTCGACCGTGAAATTTGAAGGCCAGTGGTTTTGATGACATCAGGCACACCTTAGCATGTGTGTATATAGGGGACCCGTTCAGGCTCGACGACGCCGTTCTAACAACCAGTGGCCAAATGTTGCTGAATTCGTCTTAAATATAGAGCCAGTGGTAAACTTCTGCAGAGACATTTTGCGTATTTACATTTTATTCAAAGCAACGTGCCGATATGAAAGAAAAGAGTGCAGTTAATACTTTTGCGAGTTGATTGTCAACTAAATGCTGTACAAAAAAATATTGTCTCTAATGAGGTAGGGTGGCCCAGGGTTCTGAGCTGCTGTGTTCCAGCGTGGGGTCGAATCCCACTGGTCTTGCAGCCCGAACGCAACCCAAATTCCCCAGGAAAAAAGAGACCGTAATTATTCTAACTTTTTTTGGAATGTGTTATTCACCTTCCGCATACCTCTTGCATTTATTTGCTCTCGTCTCTGTTTCTTTGTGTCTACAGTCGCTGTTCACATTGGGCTGAGCTGTTCGATGTGTTCTAGGTTGAGCTGGTATTTTGTGTTGAAGAGGTGAGTGGGTGTGGGTGGTGAGCTAGGGAAGTGTCTGAAGGGGGGGGTTTTCCATTTCGCCACCATCAGCACTCGCCTTAACCCAGGTTTATTTCTTTCCGGTTTGATTGAGAACCCAATTTCCCTCTTCTGCCGAGAACAGTGTTGCCTCCAGATGTCGGCGCAGACCAACGGTCGCCGTGCAGAGACCTGTTGAGATCTTTAAACCTCTGCTGACACCATTATGCAGGTCATCCCCAGTTTAGGTTGGCGTGAGTAGCTTTTGCCAGGCAGGTCATGTTGCAAAGAAAATGCTTATCACCATTTACCACATTGTGCCTATTTTTTCCATTGCATTTTTTCACAAGATAATGTTAACAGTAGTGAGAAATCCAAAAACCATGGATGACTACTTTTACTTCACCCCCGTATACCCCTATAATGGTGGCCTGGTGGCCGAGAGGGTTGGTCTGTTAAACGTGTGGTCATTGGTTCCAATCCCTGAGCTGACAACGTGATTAACACTGCCACGCGTCTCCTCAGTTCGGCCACCTATCCCCAGATCACTCACTCGGCTCTAATCAGCTCCTTCACCTCAGAACGCCTTGCCACAACGGAGCCGATTCAGCTCAGCGGGGACTGCTCTCGCTGGGCTCCACCTTTGCCCGTGTGGAGCTCTGCCTGAGGAAAAGGAAATCAAGCATGACCGTCGTACCACTCACCTTTTAGACTTAAAAGGGGCTTTGTCGTTAACCCTGGGTCAGACTGAAGGGGAGGAAGGAGGCCTTGTGCAGACTGCCCATACATTCAGGTGGAAACTGAGCTGCACCACCTTCATCCTCAGGAAATGTGTTGTCTAACCTGGGAGTAGCGCTGAGGGGATCTCTGCATACTCTAGTGTCTCTGATACATGGTACCATAGAGATTAATGCAGTCCTTTTATCAGTGACGTTTTAAAAGGGCTAGAGACAATGAGACAGTTCCTTTTTGGGCCATAGAGGTCTGAACTCAGAGAAGACTCACGTCACCGCCACAGAGGTCCAGGTCAGCAGCTTCGGAAACCCGCTGCCTCTGGAGCGATGAGCCATCTGTCATGTGGAACCGGGAATTATGAAAGGCTTGTAAAAGAAGTTAGGGTTTAACGTCTGGGGGGGGGAAATAACCTTCCTCGTCCACGCAGCTCAGAAACTGATGCGGGTGGTGCATGCAGGTGTTTGGTATGTGACTGACTGACTGTATTGAAGCAATAGGGAAAGCATGTCTGAAGATGTCTGAGCTCAGAAAAAGAGGTGACAGAGAGAGAGAGAGAGAGAGAGAGAGAGATAAAGGAATAGAAGGATGGGAGGAGACGGGAGGAGCAGACATTTCTCTAAAGATTACACAATGCAGCAGTTATCTATAGTTGTGTTCCATAATTAGAACTAATAAGAAACAAGGTTTTAATGACTTTGGGAACTCTTAAACTCCGCTCTGATGCGTTGAATGCGTCAGTCGAAAGCTGCGTAATGGAAAGAATCATTGATCGTATGAAAAATATTGTAAGAAAAGTGACATTAATACCAGTTTAACATATTTTCAATCGCGTTCTAGTTTGTGGGATCTTATTGATCATTTGGATGAAATATAATGGATTGCACTTTACAAATTAGAACAGAACATATTTCACCGGCCGGAAATCGAAACCACCCTTTCAATAACAGTCTCATAATTTGAACGTCGCAATGCGAAGATAATTAAAAAGGATTTTAATCACCCTATTTGATTAACATCATAATTACGAGATTAGCGCTATGAATAATATTACAGACTTGTCTTAAAAAGAACATCTAATCACCTAATTTGGAAAGCTAAATTAGGAGCTTTGGATATAATAGTTTAAAAGTCACGTTGTGATACGTGGTACGCCAGTCATTATCCTGCATGTCCTAGTATATCGATTATTATAATCTTTAATGCCGGTACATGTTCATACCCAGTGGTCAGTTTATTAGGTACATCCATTTATTACTGTGAATGGGATAGTATTATAATTAACTGGCCACTCGGTACATAAGTCTTCTGTTAGTTTGTCTTGATTTTATTAAGCAGTTGTAATGGATGTCGATACTTGGAAAACTTGCCGTCTGAACGCATTATAAATTAATGCGTTATCATGTCACAGCATGTGATTAATCGTAATATGAATATGTTACCGAGCAGTCGCTTAAGCAGCCCATGGCATCGACTACCCTCAGTTAAATATTTGTCTTTGAATAAGATCCAAATGGCTGGAGATCCTAAATGGAGTAGAGAGACGGATTAAACGCCACGCGGTTCTCTTGGAATATCTCCAACAAGTTTGGTACCAAACTTTCTTAAGGTTTAGTGCCTATCTTCGTATTCCCAAAAATGGGAATTTTCCATTAGACCATTTCATTAAATCAGAAACCGATCCCAAATGATCTCCTAGAACATGGACACTTGCTGGCGGCCGGCCGAAAGGCCGTCACATGATTCCTACTAGAAACATCGGTATTATTTGTAGACCACTTTGTTAGAATTCTACTCTTTACTCTGTTCAGTAGGTTATTTTATCTTGTAAAGCTTCTGTTCAGATGGCGGGGATGCAGTGCAATCATTTACACTACAATAAGTGACGTGAGCTAAGTCCCATGTTTTATTTATACCAAGCACCCCCCTTCGAACGTTCTCCAATAAATTCAAGCAAGTGGGTGCAATTGCTATTATATATTATTTTTCAATTTAATTTTTTCAATTTTTAGCGATTCGTTCTTCCCTTTCTCCACAGACACTCATCGAAGGAATATGGAATTTGAAGGATAATCATGTGTTCATGACGGGAGGGAGACAGTGGGAGCCCTATTAGACATGCCTGCCTGGAGGAAAATAAGAAGCGTTGTAAAAAAAAAAAAAAAAAAACACACACACCGGGGTTCACAAATCATTTAATTTCTAATTATCGTTTGTAAAACACACCCTTTTAACCGCTCGCAGTGCTTTTGTGCTGCCTCAGACCAGCACAGCCAGAGCACATTTAAAGAAATGGAATGAAAGCCACCATTCCCTGGAATCAGGTACCATTCTCGCTTTATCATTGAGGAAGCATTCTTTTCCCAGGGTTTGGTTTAACACTGAAGAAAACTCCTGCTGTGATTCGAAACAAATGTTGCGCTGTCAGTAAATATCCCGTAATAAACAACATTGTTCAGGTTAGAGGGAGGAAAGTATTGGAGTCCAAACACAACTGACTAGCAAATCATCCAAGAATCAATCAATAGTAACCTTTGCTGACCCAAGTTACCTTGTAATCTAAGACGTGCACTGACGAAATGAAATGTCACAAGGAACCGTAAACGTGTATTTCCCACGGGACCTGCGGTGTTCAACCTGAGAAACAAATTAATACTCATCCATGAACTTTTCAACTTTTCACACACTCTGTCTGTTTCTTTAGCACAACAAAATAAGTAGGAAGGCGAAACTGTGCTGGAGTCATTATATGAAAACCCTGTAGGGAATAATAATTTTTGAGTATGTAGAGAGGACATGTTCATTAACTTACTGTGGAATTCCTCCAAATATACACTTTACAACCAGTAGGAAGTTGTTGCTAAAATGTAATTGGAAAGTCATCCGATATGTAATATCCTAAGGTAGCAAGCAGGTGGAAGCCCACGTTTCTATCGCGGAAATTAAGTCCTTTGTAAAGAACCGTGTTAAGCACCTTGTACCAAAGTGTTGTGTTTATCTTTTAATTAAAACAGGCATGATAGTGTATTAATATTTTACACACAAAAGATTTGACATCCTGTCCTGACAGGAGTCTCTGATCTCCCAGAATGCCACAGAGCATGCACAGGGAAGAGCTGTGATGTGTTGTGTTTCCTAAAAACCACTGAAGATGTGTACTTACATATGCCATAGCATATTATACTTGAAAATAGTATATTATTATACTTGAAAATAGGTGCCCAGTAGATGTTCCTATGTAAGACGCATTGTGGGAGAATACTTGAAAAACCCATTATTGTTTATCTACATACTCATGGAACAGGGTTGCCAGGAGACTTCAAACAAAATGTGTTATTTCCATTTATATGGAACTTCTCTCGTAGGATGTGAATGTCACAAAAAAACATATTCAAATGCTATGGCTTTGGTGCTGGATGTAAACCACATATAACAAGGGGCAGATGGTTTTGTTCTCCAGATATGAGGGAACAAGAGAGCTTTCCACAAAGTGGAATGTCCCTGTCGTGTTGGAACTGGATGTCAGGACGCACCACAGAACAAGGAGGGCTCACACAAGTTTAGGTAGGAGCACCTCGACTGCAACGAACAAGAAAGACAGAAACGTCTTTTCAAAACAGCCGCTGACGGCCGTATCTGGCAGGGCAATTCCCAGACAACACGCGCGAATTAATCCGGTCTCTACCTCTAACTGGGTTATTTTATTGACAGTATCTGAAGTCTGATGGGATAATGTTCCTCAATACGCTAATGCACCTACACTGGACTGCAAGGCCAGGCCAAACGCGCTGGGCAGTGTACGCTATATGGAATCCGACTTGGATAATTGCGGTCTGCTGTCTTGGAGCGAGAGCGGGGGATGTGGTTGTCGGTGGGCTGGCCTCAGCCAAGGGACAGGGAGAATCATGGGATAATTTGTTCATTGGAGGGTCGGCGGTTTATGGGGAGAGGATGACGGAGAGGGGAAACGGGGGGATGTGACAGGCCCAGGCTGAAGGCTCTGGGCTGGGGTTGGTGGTTAGAGTCCATGGGGATGTGACAGGCCATGTTATGGATTGGGTGGCATTTGAACACTGCAGAGGAACTGTGATTAAAATAATGGTTACTAAAATCACCACAACAGCAAATGTGGCTCAATTGGTGGAGCGCAGCCCTTTGCACAGCCAGCTTTGTGGGTTCAATTCCCGAGGGGGACCGCAATGAAAACGTATGTACTACCTACCAAAGGTCATTCCTCTTTTCTTTTTATCCAAAACAATGTTGCAGTTTGTGAAACAGAATGACATGTTTATGTTTAACCAACATTACATTATCAACTATGAGCACTGATCATATATGTCTTTCATATGTGCTGGATCAAGTAGACAAAGTAGAAAATGAATGTGACGTCTTGAGGCTTTAATTAAAGAGCATGGATCTTTAAAAGACAAAGACAAACACTGAACAGAACATGGTGTCACAGCCCTGTTGACTGTGCCACTTAGAAATGTACATTTTACAGAAACACTATTTCACAACAATATTTAAAAACATTGAGATAATTTAATTGAGCATGAATATTTTTCCACTGTTTGTGAACTTGGACCAACGCCTAGATCTTTTAGTTGATGCATTGCTTTATTTGGAAAGTGATCGTAGCGTAGGCCAGGAGAAAGGAAAAAGAGCGCTTGAGAGATCGAACAGAAGAGGGAGAGGCAGACAGGCAGAAAACAGGTAACATATTGATGGAGAAATATTTTGGTAAACAGAGAATGTGGGGATAGTGGGTTTGGGAAGACTCCTCTCATTAAAACCTGGCCCACGTATTGGACCCGGCTTGGCTGTCTTCAGGACGTTTTGGACGGGATCCCGTCTGGATCTGCACGTTCTCTGATAGGGAAAGCTTGGCAGCAGCGCGTGTCTCTGTGAGTGAGATAAATGTCAGTTAGCGGGCTGTGGGTCAGGCGGTTGGGCCTCTACATGGTTCATTCAATTAGCGGACGGCACACCAGACCTCTTACCAGCACCGCAGGTCAGTGTAGCCACTCCCACCCTCCGCTTCAACCAGGAAAGCCTCCTGCCCCCCAGATGTTTGGAGCAGCCTCACTTGCAACCCTCAACAAAGTCGTCGTCATCATTAACGGTCTCCTTGAATGGATGCAATGCAATAGTGTGTGTGTGTGTGTGTGTGTGTGTGTGTACACACACACAGGGATAAGAATGGATGAATCAAAGCCGGCTCCACACATCTGCTCTTCTCCTACTCCCTTTGGTTCCTTTTCTTCATTTATTCATCTCTCCGTCAGGAGGGCCGCCTTTTAACGTTGCCGCCCAGTTAGTTAATTGGTCTCGTTAACCCAAAATGCCTCAGATTAATGATTTTTAAATGGTGGTCAGGTGTTATTGTTGTGTTGATCAGGCCCAGATCTGCTGTCATGTCTGGCTCTTTGTCAGGTTTAAAAAGCTAAAAGATAAGCCTGTTTATGTCGTACTGTGGTGATGGAGTTGTGACGGCATGGCAGAAACAGTTATGGACCGTGGTGTGTGTGTGAGAGAGAGGCAGCGAGAATACGGAAGTATGACATGAAAATGTGACTGGGTGTGAAGGACAACGTGTGAAAGCCTGGATGACAGTCAGAGAGCGAAAGCTACAGTATGGTGGATTCCCCAGAAGCAATAAAACCACCTAATCTCTCCCAAGTCAAACTGCAAAAATCCCCTCCGAGTAACATCCCAGGAAGTCCACTCTGGACAGACTTCAGCTAACCGCACGCTGTGTAACACCGCGTCTTTATTTGTGCACTTCTCAGCAGTACAACAGCAGCTCTGACCTTTAGAGCGAGGGAGCCCAGTAAACGGCCTTATCCAGGAAGGGATGGCTGTGTTCCAAACCCTCCGGGCCTCACAACCGACACACCTTCTTCCCTTCGTAGTGCCTTGCTTTCCACCAATCAAAGGGGTCGCTGATGAAGGCGGTGCACTATATAGGGAATAGGCTGTTGGTTGGGACGCCGGCTGTCTCCCGGGATACGCACTCACTCCCTGCCACAGATCAAATGGTGCTGCCAAACACCATCCCGACTACCAACCTGTGCTTGATTCACTTAACCTTTCCCTCCCATCACTAAGGAAACGTATTCAACACAACACACTGTCCCAAGCATGTGCTATACATCAATTGCAGATCAATAGCGTTGGATTTAGATATCAGGAAAAACAAGGTGCAATCTGGAGTGATTTCATTTGCTGTCCTTTCAGGCCTACCTTTTCGCCTTCCATTTCGTGTTTCTATTCCAAACCTAAAATAATTAATGTGAAAACCAAATGGGTTCTTTAAGGGATCCTCCCACAGGGTCTCTCTTTCTCTCTCTCTCTTTTTTTGTCCACTGAAGCAGTAAGGGTTTGAGTGTCTATACTACAATAAATATAGGCGGTGGTTTGAAATTTAGGGGTGGATTATATAATGTTTTCAGATAGTTTTAATTTGTCAGTGGTCTGGTAGTTGTGGCGTGACCATAAAGGCACTATTATGTCATAGTCCACCACACTGCATTATGTCATGTCACAGTCCACTGCACTGCAGTGCAAGTGCTCCAGCTCTGTGAAAGCACTGTGTTTCAGTGTTAACAACTATCTAACAAGTTAATACACACTACATATATACCTGTAAATACACTTTGGGATCAGGCTTACCAGCACTTCTAATGTTTTCAGTGTTTCATTTATTTTCCATTTAAAGCTGATCCTACTTAATTGATCTCCTAATGTTCATTTACCAACTATCTTGAGCACTAACAAAAGGTTGAGCACATAGATCCAGCTTTTCCTCAGCCTTTTCTGTTAGTTACTTTGTCGTGTTAGATTGACATCTGTATTTAATTATTTATTTTTTCCTCATTTGTTTTCGTTTTCTCCATCAGAAAGTGGCAGGTATTTTAGGAGCTTTCTCCCTCTCCGACTCTCTCCCCCTCAGTCCCTCTCCCCCTCAGTCCCTCTCCCCCTCAGTCTCTGTCTCCATCCCCCTCTTTGTCTCCCTATCCGTCTCTCCCTCCCTCCTTCAGTCTCTCTCCCTCTCTCCCTCTGTTCTGGTTCCATGCTCCTGTTCTCTGCGGTAGCAGCAGACTGCACGGAGACTGTAGGTGCATATCAATCAGGTGGCACTTCTTGATGATGCGTCCAAGCAGGTTATGCATCATCATCATCATCTCCTGCTGTGTTTTAATTGGCACAACGTGAACCAGAGGTTGAGGGATCATTTCTTAGGGAATTTGTCATTCTTTTGCGTTTTCGGGCGAGGACAGAAAGGGATGACAGACTCAGATGGTAACTCCGTTGCCCCATTTCTGCTTTCGCTGTTAAGGGCACCTCACCAGAAACGTGTTACTAGTCCACCAGAAACGTGTTACTGGTCCACCAGAAACGTGTTACTGGTCCACCAGAAGCGTGTTACTGGTCCACCAGAAGCGTGTTACTGGTCCACCAGAAGCGTGTTACTGGTCCACCAGAAGCGTGTTACTGGTCCACCAGAAGCGTGTTACTGGTCCACCAGAAGCGTGTTACTGGTCCACCAGAAGCGTGTTACTGGTCCACCAGAAACGTGCTACTGGTCCACCAGAAACGTGCTACTGGTCCACCAGAAGCGTGCTACTGGTCCACCAGAAGCGTGCTACTGGTCCACCAGAAGCGTGCTACTGGTCCACCAGAAGCGTGCTACTGGTCCACCAGAAGCGTGCTACTGGTCCACCAGAAGCGTGCTACTGGTCCACCAGAAGCGTGCTACTAGTACTCCAGGCACGTTTTACAACTCCATTATAATACTAAATATACAGTATAACTTCTGCAATGAACTGTACAAGTGTAGACCAGAAATAATGTTTCCCTCAGTGCCTAAAACCCTAGTTTCCTCTATAATCAATAACTGTTCAAGGTAATGTTTTCATTCATGGTCATGTCTGTCTATTCCACATAACAAGCAGGTAACAAACAGAGATGCCCGATTAGCACAGAATGTTCTGGAGAATTGCCTGGTGGTTCTCTTAACCACACCCTGTCTGTTTGTCTGTCTGATTGTCTGTCTGAAGGTCTGACTGGAGAGATTTGGGATGGCATACATCTTGCCGCACAGGCCTGTAGTCACTGTCAGACTACCCTGCCGAGATGCTGTAGATTCCTTGAACTTTGGCATAGAAACCATGTATTAGCAAAATAAAATCCCTTAACAGCGTTTGCGCAATTTAACGACGCAGTACATTGTACTTAAATGTCGGCGTGTCACAATCTTCTTGTCTTCACCTACGACTAACTGATTTGATGGTTCTAAAACTGGCCTCTGCCTTTAGGAGTTTTTTTGTTTCGTTTTTTTCTCTCTCTCTGGAAGAGCAGGTTTTCGTGGAGGGAGACGGACGTCACGCGTGTGGCGGGCCTGGTCCGTGACTCAGCCGTGTTGGCAGCGTGAGGATGAGCGTGCACGGGCGCACGCCCGACGTCAGTCTCGCGGTGGAAAACCTCGGCGCTGTATTTCTGTCTGCGTGCGTCACTCCCACTGCCCTGCATCATTTATGCTGGACCTCAAATGAGAGGCTTGTGAAGCTGATAAATGGAGGGAGGCTACCGTTTCGTAACTCCTCAAGGCCACGTATGATAAAACACTGCTGGGGGAAGCAGGAAAGGAATTCTGAATCCATGTAACAATAATAATATCCTAACAGACTGATGTACGAAGGGGGAATATTGTAGTTGAGTCAGGCTGCGGTGAGTCGGGTTTAGGAGACAACTCAGGGAAGTTGGTGTTTGAGTTGTGAATGTTTTCATTTCATGAATCACTCAGGGCCACATTCTGATGATTTCCGAATGACTTCAAAGTCTGACGTACAACCTACAAGCTTGCATTCTTTCTTGTGCTCTGTAGAGAATTTCCTGACTGTAATGGACCCCAACAATTCTCAGAAACAAACCGTGAGCTGTCACTGACAGCCTTCAGCATTTGCCCAAGTTCATTCCAACTGTGTCGGAGCCTCAGACTTCTGTTGCACTTCAGTGGGAACTGTGTCTTTTTCAGGAACACTAGCTGGGTCTAATGGTTCCATCAGTTAACTATAATATGCATGAAACTGACAATGTACTCTCCGAGAATTTGATTTGGATAGTACCATCTGCTAAATATCCATTTCAGAAACGCAATTGGAAAGTAAACTTTTCAACGTAATTTTCTTGAGTCAGAAATTATACAATAATCTTTGAAAGCAGAAGTACTTAGAGTTTGTTCGTAAGTGTTATTTGTATCTAATGTGATGTTGTGCCATGCACTCATCCAGCTTTCAGGTAGCTTGTCTTTGTCTTTTCTTGACATGACATCATATTGTCTTGTCAGTCTGGTCTGGAGTCTGGATGGTGTTTTGTGCCTGCAAAGAACCTCTTCACATAGTACTAAAATTGGTTTTCAAATCTCCTATTACTTGGCTGAGCCTCCGTTAATAACAGTTATTAAGTCTCATTCTTGGGAGTACAACCTATTTTCTCTCCTCTGTCCAGATATAAGTATCCCAAACACGTCTTTCTGACGTCACTAACGTATTGAGCTATACTTCTATCGGAGAACAAGTGCACTTGGAACAGAGTGGATAGGTAGCCCACTGACCGAACTTTGGAACAGGAGATTCTACCTGCAGTATAAACCATCAGTAGGAATGACAGTTATTTGCCACAATGATCTTTGAACTCCTGAATTAGGCCCCTGTCACCCTTTTGATAATTACCTGCCAATCAGAGCCCTCGACTGGCGAGGGAGGAAAGATGGAGACAGAGGGAGATGGAAAGAGAGAGACTAGTGGTTACCAAGCGAGAGGCAGAGATGGGAAAGGGACGAACAGAGATAAATGGAGAGAATAAGAGAGATTGAGAGACTGGGATGAGAGAGAATTACAACAGGGTGGTTGGGAAGCACCGTGAAACAGCTAGACAGACAACCAGAGAGAGACAGAACGGGAGGAAGATTTCAGACAAGGAAGCATAATCAAGAGTTTAAAACAGAGATGCCAGCGCAGTAGGGCCCGTGGAGAGAAACCGGGCCAGACAGACCGACAGGAAGCAGAGAACCTCTCCGACTACTAATGACGGCAATTTCAGAGAGAAAAGCATCAGCAGGGGCTTTTAGTTGGGCCTGCCATTGTGGTCCACTTTAGGGGCCTAATTAGGCATCAGTGCTAGCCTAGCAGTTCTATAGGGCAAATTGCTAGAGATGCAACAGTCTACAGTTTGTCTAGACAGGGGTTTAACAATATTGAATAACAGGGTGACAGGAACGGGGAGGCAGTATAAGACAAAAGCTTGGGTAAGTCCCTAACATTGATTTAAACTGTCATCAGAGCACTGATTTGGATGGGAACCCCTAAACTGGCGAGTAATGTGTATTGTTAGTCATTCACAAGCTATGAAATATTCCAAACGTAGACAGTGCCCTTTTGTTTATTTTTTTGCTTATTATTCTGTACTTGAATTTTGTCCACAGGTAAGGTGGATCAGCCCAAACATGACCCGCATTTCAAACCTCTTGCCTAGCTAACATTTGAACAATTCCTGGTGTACTACACGTCGATCCGGTTTAAAACAATGTCATTTGTGGGGTTAGGGAGAAACTCGCTGTGGCTTGTTTACTGACTGGTCCAAGGCCTGCAACAAGGCAAATAATGTGTTATTCATTCAGCGGCTTTCAACACGTGACCTGAACCAGGCTGTTTTGTAAAAAAACGATTAACAGGGCCAAACGCGCGTGTACTCCCTGATGGTTTCAAGTCAGGGGTTCCTGTCTATGACAAAAGGTGGCCCAGTGGGAATGGATTTGGCTCTGGTTCTTTTCAATTACGGTGCATCTGACAAATGTAATTTCTGACCTGCATCCAGACTTCACTGTCCTGTCTGCTGTTACCGTCCATGGGGCTTTGAGAGAGTCGCTAAAGAGGAAGGTGAGAGCAGGAAGTACCCGCTGACGACGCTCATCCCCCACAAGGCATTGCTGTCCAATTAGCACTGCCCATTGGGGCTTCCCGGCCACTCGTTAACCAGCGGCGCGGTGGAGCTGGAACCCCGGGCTATGGTGTTCAGCCTGGGGGTTCTAACATCCGCCGACCTGTTGTTGACCTCAGATTTAGCAGAGCTAGTTCCCTGTCCCAGTTCTGTCCATATTGGTGACAGGTGTCCCTCCTTTAGTCTTTTAAATGAGACACACACGTCCTCCCCGGAAGACACTCCATCCACGTGTGGAGGGGTTCTTGACCTCTGACTTGGGCAGCTTGGCGGAGGAGCAGCTTCTTGTCCGCTTGTCCCTTGGGGTGTAATGTATGTATGGCCACAGTGTCTCACTGAGTCTTTTTATTTGTGGAATTTAATTTCTGGAATATAGTATTAGAGATGTGTAGATATATTTTCCACAAATTCAACCCTCGTCCTAAAAAATTCATTTTAATAATCATTTGTGATTTTATGTAAAGAATAATGAATGAGGATCGCATGAGCCCAAAAGACACCTGGTCTCTTGGCTCCCTCGGGACCTCTGAACCAGTTATTGTATTTATTCCTTTAAATATATATTTTTGGGAAATCAGCCAGGGTCTCAACTATTGAGGGCAAGCAGTATGTCAGTGAGTGTCAAGACTGTTCCTGACAGTCACTCAATTAGCCATGTCAGATACATTTTTCTAAAGATCGATAGTTACTCAGGCCAGCCATCTGAATGTGTAGCCAGAAACCATTTGGACTCGCAGGACATTTTCCAGGAGGCTGTGACCTTCAGCGGACCCATTCATTTTGTTAGTCATTTTCACATAGATATCATAATGACATAAGTCATGGCCAAATGGTTGTAATGGCAGAAGGTTCACTGTAAAACAAACCAGTATTTATACATGCACTACCATTCAAATGTTTGGTGTCACCTAATTTATTTGTTTTACACACATACATGAAATGAGTTTGAATAGGAAATGAGTAGGAAATATAGTAATTAAGGTTAGAAATAATGTTTTTTTAATTGAAATAATGTGTCCTTCAAACTCATGTCACCATTTGCAGCAATTACAGCCTTGCAGACCTTTGGCATTCTAGTTGTCAGTTTGTTGAAGTAATCTGAAGAGATGTCACCCCATTCTTCCTGTAGCACATCCCACAAGTTGGATTGGCTTGGATTGGCACTTCTTACATACCATACGGTCAAGCCACTCCATTACAGACAGACCAGCTGACTGCTTCTTCCCTAAATAATTCTTGCATAGTTTGTAGCTGTGCTTTGGGTCATTGGGTCCTATCAAACGCCGTCCACAGGGTGTGGCATGGCGTTGCAAAATGGAGCGATAGCCTTCCTTCTTCAAGATCCCTTTGACCTTGTGCAAATCTCCCACTTCACCCCCACCAAAGCCCCAGACCATAACATTGACTCCACCATGGTTGACACATGGCATCAAGCACTCCAGCATCTTCTCTTATGGTTTAAGTCTCATGAAAGTTAATGTGATCAGAACACCTCAAACTTAGATTTGTTTGTCCAACACTTTTTTTCCCAATTTTCTTCTGCCTATCTTAATTTTTTTCTTTTCATTGGCCAGTCTGACATATTACTTTTTCTTTGCAACTGTTCCCAGAAAGCCAGCATCCCAGGGTCGCCTCTTCATTGCTGATGTTGAGACTGTTAATGAAGCTGCCAGTTGAGGACCTGAAACGTCTGTTTCTCAAATTAGACACTAGATTGTATTTATTCCTCTTACTCAGTTGTGCACTGGGGCCTCCCACTCCTCTCTTTATTCTGGTTAGAGACAGTTTGCGCTGTTCTGTGAAGGGAGTAGTACACAGCGTTGTACGAGATCTTCAGTTTCTTCTAAATTTCTTGTATGGGATAGCTGTCATTTCTCAGAACAAAAATAGATTAACTTGTTTCAGAAGAAAGTTATTTGTTTCTGGCCATTTTGACCATGTCATTGAACCCACAGTTGCAGATGCCCCAGATACTCATGTTTAAAGGCCAGTTTTATTACTTCTTTAATCCACACAGTTTTCGGCTGTGCTAACATAATTGCAAAAGGGTTTTCTAATGATCAATTAGCTTTTTCAATTTATAAACTTGGATCAGCAAACACAATGTGCCACTGGAACACAGGGCTGATGGTTGCTGATAATGGGCCTCGGTACGCCGCGTCCAGCTACAATAGTTGTTTACAACATTATCAATCAAAACATTATCAATCAAAACATTATCAATCAAAAATCAAAAGATTTGCTTTTCTTTCAAAAACAAGGAGATTTCTAAGTGACCCCAAACTCTGTACATACACGCACATATATTCTCTCGGGTTCATGACAAAACGTGTAGAATTTAGGGGGCACCATTTTTTTCTCTCTGCCCATTGGGAAAATAAAAAAACACTTACTTGAAATAGGTTATAATATTGTTTAATGTTCCCTTCCCGGCCATTACAAAATGCACAGTATCTTAGCACTTGCTGAAAACGGACTTCAGAACAACAAAAATCTCTATGCATGGCAGAGGGTAAATTGCAGGAGAACTTCAAGGTTTCTCATGTTTATCAAGATGAGGGTGACTACAATGATTTCCATGTATCACCAATGAAAGGCAACGGATGCAAGCCAATAACATGCAAGTATGATGTAAGATCATTTGCACTCGGCCTTAGAAATCATCTGAATTCTTAATCTCCCCAGGCCAAATGAATGACTGCACTTTCTCAGTGCAGGGTACTCATTGCAATAAAACCCTGTTATTTCCTGTCGTCACTAATCTCTGGTAGAAATGCTCCGCTTCCAAAGGCAGTCTGCGTGGAGCCTCTCCTGTGTTGAACATTCAACGTCTGTTTAACTCTTTCCAATGAGAGGGTGTCCTTTTGTGGCCGTCTCCACATCCTCCCTCTCTCCCATCCACAACGCCATCTCATTATAGCCACAGCGTGCAATCTTTTTCCGGTTATTCCCGGACTGGCTATCTGGCGCTATAAAAGTAGCGGTGGCAGGTTCAAGACACACAGAAAAACGTCCCTTCAGAGAAAGTCCAAGTCCTCTGTTCAGTCGATGCCGGGGGGTGTCATTATTTTCAATTAAGGCGAAAATAAAATGGCGACCGAAGCCACATGTGGAAGAAACTCCAACGGGGCTATTTGGCTGTTAAGACTGAAGTGCCCCACGCTGGTGAGTTGCCATAACAATGACTGTGCTGCGCTACGGAAACGCTTGTTGGTGTACCCATTCAACAAGACCCTATTGAAGCACGGCCCGAGGTCAAAGTAGATGTGTTCTCAGGCCGGCCACCTGAACACACGCCTTTACGCTGCCTTGTCTGCTTAGCCCTGGGAAATGGCTGACAAATGGTGTCACTGAAAGACAGTTTATCTAATTTCATAATGTACAGTGCATGGCTATCTCTTCTATAAAGGCCAGTGTGTTTATGCCTCACTTCGGCCGATTACTGTTCCTTATCGACCCAGCACATCAGAAACACACACACACACACACCCCCGTCACATACATAAGACCCTCAAACACACTTGCCCACACGCGCGAACATACGCACAGTTTTTATTTCAACTTTCAAGGCTCCTCATTTTTCAACAAGCTCTGTCATGCTTGGCCTTACTCATGCGTCAGAGATGCATCCCGTTTACAAATGAGCAAGCGTGCACGCACGCACGCACGCACGCGCACGCACCAACACCGCTCTGGATACTGTAGGTAATCAACAGAAAATACATTTGAAGAGATACAGCCATCAACCGAGTGCCGAGTGATTGTCTGCCTGCCTGTATGCCTGCCTGCCCCCACCCTTTCTATGAAGCAGCTGCTCAGAAATACTTTTATAGCACCACATTACCACTTATCATTCTTGGAAAATGCAGCAGGCAAGAAGAAGAGAATAGCAAAGTTGCCACTTCAGAGTCCAGGCTGGGGAAATGGTCATTCAATCTTCACATACATATTCTGTCTCCATGCTAGAGGTTCACATGTCCCGGTTATCAGGGTGCTCTGTGTCTCTGAACAAACGGGACTGTGGTGGTTGGGCACTTGGTGGGTTCATGTTTAGGTACTTGTTTTCAGAACCCTCCATAAATTCTGTCTACAGATGCGGTGTCTGAACCTGACCCAGATTGACAAGCAGGAAAACAATACCACAGCTAGCAGCACTGTCAGGCTTGAACCTGCTCTGTGGTGGAGAGCTCAGCTTGGTGTTATGAAGACGGTCCTTGTGAATCCCTGGACATATGCATTTTTTTAATGAAAAGGCCCTTGGAGGGGTTGACACATTTTGGTTCAGGCAAATCAATCCGGACATTTTAAAGAGTAAATTTCTATCTTTAGAAACCTTTTTAAAGTTCGAATACACGGCAAGTGCAGTTCCTGCCACAAAAGGCTGAGCAAATTATGATCTGTCATCTGTCTCCACAGCATACACATAGCAACACTATGAAAAACAGCCCATATACCGAACAGGCATTAAATTCCCATCTGGGGCTGAATCTTGTTCATTCTGTCTGTGGATCTGTTGATAAATGAGAATTCCTCAACAGCCTTCTTTGGCTTAATGCAAAATTAATGTGTTGTTTTTTTCGCCTATTACCTTAGCGGCACACAATAGATGGAAACTAATTACATGCCCAGAAAACCAGGGAAATATAAATATAAGCTTTCTCTTTTTATTAAATGTGTATTGAACAGAGATAAAGTTATCTCTGTGCCTCGCTCAAAGACTGAGAATACAGACTGGTTTAGACAAAATGCATGTTTTTCCAGTTATTGTCTCAGTGCTGGAGATAATAAATCAGATTTTAATACCAATTATTGGTTTCCAGTCTAAAACAAAGCACCGCAAAAACTTGGAAAGTTTCCTTGCCAGTTCGAATGTTGAAAACAAATGAGTTCAATTAGATTTGTAGCCACTTGACCAGTTGTCTGAGGAGTTGGTGCTTTGGTGGGTAAAAAACCCTACAGTTAATATCTAGTAGTCTTTTCACTGAGCTGGTACTGCAGTTGAAATGTCTGTCACCTGGCAACAAGACCTATACAAGGTATTCATTTGTTTTTCGTGAATCTTGTGCTAGGTACTCCTCTGGTAAAAACTATCTTTAGACGGATTTGATTCAGTAATGGACCCTGGCTGGCAAATGATGAACCGAAACAGTCATGATTCTCGCTCACCGTAGTGAAGGCTTCACTGCTGACAGACTTCTAGGCACAAAAACATACATACATCTTCTTCCGCTTCATCCGGGGCCGGGTCGCGGGGGCAGCAGTCTAAGCAGAGATGCCCAGACTTCCCTCTCCCCAGACACTTCCTCCAGCTCTTCCGGGGGGACACCGAGGCGTTCCCAGGCCAGCCGGGAGACATAGTCCCTCCAGCGTGTCCTAGGTCTTCCCCGGGGTCTCCTCCCGGTGGGACGGGACCGGAACGCCTTCCCAGGAAGGCGTTCCGGAGGCATCCGAAACAGATGCCCAAGCCACCTCAGCTGACCCCTCTCGATGTGGAGGAGCAGCCGCTCTACTCTGAGCTCCTCCCGGGTGACCGAGCTTCTCACTCTATATCTAAGGGATCGCCCAGCCACCCTGCGGAGAAAGCTCATTTCGGCCGCCTGTATCCGGGATCTTGTCCTTTCGGTCATGACCCAAAGCTCATGACCATAGGTGAGAGTAGGAACGTAGATTGACCGGTAAATCGAGAGCTTCGCCTTGCGGCTCAGCTCTTTCTTCACCACGACAGACCGATACATTGACCGCATTACTGCAGAAGCTGCACCGATCCGTCTGTCAATCTCCCGTTCCATCCTTCCCTCACTCGTGAACAGGACCCCTAGATACTTAAACTCCTCCACTTGAGGCAGGCACTCTCCACCACCGGTGCGTAGAGGATCGGGCGGCAGTCGAAGGCAGGGGCCTAGGCAACCCGATCCCTGGCACAAAGACACAATTTATTTATTGAGACTTGAGAGGTCAGGTGGCAGCCACAACCAGACTAGATGTTGGACGGAATTAATTGACAACCTCCAGAGTGTTAAAACCACAGCAGCCAGGATTAAGAAAGCCCTGCTGACAATTCCTACCTTCTCGCCGGGCAAGGCTGGTCATTCTGCAGCCTAGTCAACGTGTGATCCTAGACTCTGGCGGTCAGCTTGGTGATAAAAATAGCACCTTACCTCTGCGCCCCGTGGATGCCTTAGTACGATTTCCATCGATTTACCACACTTCACAGAATACAGTTCCACAGTAAACAGCTGTGTTGTTTTTAAAGCTGGTAAGCCTAGTCGGCGTAGTCAGTCTCTGTTGGGTTCACCCATCTAGTGCGGAGTCAGACACGTGTCCGACTCTTGAACCCTTTGAGGCATTAATACTACTGCATTCAAGCGCCGCTCCGTTGATGTCTAAGGAGCTAACGGGTCAGGGAAACCGCCACTGAGTGTGTGTTTGGGGTCCACAATGCTGCGTCCGTCATTGACAACATTCAATAGTTTGGTGATTTCAATGAAATATTGTGCCGTTGGCGATCCTTCCTCTCTGGGGTGTGACCCGTTGCTCTGCTTGAAAATAGTACCACATTTGGTTGGAGCACGCGCTTCGGAATCCCCGGGGTTTGTGGAGCATGTTATAATCCTATGGTAGATTTCATTGCGGCCCCAGTGGGTCAAACGAACCTCTGAAATTAACCAGTCACTCAGAAAACCAACGAGAGGTTTGTTGAAAAAGAATGAGTTGTTCTTAAATGTGTCCCTACCTGTAGCACACATGGTCTAGATAATGAGCAAGCAACTCTCGATTGCTTGCTACACACAGACCTGTGGAAATGTCAAATGTTGACCCACTGAGGAAATACAAAGCCCACAGCCAATCAGAAAAATAAGGTAAAATACAACTGTATGTGACATGTAAATGTGCGGGCCTGCCACATTTGTTGTGCTTGTTTTCCTTAGATGTATGTTTTTCCTTTCTTCAAAACTCCTCAGTTTCCCACCTCATCCTAGTTTCCTTTGTTTCAAATTCAGGACGTAACCCTGCGGAATGCGGTCTTAGACTCACTATTCATGGTTTTGTTGTCGATGTTGTCCTTACTGGAAAGTCTTAAAAGTACTTTGAGTTTATTAGCTTCTGATACGCAATACCAATGCATTGAGTCTATTAGCTTCTGAGGTTGAATAAATCTCTGGCCAAACACCAAGGGGAACGCAGCATTTATCCAGCTCTGTTGAAGTTCATTATTACCCTTCAATTAGTGTCTGATTGAAATCTGTTTGCGCGGCTGATTGGGGGAATGAAGTCACCGGCCAATCAACCCCTTTAATTAATCAATTACGTCTAAGGGGAGAACCGTGATTGAGAGACGTGCGAGAGAGGAGCCTGCTGGATGGAACTTAACTGGCGCACTTCCCTGATGTGTAGGGTGTTTATGAGAATGTAAAGAAGATTCAACTACACAAGCTTGAAACGTGACTCGAGCATTAGAAAATGTGAGAGAGAGAGAGAGACTTGGTTACGGAGTACACAGCTCCATTCACGTGGAGATGGGGAATGAGTAGGAGGTGTCTCCCTGAATGCGTGTGGCAGTAACTGTGCGTGGGAACGCGTTGAGGCCGTCGTCCAATTGGTGCATTGGCAGGCACAACATCAAACGCTGTGTGCAGCCAAGCCAGGATGTCCTTCTGAGTCTCAGTGTCTCTCTCATCACCTGATGCTAACCTGTGATGTGTACGTACAGCCGAAGTACTCTGACGGAAGTCACCGGTCGAGGCTCATGTATGATGTTTTTATTTATTTTTTATTTTTTGCTGCCTCCCATTTCAATCCAGATCCATAATCCTCTACTGATCTTTGTCCATCCATTCAGCTCTTCTCTTAGAGGTTTCCCTGTGTCTTTGTTGATTGGTGAGCATACTGATAGTACATCATTATACACTTAACCTACATCACTAGCTCTATAGCTCCATAACCTATATCACTACATTGATCCTACATCACTAGTGCATTACAATGATCAACATAACTAACTCTACGCTGATCCTACTTCGCTCAACACTTATCCTACATCAATAGCTTTATACACTGATCATACATCGTTATACACTTGACCTACATTACTAGCCCTATAACCTACATCACTAGCTCTATAGCTCCATAACCTATATCACTATACACTGATCCTTTATCACTAGCTCTATACACTGATCCTACATCTCTAGCTCTATACAAGGATCCTACATAACGCCCTATATGCTGATCCTACATCACTACACTTATCCTACTTCAATAGCTTTATACACTGATCGTACATCACCATACACACATCCTGCATCACTCGTTCCAGACGCTGATCCTACATCACTATACACCGATCCTGTATCATTATATCACCAGCTCTATAGTAATCCTGTATCACTGGCTCTATACACTGAACTTATATCATTATATAACCAGCTCTATACACTGATCCTATATCACTACATCACTAGCTTAATACACTGATCCTATGTCAATATATCACCAGCTCTGTAAACTTATTCTACATTTCTAGCTCTATACACTGATCCAACATCACTGGCTCTGTTGGAGGGAGGACATTTTGGTTCTTGGACACTGGCAGACAGACATCAACCACTGAACTCTCCTGCCCTCAACACTTCAAACGCAAATTTCACATCTGGCGTGGAGGCCCTTTGATCAGACCTGTCAAGCTGCCACATTAACATGCACTTTAATTCAAATGGCCTGAAGCCAGTGTTGTTATCATGAATCATGTAGTCTTCTTCATTGGTATTGCGTTCTGCCAATGACCAGACCGGCCTTAATTATACATTATAAAAATAAAACACACGAGGAGATCTGCGTGTTACGGCTTCAAAGGATGAGTGGTGTGTTTTTATAGTAATATTGAAAGAGCTGCTGCACCTCAAAGTTTGTGGGGCTCGTCTGTGGTACAACTGCTACAGAGGCTCTTGTCAACAA
This sequence comes from Esox lucius, assembly GCF_011004845.1. NCBI lineage: Eukaryota > Metazoa > Chordata > Actinopteri > Esociformes > Esocidae > Esox > Esox lucius. The sequence goes on from NC_047593.1 coordinate 15,616,086, forward strand.
CACTCCAAGAGCACTGGACTGGGACCCTCTTTTGCTCGACAGCACCACTTTAGCAACCAGTGGCCCAGAAACTGCGGATTGCATCTTTAATATTTGCCTCTAAGGTACAGTACCACCCAAAAGAGTAACACATTCCAGGTAAGCATGTCCAAACTTTTGACTGGTACTGTAAATGATGCTGTTACACTTGGCAGATTTCTGCAGCCTGCCTCAGCCAGAAGCTTGCGTTTTGGGCAGGAGTGTTGTTGTGTTGTTTTTTTTGTGCCTACCTCAGCATGCTGAACTACATTGCGCACCATGTCTCTTCCAGTCTTCTGCAGTCCTGGCACGCTGTGACTGCCGGCTCTGCCCGTCCACCAACAGTCTTTCAATCTCTCCCTTTAACCTTAGGGGCTTTTCTTTCAACACTCGACATTCTTGTTATTAGCGGCTGAAACTCCTCCCATCTGATTTCACTCTGCTGGTGTGTCCCAAATGATGTATAGGGGGGCACTGTGTGGGCAATAGGGTGCCATTTGGGGAAGGATCTGATATCCTTCCCCAAATGATATTAATATGCTAGATTTGAACGCTATAGTCACAAATAAAAATGCCCTAGTCTTTTTCATTAGCAGCTAATTTACGAAATCCAGTCAAAGTAGAACCTATCCCCACATCCGCAAGCATGTATTCGACCAAGATTAAACATTTGACACTCCTGGTGAGAAAAAAACCCCACAGAGCCGTAGGTAATAAGCAGTAATGTGAGACCAGAGTTGAACAAAATGTAACCTCTCAATGAGATGTACAGGAATGCAGGCGAGGTGTCTGATGGTGTTTTGTTTTGCGTTGGGAGTGAGAATAAGATTGCTCAGAAAAACTCCTTATCCGAAGATCAATACAACGACCGCATGATCCAGTGTCTCCTGGCAGCTAGACAACCATTTTGCATGCGAGATACCTCATTACCCTTTGTTTGACTGGGGCGATAATGAATATGTTCAAATGAGGGGTCACGCAAAGGTCAAACTAATCTATTCGCTTGATAAACCTTTGCTTCTGACCTTTCCTGTCAGCCCCGAGCAAACACGCCATTGGTCGCTGTTCCGAGTTAGCGCTGTGATGTCACCCCACTGCCGTACAACTTAATTAAACCTCTAATAACTGTGTGACATCATAACTCATGCTCTTGACACCTTGGCCCTCATTTCCTGTCTCTAGAATCTCAGATAAGATGGCGAGGGCCTCTGAGTGGCTGCCTGGAGGCAGGCGAGGGAGGGGGGGGTCATTCTAAATAAAGCAGCAACATACGGTGTAAATACGGGACTAAACCCACTGTAAACTCATCCCCATCTTTGAATTAATGGACCACATTAGACCGGCAGTCCGGCTGACCGCGGCCATTTGTATTCTCTTCTTGAACACCATTTTGAGAAGGTCCGTTTCCCCACTTGGCAGGGTGTGCAGACGGTAGCATAACAGTGTAGCCTGGCTGTCCAATGGCCTCCTCTCTCCCTTCTCTGTCAGCCTCCTCTCTCCCTCCCCCCTCTCCCCCTCCTAGTGAGTCACAAGTTGTGCTCCTGTAGGGGTTTCTCCTGCCCTAGCGACAAGGTCTCCCTGCCAAGGCATACAGGGCAGAGAGAGACACCGGCGCGGGCAGAGGCACGATCACATGCGCGTGGGCACCGCCACACCCTATTTTCACGTTTCAATGGAAGCATTGACCCAAAACAAACCTGATGTACAGACCAAACCAACAAAACCTCAGTAACCTCCATGTCTGAAATAAACCTAGCCCTTAATGCCCAAACTAATTTTAACGTTTATTGTAAAAAAAATAAAATAAATGGTAACCCTGCATTTAAAAAGAGTCAGATAAAGCTTCTGGCTTCCCTTTACACAGTACCCTTGTTTTACCGTCTTGGTGAGGACCGGCCTGAATGCCCTCCCTTTACACGGTTCCCTTGTTTTACCGTCTTGGTGAGGACCGGCCTGAATGCCCTCCCTTTACACGGTTCCCTTGTTTTACCGTCTTGGTGAGGACCGGCCTGAATGCCCTCCCTTTACACGGTTCCCTTGTTTTACCGTCTTGGTGAGGACCGGCCTGAATGCCCTCCCTTTACACGGTTCCCTTGTTTTACCGTCTTGGTGAGGACCGGCCTGGATGCCCTCCCTTTACACGGTTCCCTTGTTTTACCGTCTTGGTGAGGACCGGCCTGGATGCCCTCCCTTTACACGGTTCCCTTGTTTTACCGTCTTGGTGAGGACCGGCCTGGATGCCCTCCCTTTACACGGTTCCCTTGTTTTACCGTCTTGGTGAGGACCGGCCTGGATGCCCTCCCTTTACACGGTTCCCTTGTTTTACCGTCTTGGTGAGGACCGGCCTGGATGCCCTCCCTTTACACGGTTCCCTTGTTTTACCGTCTTGGTGAGGACCGGCCTGGATGCCCTCCCTTTACACGGTTCCCTTGTTTTACCGTCTTGGTGAGGACCGGCCTGGATGCCCTCCCTTTACACGGTTCCCTTGTTTTACCGTCTTGGTGAGGACCGGCCTGGATGCCCTCCCTTTACACGGTTCCCTTGTTTTACCGTCTTGGTGAGGACCGGCCTGGATGCCCTCCCTTTACACGGTTCCCTTGTTTTACCGTCTTGGTGAGGACCGGCCTGGATGCCCTCCCTTTACACGGTTCCCTTGTTTTACCGTCTTGGTGAGGACCGGCCTGGATGCCCTCCCTTTACACGGTTCCCTTGTTTTACCGTCTTGGTGAGGACCGGCCTGAATGCCCTCCCTTTACACGGTTCCCTTGTTTTACCGTCTTGGTGAGGACCGGCCTGGATGTCCTCCCTTTACACGGTTCCCTTGTTTTACCGTCTTGGTGAGGACCGGCCTGAATGCCCTCCCTTTACACGGTTCCCTTGTTTTACCGTCTTGGTAAGGACCGGCCTGGATGCCCTCCCTTTACACGGTTCCCTTGTTTTACCGTCTTGGTGAGGACCGGCCTGAATGCCCTCACTTTACATGGTTCCCTTGTTTTATCGTCTTGGTGAGGACCTTTGGTCTCTCACACACACAGGATAAGAGGGTCTGCTAAATGACAAATGTAAATGTGAAAATTCTCTCTCAGATACATAATATTGAGCAAGTAATGAAAACTTGTGGAGGATTAAAAATGAGTCCTCTACGACACACACACACACACCCCTGTTACTCATCAGAGGTGCCTTTCTGAGATAGGTGGCCCATTATCCTCAGACACTGTGACAGTGCATATCAGTGTGCTTGTCTTCCCTGTGACAGCATGTCCTGGCACACTCCCTGACACTCCACGCCCGCCGCCCCCACACACACACACGGCAGCGCTGTACAGATGGCCTCTGGCGTGGAGTCTGCATGAGCGTTCCTTTCACATCCTCTGCACGGAGAGCACACCTCCACACTGAGCTCCGCCTCCGAGTTCTCAACACCAGAGGTCAGGCAAACTTAACCAGGTGGGTGGATTTAATAGGCCTCATAAGTACTGAAATGAATCGGTAAACATATTGCTTTAGTGGCTGCGTCGTCGGACCAAATTATTAGGGATAGAGGACATTGGGAGAAGTTTAATTTGGTTCGTCTGTCTCCACCCCTCGAGCTGTTTATAAATGGAATTATTGAAAAGCAGGTCCATGACCATGTGTGTGAGAATACTCTAGCACCCTAGAGGCCACCCAAGCTCCAAATGTTACTGCAGTAAATGGCACAGCAGAAATTAGAGCCCCCCGCCCCTGTGTCTGTGCCAACCATTGTGCCAGGTTGTAGGCACGCCAGATAGAGAAGGGCAAGGTTGTCCCGTGTGGGAGAAACAAGCGTGAATCCCCAACGGATTCAAATCACCTTTTAACCGAGCCGGAGACTGGCGGTGACTCTCCTGTGGTTAGTGATGCCTGGCATGCCGTCGGGTAAAGGATTAACCATGCTCGCCATGTCTCGGGCAGCGCAACTGTCGGGAAGGGCAGCCATGCGCGTGATGGCCAACACCAATGTGCTAGAACCTTCACAGGCAATTCTGCTCAAAACCTGGGCAGTGTTCGTTATGCAGCAAACGGAAGAGAACACACCGAAACGCGGTCTACCCGTCCAATGGGAAATTCCATGGTCTTCCGTCGTGAAACCTTTTGTTTGCATTGTGCCACGATGAATACAACCCCGCGCTGTGACTCATCTCATTGTGCGTGGCTCTATCAGACGCGACGTAACCCTCTCTTGTCCTTCCCGAAACGAGGAAGTCAGGAATTTGTTTGGAAGGCCAATTCCCAAGCATCTTAATGGGGTTTTTGGTACCTTGTTGAAGTGCTCAGGGCCAAATGTGTGTGAAGAGTGAAAGGTGAAAGCGGCTGTATCACTGACCCCTTATGTAGCCCCCTTGTGCTTGTGTTTGTGACCAGACCTCCCCACAAAGATGGTGAAACCTGACAAATCAGTTCCCACAATGCCCCCCCATCTCTATTTCCAGCTTAGCAGTTAGATTTAGAGTAACATTTATATTTGGGGTAAGTGTTAGAAATCCAAGTAATTTCTTGGTTCTGGTAATTCTGTATTTTAGTTTTTTTTCATCATGAACATAATCGGATCATTTCTAAAATGGAAGCTCGCCCTGATCTCATATGACTAGTGCCCCACCAGACACATTGTTTTGGGGTCTAGTTAATGTGGAAAGCATGTCATTTGCCAGCTAGCACAACACACAGTGCCTTCTGCAATTCAATACTTTCCCCCTTGTTTTGAATCTGTACCTGAACGTTGTGGTAATAGTTTGAGTTCAAATCCAAACTTTTGGGAGTATAGAGCCAAATGAAAACACACTTCTCTGTCTTAGTACTTAGTTAGCACGGTTAATGTTTTTAGAAATTAATGGCCTATAACAAAAAGTTGCCCGTATTATCAGGCTGTTTTTGATACTATGCCAAGGAGGCTACTAGTGGATGAGTGTCTGTGAACATAAAAAATCTGTGGCCTCAGCACCGCCCTGTTACTTAGCCAATCAGGAGCCAGTAATAACAGAAGGCTGAATCCATGCTCTATTTGCCAGGGAAAAGGGACAAAGCTTCCAACATTGTTTTTCATTTGCATTTTGAAATGTTATGATCAGAAAATACTTTCTCTGGAGAGCTGGAGAAGAGTTTACTTATATATTATACATTTGTTTGTTTATTACAGCAGCAGCAGCAAGCCATAGTGGCACGGGGGAGGAAGCAAACTTTACAGGAGGACCTCAGTTTGTGTGACCTCGGTTTTCCGTGACCTCAGTTTACCTCAGCGCTGCATCAGAAGCCCGTCTAGACATCGTTCGCTGAATGTTCATTATGAATTAGTGTAACTCACTGCAGCAACAAAAAATAATTGAAATAATCTTAACAGAACAATTGTCATTTTATTATGCCCATATATATAAAATATTTTTCCATTCTATAAGCCCATCCTCACCAAAAGGTTAAAAATACGGCCCATGTGGCATTTGCCACAATTGCCAGATGGACAATTCCCCCTTTGCTGTGTAAGAATCCAAACTCCTTTAAGTTAACCCCTTGATCATCTTTGCCCTCATCCACCCTCCATCAAAAACCATCTGGCAGTAACACCAAAACCCTCATGCAAACTTGCCCCCTCCCCCCCCCCATGTGGCTTTCACATTTTATCACCATAAGCTAGCTTGAGGGTCTGGATGGGAATAGGAAACATCCATCAATGGCCAATCTGGCTGCAGTGCACATGCAGAGTTTACAAGACAGAGAAATGAATCACGCTTGGAAGGAGAAAGGAGGGGGCAATATAAAGGTAGATTAATGAGTAATAACGCAGAGGAATAGTGACTATTCATCACATCCCCAAAATAAAGTGCTTTAAGAGTGGCGATGGAGATGCATCTGTCTTATAGTAACACTATCACCGCTAGCCACTCAGGAAACTGTAAAGCTACTTCCATTCTAACCTGCAGGGGGCGTGTCAGAATAATACCTTCCTTATGCTTATGACCGCATTGAAGCAATAAGGCACCAGGTGGTGTGGTATATGGCCAATATACCACAGCTAAGAGCTGTACGAAACGCATCACGGTTATGACATTGTTTATGCGAGCATTAAGGGGTCTCTGAGGTTTGTGATACATGGGCTAGTGATGGCGACATGAGGCTTCATTACCGTTCTTCTAGAAACAGGATATTATGCTAGCAGTGCTAACTCAGATTTTCTTTTTCAAAATAAAAGCCATCATTGAAATGTATATAAGGCAATCTAGTCTGTACATTTCATGTTTAATGTCCATTCCAATATAGTTTGTGTCTGTTCTTTTCTACAGACTATATAGCCATATCATTTTCAATAATGGCTTTTATTGTGATGAAGAAAATGAATGCTGCCAGCATAATTGACTGCTGCTAAAATAACGCTAATGAATCCTCGTTTGGCCATCACTAACATGGGCCATAACCCCACACACCCTCGCCCCTTATTGATTACATATATCATGGCTAACTCCGTGTTTTAGTGCATCTCCATCTCTTCTCAACTACAACCACAGCCTGTTTGAATCGCAGTGACTCTGGGAAGAGGTATGGTCTTTATATAGAAACATATGTACAAGCACTGAAGACAGTACTTGAATTGAAAGGATATATACCATTTAACAAAGGAATACATAATTCTATGCCAACACGTTAAACAGCATATATATACACTGTTGGGTGGTGTTTACAAAAACTGGAAATATAGTGAGACTGGTGAAATGGGTGGTGCTTCTGTTGCGCTACTTGCAAAATATTTGTATTATAAAGTATTTGAGAGTATCCCCCTCAGTAATGAAATAAACCCAAGAGGCTTTATTGAACACGTAAGACGCTTTCACACAGTGACAAACACAGACAACTGAAATGCTTGAAATGAAGAAAAATAAAGAAAAACTGAGAAAAAAAAACATTTTATTGCACTTAAGTTGTAAGAAAATAAAAATTCTAAGTTGAATCAAACAAATACACAATCCCTTTTAAGTTTTTTTTTTTTTTTTTTTTTTAATCCTGTCTGCTTTCTTTTTGCAAGTCAGTTACATGAATGAACTGAAAAAATAAAACACCTGCAATATCTGATTTCTCAAACCAGATGATAAATTAAAACAGAAGAAAAACAAACAAAGAGGAGAAAGAACAAGATTGTTTCTTTTTTTTTTAATATACAGTGTTATACCACTTTCACAGTTCAGCTTGAGCTCCTTTCTGGGCAGATTGACTTTGATGAATTGTTTTGGCTACAATGTTCTGTTTACTTGAAGGTTGCCTGTAGGTACGTTTTCCATTCATAAACCATCAGGCGACTGACTGCTAAGTGCAGTTCCCCGGTAACATTGTTGACGACAATTCATAACACTAAGACTCTTTGCTTCAACTGTAGTTGTTGGACTTTGTGTCGGTTGGATCCGTTTGTTGTTGTCGCTTCGAACGTGCCAATGATGACAACAATTGCATGTGGACAATGGACAGTTCTTTCATTCGCTCTTTTTTTTTTTTTAAATTTTAAACCAAAAATACATTTACTAATTTTTCCTTTTACTCTTTGCCTTTCCACACAGCATCTAGAGACAGTTTCCCACAGAACATGCTGAAAGAGCTTTGTCCCAAGGAATGTGTTAACATTTTGCCCAAAAGCATAATCAAGCACGCACGCACACACTTTACTTCCCATCGTTTCCTCTATGCCGGCAAACCAGTCTGTCTGTCCAACACACTCTCTCGTCTAAGCCTCGTTGAGGCGCGTTTGGCTCAAGTTTCAGTGGCAAAAACAAAGGTTGTTTGTATTTATCATGTTTCTCTCTTTAAAAAGTCCAAACATTGGAAGAGTCAATTTTGGAATTTAGTCTGGGACTAAAACGTCACAGCAAGTTAAAGTTCCATCTTTTTATCTGTTTTTGTAGTTTTTTTTTTTTGTTTTGTTTTTTACTAGCAGCATAAATACAGTTTGGCCACTGGGAAAATAGTACTGGGTTGGAGGGGGCCTCTATTACGGTTCTCTCCCCCTGTATTGAGGAACCTACCCAGCCAGACTGGTTGAAAAACTCAGGACAGCATGTCGCTATTTGGAGACTTAACATCCCCAGACATTAGCTAGAAATAAAAGGAAAAACCCAAACAGAAATGAGACATGGTGAGATAAAAGCAAAGAAGTGACTAGAACAGGGTAACACTGGGACTCGTTGCCATTGGCAACAGTAAGGAACCGACTACCCCCCCCCCCCCCCCCCCCCCCCAAGAGCAAACAAAACCCATTTTCTTTCAACTATTTGAATGGTTTTAGCTACAAATCGAACTCCAATTCATGTATATATGTGACCCTGGAACTAACAGACTGATGAACAATAGGAAACAGAATTAACAGTAAACATGATATAAGGCCTGATGCTTTAGGCTTATCCTGTTATTTTTTTTTGTTGGACCAATCAGATTCTTGGCTTGACGTCTCTCTTAATCTCCCTGACCAGAACCTCTTTGCTAATATTTTGCGTGTTTTCAATAAAATGTATTCTAATTCGACATTGAAGTTTTCATCTGCCTTTGCCTCCTAATTGTGTAACAGTGCGGGTTCATGTCCATTTAATAATCGGTTGGCGCTTTGTTGGGGATAAAAAATAATCTATCTTTGTACATCTGAACGAACACTTGTCAGGCTTGACCGAACAAGTCTCTGTTGCGAAGAAGCTGCCCCAGTAGCCGCAGAGTGGAGTCACTTCTTCGTCAGTTCCTGTCTTTTTTCTGCTCCTCCTTAAGCGGATGAGTCAGTTCCACTTGGCCTTAGCCTACTGTAGGAGTGGTCAGGCCACACCCCCTTACAGGCCACACAACCTTCCACCCCTCCTGATTCTGACTCCGCCCCCCACAGTTGGGAGGGGACCAAAGTAGGAGGTGCTGGGGCTGACAGAGGTGCCTGCTGATGGGGAGGGGCCAGATGTGGAGGGGGAGGGGCCTGTTGTGGTGGTGGTGGTGTTGAGGGTGGGGGTGTTTTCGTGTGCTCGCTGGCGCGCGCACGAGTGAGTAGTTTTAGGGCGACGTTGCCCTTTGGATGTCGTGTCGTCTCCTCATTCACCCTTCACCCCGTCTCGCTCCTCCCAGCTCCTCCCTGCGGCCCGCCGTCCTCTCACTTCATGTCCACGTCAAAGTCCAGCACCAGCAACTTGGTCTCCTCGGTACCGTTGCGGCTGCCGACGGCACACACCAGCTTGGTGGTGGAGGCCCGGATGCGCCACACCACGCCACCACTCCCACCGCTCTCCAACGTCACCAGGTTGCGGATGAACTCGCCGGTCTTCAGGTCCCAGAGCTTCACGGTGCCGTCGTCCGAGCTGGTGATGACAAAGTTCTTGTTGAACTGCAGGCACGTCACGGCACTCTGGTGCTTGTGGGGACCTGTCGGTTGGAGCCAGGGGAGAGAAAGGGAGGGGGGGGAGAAGGTGACTGACTGCGTTAAATTGTTTGGTCTTCCCCCTGCAGTGGCCCTACAGAGCAGTGGAGAGACAGAACAATCTAGATGAATGCTGTGGACGGGAGCAGGCTGAGGGAAGAACAGCTTGGCGGTGGCCGGCCTTAGCAACCCACACGCTGGGATGTTCACATCGGTATTGGCCAATCTTTAGGCAGACAGGGATCTGAAACTAGGGGACAAAACTGGCGGCGAGAGAGCTAGAACCGTGTTCTTTTTTTAAAGTTTTATTTCTGGAGGCTGTTAAGGCAGTGAAACAAGGCACCCGAGCTTGGGCCTGTCTGTGGTGGAAAACCCTGGGAGAGGAGGAGGGCCTGGTGGGCTTAAGGCTGTCACTGACGACAGCTGACGAGTCGCGATGCAGACTGCTGCCTGGCGCTGTGTGTGTGTGTGTGTGTGTGTGTGTGTGTGTGTGTGTGTGTGTGTGTGTGTGTGTGTAGCGGGGAACACACATTCTGTGTGCAGATTGGCAGATTGTGGGTTCTGTGACTCTTGTGTCCTCATTTGTGTGTGTGTGTGTGTGTGTGATTATGCAGGTGACAAACCCCAGAGTTGAATCAAACTGTGCAGTATTCAACCACACACACACACAATCTATTTCAGAAATGAGGAAGAAACAGGTCGCTCATCACAGATGTACAGCTCCTAATCTAAGAGGGCCGGAGCTTGATGATTTTCCGTTCTAGCTCATCGTTAATTGCGCCCACCTGGTGTCCCAGGTCCAAATCGGACCCTGATTAGCGGCTGGCAGTGCCTCCGAGGTCTAGAGTTGGGTTTTTTTATTTATTTCAAAGACATGTTAAGTTTCCCCCTGCAAAAATCATCCATGAGCAACTATGTGAAGTACACTATGAAATGAGGCATTAGTTATTCATTAACCCACCTATTAAATATCAAGAGGAACCCAGAGAAAAGGGCTCCACAGGCAGCCTTGTTAACACCCTCATCAAGGTCTGCCAGGCTCGTTTTGCACTCCGCCTGCCTCACAAAGGTCTGAGGACACACCAAACCCCACCTCCTCCCTCGCTCGTTTCATTTCCACAACAAAGCGGCCGACTACACAGTTACCTTTCCGTTTGACGAGCCGCCGGTTGTTAGTCCATTGTCTTATCTAAACGCGCCATTGAAAAGAAGGCAGAAATTGCCCATCGACCCAATTAAGTGACCTACAAAATCCCAGCAAACCCCCCCCCCCCGGCCCCCAACAAGACAGAACCCCATCCCCCAATCCTAAACCACCTCTTCCTCTCATCCACATGCAGCGCCCCATCCCCCTTTACTTTCATCCCTTATCCCTCCCCCTCTCTCATCCTCTGTGATTCCCTTTGTTCCACGGGCGAAGGGACGTGTGATTTGTAGTTCACTAACAAGGCCCTTTTGGGTGGGTGGCCGCAGTTTCTGCACAGTGGAGTGGGTCAAAGGGCACGCCTTTTAATTTGAGGTAACGGCAGCCACGGCGAACGGCGTGGGCGAGGACTGTTGCAGAAACAGACGGAGAGAACGGCTGGCTTGTCGTGTGTTTGCCTCTGTTTGGTCACGCACAGCCGAGCACGTCATTGAGGGAATATCTCTGAGGCAGCAACAGTCTTTCGCCGGGGTCCAAATCATTGGCCAATTCCAGACATTTCCCACTTCAGCGATAAAGGAAGGCAGCAGAGTTGTGTTTTGGCGGTACATAGCGGTGGTCGGATTGAGGTTTCCACCAGACCGTGTGAAGTCCAAACTATCAACAATGTTTGTATTAAATACACCTTAAAACGTAAGGAGAACCGGTTGAAACTTATTCATTGAGCGAGACAGTCACATACGCCGACGGAGGTGTTCTGGGAAAATGTGCCCAAAGCCAGCGGACTCACCTTGCAACGTCTGCAGGCACTGTCCCGTCTTGATGTCCCAGATCTTGACGGTGGAGTCGGCGTTGCCGGAGACCAGGATGTTGTCTTTGAGCTCCATGCCGCTGGTGAGCGACTGGTGGCCGGTCAGCGTGTGAATGCAGTTCCCCGTCTCCACGTCCCACACCCGGATGGACGTGTCCAGGCTACCGCTCACCACGTGGATGCCGTCGAACTGCAGGGGGACACAGGACGCCGTAGCATTGCCACAAACGCAGGTTGACGCCAAACGGACTCTAGCTAATACCAAACAGTGCCCGGAATGCTAATCGCTAATCAAATGTATTAATGAGAACAGGACGTCGTAGACGCCAATATCAAGGGAGAACAATTCATCAGTGGAGGGCCTGACTGTGCGCTACAATAAGATTCCGTAAAAAATGTAATTTGTAATGAGATAGCGTGTGTTTGACAGATTTAATTCAATTAAATGGATTCCAGTCGATTGTCTTTTCCAGCCAATATATTCCATTATGAATAATGAATTCAGTGCATTAGTATGTGTATAACATCAAATTAGCTAATTAGATATAATACATTGCATTGATTTGTCCAGCTTTTCCTGACAGTGTCACAGTCTACAGCAAAGCACATACCCACACATTGGCTTCTAAAACCAGTAATGTTATAGACCAGTATCACAACCTTGGGTTTGTGAAACGTGTGGGGTTGCCCGATTTGACAATAACAAACCATGAACTAAAAATATAGACTGAGGGAAGGATGAGGAAGGACTCCGGTCCTTCCCCTCTCGTCTCCTCCATCTCTGGGAAAGGGACGGAAGGCTCTCTGCTATCCTACTTCCTGGGGTCTGTCTTGTTTCATTGACACTTTAACTATTGCACAAATGAGAACCTGTTTTACACTTGCCAACAAGATTGTTATTGTTATAATTTACACCAAAATGACCAATGGATCTATAAATGTAATTTATTTGAGAAACTATTCGGATGGCGTGTAAAACTGATTAGTTCTACTTTTTATTTTCAGAGGAGCCCAGATAGCAGGACAAGGAATAGAAAACTGGAGATGCTTGAATTGGAGCTGATTTTACGTAATTGAAATTAACAGAAAACTGCATGGTTCTGGAGGTCTGGAGACGAAAACCAATTATAAACCATGTCCTTTGCTTTCTGAACGCTGATTGGCCGTAAGCCATGGTATATGAGACAGCTCTTAGCCATATACCACACCCTCTCATGCCTTATAGATTCAACGTAGAATCATGAGGTGGGATGAGGTGCACAAGTAAATGATAGACTCTCATGAATGTATTACTATGAATGTATGACTGTGGCTCTGTATTACTATGACTGTATCACTAGGACTGTGTGAGCATTGTCATGAGAGTCTGTCAGAGTAATACAGTGTACGAGCGTGCGTGTGTGCTCTATGAGCGTGCGTGTGTGCTCTATGAGCGTGCGTGTGTGCTCTATGAGCGTGCGTGTGTGCTCTATGAGCGTGCGTGTGTGCTCTATGAGCGTGCGTGTGTGCTCTATGAGCGTGCGTGTGTGCTCTATGAGCGTGCGTGTGTGCTCTATGAGCGTGCGTGTGTGCTCTATGAGCGTGCGTGTGTGCTCTATGAGCGTGCATGGACTCCTACCTGCAGTGAGTAGACTCTGTTGGTGTGTCCCTGCAGCGTGTGGAGGCAGGTCTCCGTCTCGGGGTCCCAGACCTTGACCATGAAGTCGTAGGCCCCGCTGACCACCCGGCGGCCGTCGTACTGGACGCAGCGCACCGCCGCCACGTGGCCCATGAGCACGTGCAAACACTGGCCCGTCTCGATGTCCCACACGCGCAGCGTGGCGTCGCGGGAGCCGCTCACTACCCTGGGAGAAGAACAGCGAGGGGTCGGCATGACCGTTCATCTGTTCTAAATCCGGGCTTGGTCAAATCTCAGTGGCTGGGATACGATGGGTACGTGGGGGGGCGGGGGGGGTTAGACTGAGTGGTATGGCCCCAAAACATATTTTTGGGTGGATTGGACTCATGTAGGCTGAGATATAGCGATCATCGAAGGAGATTGCTTTTAGATTTAATGTTTATAACCTGATTGGTGTGACAGTCCTGGAAAACCAAATCATGTTTTTTTTTTCCCTCCCCTGGGTCTTTCAAGGACTTTTTTTTGGGGGCATCAGTTGCATTATGACAGTTGATGAAAGCAAAACAAAAAGATGGATAAACTACATTAGCTGCTTCCTCACTCTGACAAACACGTCCCCGTCTTCGAGTCAGTACATGAACATCAACAGAGAGCCCAGAACAAATCACCCCCCCTCACCCCCCCCTTGCTAAACCCGCAACCCCTCTGGCACGGAGCGCAAACAGTTTCAGAAAGAATTTGGCTGCGTCGGCTACTCCTTAATGTACAAAATGGCTTCCTGCCTCCGGCATCGGCCAAGATGGAAATCATTGCCACTTTTTCATTTTTTTTTTTAATTTTACCGTCAGCCCGGTAGCTGCCAGGGGCTCTTTGGCTGAGTGAGTAGTCAAATGTTACTCGAAACCCAATCGACCTCGGGGCGGACAGAGCACTAGAAGGAAGAGAATTGGGTGAGTGGCGGCTCACTTCGACGGGCACTCAGGATCTATTCAGTTACCGGCAGACCCTTGATGCACTCAGTCAAGCACATTGTCATGCTGTGGGTGTCCACTGATGTGCTTTTTTATATTATATATATATATATAATCTTTGGCCATAAGATGTGGGGGTTTTTTGTCACCAGGAATAGAACAAAACGAACCAACCAGGCGTTTTAGGAATATAAGCTACGGGGTTTTCAGAGCAGCGTTTCTCAACGATCAGACTCGCGGTCACTACTAATCTAGTGTTCCCCTAGTGTTGGTCAGTGTGTTGTGTGGGGGGGGGGGGGGGTTGGGGGGGGAGTGGCGCGACAGCGGGACCTACCTCTTCTCGTGGAGGTGCATACAGCGGACCGTTGAGGTATGCCCGTACAACGTATGGATACATTCTCCCGTCTCGGCGTTCCAGACCTTCAGCGTCCGGTCGGTGGAGCCACTGATGATGATGTTGTCCCTCATCTGGGACGACCAAACGCCACCGGTGTGACCCACCAGCGTCCTCAGACACTAGACGAGAGGGGGAGGGAGGGGGGTGACACGTTAGCATTCCTTCACACGCCTCTGCCCCGGCTCACAATGCATGTCTGACCCAAACCAGACTGAACCGTGCCAATGGCTCTGTTGGGTTTGGCTCAACGGTGTCCTGGGTGAAACTACGACACACGAGCCTGACATCTCTTCCCACGAGAGTTGAAATCCCACATCGGTCCTTAGAAACAAATAATGAGGCAAGTTGGAGACAGCCGTCTGACTACTGGATGTGTGTGTTCCGTTGGAGGCATGATGGGATATCGGGCCAAGTTCACATTCACTTCAGGAAGTATAAGAAAGCGAATTGAAATTGTTCTGACCTTTCAAAAAACCCTCTAGTGAAGTCATTCCATATGTAAGCCAGCTAGGACAACGACAATACGTATCGTTTTGACCTTTCCTCAGTCTTTTGTAATTGCTTTTACTTATCTACAGAGAATGAGCAGCCATTTTTTTTCTCGGTTTCCGGAGGACGAAGGCCGACAGGCCCGAGTTCAAATAGTCTACTATATGAAACGCTTTCATCCCCGTCACACTTGCTTCATTGTGCCTGCGTGGCACATTGGAGCCAATAGGATCATTACACAAGAGACACCCATTTGCACAAAGTACTACAGACGGCCAGAGTCAAAGCCACAGATGGCTTTGAACCCAGGTTTGTTCTGGGAGCGCTGTGACGAGTGCCAGGGGCGTGTCACGGTGGGTGTAAACATTCAACCCCTGACTAGGGATGACCAGGCATCAAGGCAAAGCAGGTCGGCAGGCTTTTTATTACAGTGACCGAATGACTGTGACGCGTCACCAACGTTGCACCGTGACCTTTCCTCCCCACCTCTCCCCCACGCCGAGATCCTCGCTGCCTTTCGGTGCCGCACGTCCTCCGTTTGCTGCTGCGTAACAACAGTTACCACCGCAGGTCGGGGGGATGAGTCTGGTTGCACACAAATGGGAGGCCTTAAGTGACATTTCTATAAGGATCTTATGAGATCTGGAAATGTCTGCTGCAAGGGACCGTGTGTTACCAGGGTTACGGACACCACGGCAAAACTGTGTTACCAGGGTTACGGACACCCCGGCAAAAGTGTGTTCTGGTATTCCGGTTCTGAAATCGCAGATGCTTTCTCTAATGCTCTCAGGCGATTACAGCCTACTTAAACGGAGTCAGGGAAAGAAGGACCCATGAAAATTAAAGGGGTTTAGGTGTCTTTATCTGCCTGCGTGGAATAAATATGAAAGAGGCAGCTGTTGGCGCTCAGAGAGAAAGATTAAGCATTCTTCTCGAGGGCCTGTTAAGGGTTTGTTTGAAAACGGCGGGGTTTGATCTAATACTCTACTGTTTCATTACACTTTCTTTATGGATTGTTTGATCTTGGGTGTAAACATTTGGGGGGAAAGAAAATCCTGCTGCATTCAGAAGCACAATTTATTTTTGCACTCACTTTGAGGAGCAGGAAAACGTTCCTGGTATTCTCATTACATGTAGTTCCCAGTGACATTTGGAAAGAGTGATTGGTGGCCCTGTTGAATGGCAATTACCCGCGGACTGACTGATTTGTTCTGTGTTCAGCGCCTGACCCACGATTTATTGTAACAGACACTGAATAGAAGCCACGACCCAACCTTCGTCCTGCAGCAAGCTACAGGCATGTGACGCTAACGGACAAACACAAAAACAGTCGAGCCAAACTAAATACACGACAACCGGATGGTCACAACACCAGAACACTCTACACCAGTGGTCACCAACCTTTTCAAGCCTGAGATCACATCCCAAGTCCAAATGTAAACCAAGATCTACCACTTTTAGTATGAAAATGAGTTATTAATCCATATGAAATGTGCATTTCTCTCCGGCGTGTTCTGCGAAGATCGCGGGTCAGTATCATCAACTTCATCTTTGCAGCCGACACAAAAAAACCATTTGTTTATTAATAAACAATTAAAACGTCTCATTGAATAATCATATAATCATTACTTTAGCTGGTTCTTTGAGACAGCTTTTAGGTGCCGTTTACATGAACGCGTCACCACTCCATCAGAACCGAAAACCTAGAGAGAGCTCTTCATATGTCAACTATAGGCTATTTGATTGGACAGCCTCTCCCCTCCCCTAGACACCATTTACTGCACACAATAGACTCACACATGGTGCATTTTAAATTAATAAATAATAATGAATACAAATATATATTTTTTTTTTCTCTGATTTTGAAAACTCTTCGCGATCGACTTAAAATGCTTCCAAGATTGACTTGTCGACCGCGATCGACGGGTTGATGACAAGATGGCTGCCAAGCCCAGGCCACAAGTCACCTCCAGACTCAGACCCGACCAGAGGACTCGTTTCTCCGACCAGGGTCTGGGAGGGGGTTGTTGCGCTGCCATGTGCGTTTTAACAGACCTGGTGGTTGCCCACAGTCAAAGCATGACTCAGACGAAGAGGGAAGGGCAGCAGATTAAAACGAGAGTGAGAGAGAGGGCCTTTCAAGGACACAGAAGAGATAGACGGAATGAAACGAGGGGTTTCCCGGCCTGGCTGTGTAAATCATTGGGCCGTGGCAGACGGGGGGGGGGGGGGGGGGGGTGCAAAGCCAGCGCGGCACAGCCATGACCTCTGTGTGCTTCGCTGATACAGCCCGATATTTCTGTTTGACGGTAAAACGCGGACGTGAAGTTCACGAGCCACAAATCTCACGCACACGCGCTCCCTGAGTGGCGATTCCTGCGCGACGGGGGAAAACACACAGCCTCTCGCAAAACAAACGGATGACCCAGTCAGAAGAATCTTAACACATTCGCTGGTCAATCCATGCGGTTTCAACGTATAGCGAGATCATTAAATGCCCTTGCTTAACAAGCAATCTGGAATCAATGCTGCTCCCCATGTTTTCACCTGAGGTAACGTTGAATCAGGAATGCACAGCTAGAGAATGTGTGTGGCATCTGGCAGAACAGGAGATGCCCTTCCTCCTCCTGGTAGTGGAAAATCTGCCGGCCTGCTATTTCTCTGCCATTTTAGATCAGCCTGACAAGCACCCGAGGGTGTGTGTGTGTTTGTGAGGCAGCAGAGTTGTCTGTCGACAGGCACCACACCAAGGACTTTCACTGCTCTAGTGAGCAGACCGGAAGCCTTTGAAGAGCTGGGTGCCTCGCCACGGCAGTGTGCGTGCGCTGTCTGTGTGTGTACACATATTTATGTGCGTGTAGATCAAACCTTGACAGCTCTCACTGAAAGTGAAGGGCACGCAAAAAGACAAAGGTGTCTGCCTCAAACGGATGGAGTCAGCAGTCAGCGCCACATTACCCCGCCCAACATCTGCTCCGTACACACCAGACAGACTCTAAAAACTCAAAGGCCAATTTAAAGTCCAGGGCTGCTATAAGCACTGTGCGTTCCAAATTGCATCCCATGCCTAATAGAATGCACTACTTTGGACCCAAAAGGCATCAATTTAGGAAGTGGCAGTAATCTGCCGGTGTAATCATGTCTTGATTGCTCCCAAGGGGGGGTTGTATCATGTAGCTGACAGAGAGGGGAAGAAACCCTCCAGTATCGAAACAGACAACATCTAACAATCCTGGTCGTGGAAGATGAGGGCTGTTGGCAACGTCAAAGACTGAATTCCAGCACAGCAGTCTGTTATCTGATCTGAACACAATCTAATCTGACGCAGGGAAATCAGAACACGTTGTTCCAGGGCTACGATGTATAAAGAAGTACTGTCCCTGACATTTATGGTGACGTTACGGCACCAAGCATCACCACCCAGATGTTCTTCCCAGCAACACACAAATGCCAGGTGCCATTTTGAAAAATGCTGCTGGGGAACCCAACCTGCCATGACAGAGGGGTTCGCAAACCATGTGGTAAACATCTGTTTATTCACATATAATTTCATTCCCTTTACTCTTTATTAATGCACAAGATCAGGAATTGTGACTCGAGCGTCGTCTAATGACTGCGTCTAATCGCTGAGTGCTGCATATCAGACAGCACATTCTTTTGGACAAAGGAATTCAAACCACGTTGGTTGTTGCATTCCAATCTGAGACAGCTTATCTTTTTCAAAATAAGTGTCCCCAAAAACCAAAACAGGAGAGCTTATTGTCTAAGAACTCGCAAACCGCAGTTGAAGGACAAAATAACTGAAAAATACAATAAAAAAAAAACCAAAGAGACATGGGGAGAATGAAAACAGAGTCTTCGGACAGACGATTACAGGGACAGTGTCAACATTTTCCTTCTGTAACATTGCATTAAAAGTTTAACAAAAAAAATAAAAAAAATAAAGAGCTAACACTTTGTAACTGAAATGAGTGTCCTTCGAAGTCCCTCTTGAAGCATGGGTTCCCCTATCTCCTATCGATCCAGTGGGGAATAAGCCTTTAGTCTGGGTGTTAGCTACTGAAAGCTGGGAGGAAATAGGCTTCCCTGAGCTCCAATGTGGATAGAGGTTTACACCACTTAGGCAGGGACTTGGAGTGGAACGCCGAGGTGGGAGAGGAAAGGCACGATATCTGTGAAGACAGATGGACAGCGCAAGATGAGATTCAATGAGAGCTGGGTAGATCAGCTGCAGTGTTTAAGGCAGCCAGGTAGCCATTTTGTGTCTTCCAAAAGCAGGAAAAGGACGTGTCATCGCTGGACTGTGCCCTGACCGGGGGGCTTCCAGGTCAGCACAAAACAAGCCTGACTCATCAGCGCCAGCGATGACTGACGGCGAATATGAAAGAGAGACTTACAACTGCGGGGAATAAATGAGAGAGGACAGAAAGACAAGAAGGGCTTGGTATGAAGCAAGGGTATGTTTTATCCCTGTTTTATCCCTGTTTGGGGTATGTTTTATCCCTGTTTGCCACCTCTCTGTCTTTCAGGTGTGGGAGTTGCGCATCTTGTGCTTCGCGGTCGCTCCTCGCATCGACAGGGGCTTCAAACACAGTCGACTGTCGCGTAATTGGCAGGGCTGAGAAATTCTGTCTGGTGTTGCACGGTGTTCAGGCAACAGATAAGAGTTCTTCACAACAGACGTTTTCAAGCCCCTTCAGCCTTGATCTGAACCGTCACAGTAATGTGGCCCAGGTAAGAGAGAGATTCCTTTGGAAAAGGTTCCAAACTGCCAAACTGACTAGCGAGTTTGAGTTCACCTTCCAACAGCTCTGATTTCTGCGTAATGAAGCTAACTAATCTGAACCAGGACCAGCTGGTTCGAGGCATCAAGGAAACCAACCACGCGAACAGGAGGGATGGGCGGGAGCAGTTTTGGTGGCTCAAGCCCAGATGCATCGTGGGACGTGGGAACGGAACGGCCTCAGGCCAGCCTGCCAGGTTATACTGACCAATTAAGAATGGCGCACACCCACACACGCACGCTTCAGAGAGTCAATGCAGCATCAACCGCAGAGTAACATGGTGTCAAGATGGACATCACTAGCGTCGCTCTGGGTGGACATCACTAGCGTCGCTCTGGGTGGACATCACTAGCGTCGCTCTGGGTGGACATCACTAGCGTCGCTGGGGACAGAGCCTATCCACATCAGGCGACCTTGGCAACTGATCTCTTCACATCAGCACAAAGCTGAGAGAGGCAGACGCGCCGTATAATCACTCGGCTTGGCTGACTGCCTGATCCAATCAACCATGAGGACGAAGCCTTTCTGCCACGTTAAGGATGCTCTTTTCAGCGTCGCAGTTCTCGCACTCGGAGTGTCTCCCTATTCAAGGAGAGGACATCTGAAAGATTTGGTAAATTCCCGTATCCTTTCTCCGTGCACATCAAAAAGCAAAGGCGAGAAAAAGAGAAATGTCATCAAAGGAGCAGTGAGAATGGAGCCGATACAGGGTGGAGGTGAGCCGGGGTGTGATTTACAATGCTCTATCAGGGCCCCCGGCCCCCCCTCGCGAGGCCTATAGCGTATTGCCCCATTTTAGCGGACCTCATAAACCAGCAGCACAAGGTCCATGTCAACGCTTAGGCCCCGGCCATGAATACTAAAAGCAACTGCGTTACACGTCTGAGGAAACAAACTGTTCACTGGCTCTGGACGGCCGGTTGCAGGAGTAGGTGCGAGAATAACAAAATGGAAGTGGAAAGAAATGGTGCAGCATTACAAGAAGGCAATATGTGAACATTTGTAGTTTAGCAATCGATTGTAATTATCCAGGGATAGATTTTTTTGGGGTGAATCGGAATCAAGAAAAACACCACAGCCACTTTGAGTAAAATGTACA
Organism: Esox lucius; assembly: GCF_011004845.1. NCBI lineage: Eukaryota > Metazoa > Chordata > Actinopteri > Esociformes > Esocidae > Esox > Esox lucius. The sequence continues at coordinate 15,636,799 of NC_047593.1, forward strand.
GTGGGCCGTAAACGACCGCAGTAGCATCGACAAAACGTACGCAGAAATCAATGCAAGGCGCTCACCGTGAATCTGAAGCACTGAGTAAAGACGCACCAGGTCATTTAAAGAGCTGCCATTAGAGGAGGACGGACTTCCTGCTAACATGCCAATACTGATGAGAGCGTAATAAGAGGTACACAAGAAGTAGCTAGATCCCATTTACAGTGGGCCCGGAACGATCCTGCTCTGTTACCGAGACATCCACACAACATAGATGAAGGCGGCGGGAACAATCAACGGGCCAATTTTTAAACAAGGGACAGTCTCCAATGCATACAGATGAGTGCACACCAGGTCTGAACAGTAGTACCCAGGTCTGAACAGTAGTACCCAGGTCTGAACAGTAGTACCCAGGTCTGAACAGTAGTACCCAGGTCTGAACAGTAGTACCCAGGTCTGAACAGTAGTACCCAGGTCTGAACAGTAGTACCCAGGTCTGAACAGTAGTACCCAGGTCTGAACAGTAGTACCCAGGTCTGAACAGTAGTACCCAGGTCTGAACAGTAGTACCCAGGTCTGAACAGTAGTACCCAGGTCTGAACAGTAGTACCGTGAGTTAACTGGCGTTTTAATTGGGGTGGGGCTGTTGAAGCTTACCTTTCCGGTGACCGCCGACCACACCTTCAGCGTGTTGTCATCGGAGCCACTCACTATGCGGTTACCACAGAACTGCAGACAGGTGATCACATGGTCATCGTGACCCTTGAGCACCTGGAGATGATTAATGGAGGGAGTGAGGAGTGGGGGAGGGAGGGGGAGGGGGGTAAATGTCAAGAATCAAACCGGGACACAGACGGCGGGGTAAATGTCAGGGCGATGTGTCGCCGGCGTACAGAGACGAAGTCATATGACAGTCGGCTCGGCCAACCACAGCGAACGCTACCGAGGCCACAGGAGAGCGGCTAGACAAAGTCCTGACGGCCAGCGTGCTGAAATTTGCCAAACTGCGACATACTAGGCATATTAGGGAGACAATTACTTTTCTGGTCAAGCTTTAAAACAGGGTGGAGGTAGAAATGGACAGGAATCAGCACATTAGCAGCGACCTGGCCTACAGATGAACCGCCATTTAAAAAATAGTTAATGTAAAATCATTTATATTACGGGAAAAAATACTATTTAAAAACAGATGACCTATGGTTTTCAATCACACCTCACATGTAGGAGTCTTATCGACTTGGACAGCCGCTCTAATTTAAAGCCACTTTATATCAAATCCATAGGACTCCAGGGGCGAGTAAAGATATAATGAAACCATCTCAGATGGATCGAACAAAAGGCTTTCGACCTCGAATGAAGAAAGGCTTTTGAGATTCATACAAAACCGCCATTAAAACCAAAAACGGAGAACTTGCAGATGAAAAGAAAGGTAAGACTCTGGTCCAATGAGGAATGTGAATAATCTAAGTTACATAAGCTGTCGACAATAAGGGGAAGCAAAGATGAAATGGCTACCTTGGGTGATTTGAGGTCTCCCCTTCTCCAGTTAGTGTCTATTCGATGCTGCCGGATGTAGGCGCTCTTCCAGGGGCTGTGGGTGAAGCCTGGCTTGGTGATTTTCCGCTTCTTCAGGGGCAGGGGCTCGTCAATGCCTGCTTGTGAAGCGAGGAGAGTACCGGTGTCAGGCGGAGAGACGGCTTAGCCAGCACCAGGATGCCGGGGCTCCGCTACCTTCACTGACGGACATTACTGGCCGAAAGAGAGCGACCGCCAAGAGCACCACACGGCACTCAAGGGTCACGCCGCCGGAACGCAAAACAGTGAATGGCCACTTGGAATGCATCGGACCATACTAGTCTAGGGGTGTTATCCAAGTTGCACATTCCTATTGGCCAGCGCTTGTAACCATTATGTCCATGTCGTGTTTCAGCTGTGTGTGTGTGTGTGTGTGTGTGTGTGTGTGTCTATGAAAAGTTCTACGAGTCAAGGCTCACCCTCTTCCCGGCACTTCTCTCTCCAGAGGAGGTTGTCTTCGGCCAGGATTCTCCAGTAGCGACACGTCTGAGCTGCCTGCAGCAGGTCCTTGGGCTCCAGGAACGACAGCACATACAGGGCCAGCTGACGGAGGAGAGGAGCGAATGGAGGGGGAGGCAGGGAGGGAGGGAGGAAGCAGAGGAAGAGAGACAAGAGAAAAGAGGTGTCCTTTGTAAAATGTAATGTTTTGTTCTAGGTCCAATCAGGCCTTCTGCGACGGAACTAAATCCGCGAGCCATCGGAAATCCACAGTGTTCTTTCCAGTCGGTTTAAATTGCCCAGAAACACAGCTAATCCACGGCCATTAGAGGCTTGAGAACTGTTGTGAGAATTTCAGTGTTTCTTCGATGCGCCCCAGCAGAACCACTGATTGTGTATTGACTTGGTTTATATGGTACTACAGGGTGTCATCCAGCCCTGTCCTGGACTCATCCATATCTGGAGCCCCAGGGAACTGGATTCTGTGGAAGCGGCCCTGCTTACTGAACCCCACCCTAACGCTCTCAGGCTCCAAGAAAGAGGGGTGAAAACGGGAAGGAAAGGCACAGAACAGAGAGAAAAGGAACACAAACAGCAAAACAGGAAGAGCTGAGATGGCGTGAGAGGTAGCTGGCTAAGCTGTCTCTCGGAGTCCGACCTCAGCAAAACCAACCGTTGAAGGGGCTTCAGTTGGCGTCCAGAACTCAGCGACAGGTAGATGAAGGCCTGTCCACGGTGTGGTAGGAGGCTGACCGATGAGTTCAGATTGATCTCCCGAGACACTGGATAGGGCGACGAGGAGGGAAGAGTTGGTAAGGGGTTCTCACCTCTTTGGGCAGCAGGGAGATGAAGTCACGCTGGAACTGCGGTTCGATGACCTGCATCATGTGCTTGACCTGCGTGGGCTCACAGCTGTCGATCAGCTCGTCCAGCGCCAGCAGTTTCTCCGGGCCACTCCAGCTCTGGAACCCAGTGAAGGGGGCAGGTTAGGATACAGGTAACGGATGAGCTTATATTGACGGAGTACTTCAGTTCTGGAACACAGTGAAGGGAGTGATGAGTAATGAAAGAAACATGATGCGACCATCTGGACTTGCAATGGTTGAGTTACCCCCCCCCCCCCCCACACACACACACACCCCCACCCCCAAGCCGCATTGAAATATCCATATAAAAAAACTGGAACTGTTGAAATGTGAAGGCGTGTTCAAGCCATTGCTCAGAATTGTTAATACATAAGCATTTCTCTGTACTTTTAATGTCCAGGTATCGGCCAGTGCTCACAGACTCCCACAGCAGAAGCCAGTTACCCCTCGCCCCTCAATAAAAGGGCCATTCCACATCAAGCGCCTGGGCCCTCGTCAACGCGGTCATAACCTTTCCTCCCGGCTGAAATTGTGGCACCGTCTCAATGTATAACCCCTCAAAAGACGACCCGTGGAGCCGACCCCGGCTGGGGGTCACGCCGTAAACCAGATGGTTGGTGGGTGGCTTTGTGGCAAAGCTGTTTTTGGATAAGCGCTCAAACGTTACAGCTTGATTACAGGAGAGGGAGAAGAGGCTCAGAGGCGATGGGAAGAATTTGGCATGTAAAGCACCTATATTTTGGCAGTTAGACACCCACCGCCTGAGGAGGCGGCTGGGCCGAGGTGGTGGGACAGTGGGCAACCAGGAAGTGGGGGGGGGGCTTCAAAGACATCCACCTCGCTACGAGGTAATGGGCAAAAACACTGAGTATAGCCGCTCGGCATTCGCTGGCATGCGACTTAACACCAGTTGGTCGTGTGTTTGGAAATTTGGCCTTCTGTGTAGGAACACGGCTAGCTAGAAACCTTGCCCTGTGTTTAGACAATTCGTACACAGTGTTTCTCTTTTCCCCCCTCCATGTCATGCCATTCTCATTGCATTTTTTACAGCTACGATGATCTCAAAACCTCTCCCGTCATGTTATGTTAAAGGTCTTTATTTGTCAGTCACCAGGAACCACGTGGGGACGAGCGTGCCAGGACTGGAAACAGAATATACACAAGGCCTGTCAGTGGCTTCAGCCGCTTCTAATACGGGCTGTCAGACAACGAACGGAGACAAGCAGGTGAACTGTGTCTGAAGTGACTAGCCTGTCAAAAGCACAACAACCAAGGGCAAGTTCTCACAGAGACCAGCTTTTTCACCCCAAATTACTAGGCAATAAACATATTTTTAAGGAAGCAAACAGAACAGGGAAGATATTGAACAAATCAATGTTGTAAACAGTTGCAGAATCGTAATATCCCAACATAGCAGGCCTCCGTGTTAATAAACTTGGCCCGTTCCATGTGTAGAACTCTTTCTTCTGCGGCCGGTTGAGGCAGGATTACATTTCACAACGCCAGTAAGCAGGTTCATTCACCTAAGACGGATTGTGAGGAAAGTAAATCACTGCGATATTAGCAGAATAATCTTGGTGACTGGAATCCGCTTCTTATGTAATTGGGCTGTTTGAAATGAGAGTTCTTGACATTTTATTGCGTGTATGTAGCCATTATCTTCACAGAAAGCTTGAAGGACTGAGCCAAAGCGCTCATCTCTATCCTATTTACTTCACCAAAGATTGGGTTTATGACTGGCACAGTCAATAGCACAAAGCCTCTCGTATGAAAAAACAACACAAAAAAACAACACTTGAGCAAACAAGGCAGCGTGTTGCCTGCCAAGTCAAATAAACCGAGAAACTCATGGCAGCCTCCGTTTGGGACGACAAGGGGAGCTTACTGACGATCTACGTGATAACACCGACACTGGGGGCAAAACCCTGATGTTTGAGCTGTGGTCTTCATCATGGAGTTGCCTCAACACGAGAAGAATGTTGGCCTGCAGGGGCCAAAATGGCTCCCTGATATCCTAGAAATTGCACGTCTGATCAGATGCACTGTACAAAGTACCTGGAAGACAGGAGTTTCTCTCTGTTGACTCTGCTGACAGTCCCGACAGAACTCACCATGAGCAAATATGTCATTGGACACAGGCAGGCATGAAACACTGGAGGCTTTGAAAGGATTAAATGAACAAAGCTCACATCTGTTCAACTGTGCAGACATAGAACATACATTAGGCCTTGGCTGTAATAACACAATATCAGAGGCTTGTTTCTGTAGTCAGAACAGGTAGGTTAATTCCAATCCCATGCTACAGCGCACATGGTAATTCAGAGGGACCAAACAACAAGGCAGCAATTATCTCTAAGATTTAAGTGAGCATTGATTGGGCACAACATCTGTTTTCTGATGAGCTCTTGCTCCAGGGGAGAGAGGACGGAGGTGACAAAGGAGTCGGGAGGCATTAGGGGGACCTATTTTAATAGTTAAGGCCATTACTCTGTAGGGAGCTGAGGTGGTGAACAAATTCAAAGGAAAACTAAGAACTAGCCAGTAGGTAGGCCAGCTCAACCAGGAACTAACAGGTAAGTAGCCTAGAGCAACCAGGAAGTAAAAACTAGCAGGTAGGTTGCTTAGCTCAACCAGGAACTAAAAAAAAATGTGCAGGTTGTTAGCATTGCTTAACCAGGAACCAGCAGGTTGTTAGCATTGCTTAACCAGGAACCAGCAGGTTGTTAGCATTGCTTGGGTAGCATAGCCTAGCCAAGGACAGCGCTCACCTGAAACGTCCGGATCCATTCCTGGAGACCCGTGGGAGGTGCAATGGAGGTGATACGCCGCCTCTGTTGGCCCTGACCGTTAGCTGTCCTGATGTGCCCAAACGTGGTGGGGGTGGCTGGGTAGTGGACCAGCCCTGTAGCACTTTGGAGATGAATGTGGAGAAAGTGAAAGGGGGAAGGAGGAGCGCGGCAGAGAGAGACAGAGCACGAGAAAATAATTACATTTTTTTTTGTCCCCATCGGGAGAACCATTTCACGGGGGGAAAAAATATGGCGAGATTTTATACTGGAGAAAAGTATTTCTCGTGTTCTTCTGAGTGGCATTAGGATCATATTGATAAGGAGGAGCACGGAGGGGGACATTATTCATAGTATCAAATAAGGGAAAGGTGCAGGTAGGTGCCACAGCTAGTAGCAGCCTTTGCAGATATTTTCCAGTCTGCTCACTAATTAAAATAGCGGAGCAGAAGAGTGTACAATAACTGAGTGAAGGGAGCACATTATAATGAGAGAAACTAACCTGGCTCTCCGCCAAGAACAGACAACCCTTCTTTTTTTTTTTTTTTTGCTCCAATTTGCCTTCATAAATAAGTGCCTGCTCTCTTCTCAATAACGCAGAGTTTCTCTGGAACTGAAACCAGCTGTCTTTATCCATGTTTCCATAATCAATTATCATCTCAAAGGCTTCGTTCTCCACGCGAGCTTGATTCAATTTGGTCGACTGCTACGTTTTCATTCACCTTAATTGATTTTCCTTTTATTATTGCTTTGATTAAAGGGGGAAAGAATCATTGCCATGGGGTGGGTATATTTTGGAGTGAGAGCCCCCCCCCCCCCCCCCACGCCTACCCCCACATGGACTGCCTCTTGCCCAGAGACTTCAAAGCTCGCAGTTTCAAAGAATTACGGCAACGTCAACCCCCGTCTCACAAGAAGACCGAGCCCTTAGCACAGCACACAGAGGGGAGCGGAACTTCAAAGGGGGGGCGAAGGTGCGCGCTTGTTCGGTCGTTGCTAAATGTCAAACGCCCCGCTCGGGCATACTCCTCACTCTGCTTGGCGACAGCGGCGGGGACGAGTGTCGGGCGCCGAGGCCGCTTTTGTAATATATTCATGCCTCACGGGACTGAGATTAAAAACGGGGTTCGAGGGGGCTGTTATTCACCTTGAATACTCCGAGCCTTTGCAGGGCTTTTTTCCGGTTGGGAAAGATCGGACCTCGGGGCCATGGTCCAACTTCCTCTTCATCTGCAGGACAAAAGAGGGGGAGAGACATTAGGACAGGCAGCACAGCACACGGAGACAGGTGGCACAGCACAACAGACGAACAGACGGCTGAGGAACAAAACACATATTTACACTGTGTTTGTTCCTTTGTTCTTACACCCCTCTGAAAGGCAAATAATTAAAGGGCCTCTGAAGGTTGAAAAACATAAAAATAAAAATAAAGACTTCCGCCACAACCTAGTATTTGGTGACAGATGAAAGACCTGGCTAGTGTTGAAAATGATTGCTGCTCATTCTGCGTCCTCATCGTGGCAATTAACAAAAACTGTTGTCCTGAGGGACAAAACCTTGAGGGAAAGACTAGGTTTCAGAACTGGTACTGCCAACAAATGCTGAAGTGGAATACCCACAACATGAAACTTCTTCATAAAACTATTTTCTGGTGACAACGTGACCCTCACAAGACTACACACAGGTTTTGAAATGCCTTTCCGTAAAAAATAACAAAAAACCTATGTCATGCGTATATAGCAAACTTCAGCGATGTGGCAGAAGCCAAAGGTTCCCCATCTATTCAGACTAGCGAGTGTTTTGAATTTCCAGTTCTTCTCATTGGGGCTGTCATTGGAGCTACACAACGCCGACCAGGCTGTCGCTAGCTAAGAGGAAGGCAGCATTGCAGTGTGACAGAGGTTTTACTAATGCCCAGGGTGACGGCTGTATTGCAACTCCTGAGATTGTGTCGGAGAAAAAGAAACAAAAAGGATTATCTTCTTCAAGAAAACAGCCCTAATGCTTCAAGCCTCCAGATTCACATGTATTCATTTCCCATAGCTACAAAACGTAATATTTTATAGACAGCTGAATTTTAAAAGGATCAAAGAGCTTAGTCAGCTTTGTGTTTTCATTTTTGCCATGGAAAAAGAACACACTGCCAGATCATTACAGGCCTGGTTTTGAGACTAATGAAGTCCACTCTGACAGGTTGCTTGATCCCATCCATACAGAAGGCATCAGACAAGCAGGGATGAGTCTAACCAAGCACGTGACACAGTGGACACACACACACACACACACACTACTCAGACACAGCTTTGTGCTGTGTAACAGGCAGTAACTGTAACCTTTACAAGAACAGAATAGCTTGATTTATACATGGGTGGTTAAAGGGAAAAACACAAACACCCACCCACAGACAGACACACCTCCTGTCCCAGTGGTCGCATTGCTGGAGCCCGGATACTGAACATCTACGCGAAGGAAAACAAAGGCTTCAGTGTCCACCCAGCCCAAAACCACATTTGAATGAATCTATTTTCGGGGTTGTACAATAAAGTGCATCTCAAGTGGATTGGAGAAACGACACCCCGCCGGGCCTGGGTTTTTCAGAAGACCGCTCCCATTCTATTAATTCTACTGTGATCACAGGGTCATTGCCGCGGCGGTTTATCTCGCAACGCGCCGGCCCGAGAGAGCGACGCGAGCCTGGGCTGGTCGGACAGAAATGCTCGGATAACGTGGCATTCCCGACGTCGCCACAACCGGACCACCCCGAATCACACGCCCATGAAAGACTGGCTGAATACGATGGTACAACACGGGACAGGAAGTAAACCGGAGTCAGAAGGTCAAATACGGTCAGAAGGTCAAAATAAAGTCAACAACATGTTGCCATGTAAATACCTATATAGCCTACACTCGGGCTAGTCATACTGATACAGACATGGAGACTACAGGACATCCAGGGCCGTAGTCGATGCGGGAGAGCTGGGAATGATTTGCCCAGGCTTAGTAGGACCCTCTGATTGTAACAATGTCCATGTGGCCTATAAGTGAGGGGCCTGGGCACATATCTTCTCAGGGTCCCAGGCCATGGCCCTGAGTACATCCGGTCAGGCTGCCAATAAGCGATTAACTGATGCTCGTTCAAATTCTGCTTCTTGACAGCAGGGAAATATCTGACTGAAAGACCAACCTCTGGTGTGTGGGTGGGTGTGTGTGTGTGCGCGGGCGCGCTTGTGGTCTACTGAGCTCGGCGGACGGAAGCTTTCATGCCGTCTCTTTCCTGTGAGGAACTCGCTGGGTTTTGATTAGGGACCTCGTGCTGGGACGGTTCGCAGCACGGAGACACGGTGTCAGATCAAGGATTGTTCAAATAAATGAAAGCCGTCTCCCTGAGAGAGCCAGGGATACGGGTTCTGCAAGAGCATGGGTATGTAAGAGATGAAAGGGACATTCCGAATGTCGTTTAAGGGCGGAGGATTTATCATCAATGTGTTTTCCATCTAGTCGAAATATTTTGGGTGTGCTCTTTGCGACTGAGGAAGTGGTTGGGTTTTTATAAGATATTCTTTGTTATGGGATCCCATTCTCAGACCGACTCTGTTGTTCTCCGAGGAATGACCTCACCGCAATGGCAGCTGAAGCAACAGGGAGAGAAGGAGTGTGTTCGTCTAACTGTGAAAAAGAAAGTGGGGAAACGGGGAGAGGTGTGTGTGTGAAGGTAGGTGAACGTAGAGGAAGTCCCTCGAGTGCAGGAGTTTTAAACCGTGTAGACTAGCTACCAGTCTCACGTTTCAGACATGGGAAGTGGTAACTCAAGATGAGCCAGAGAATGTTGTGTTTGTAAACCGCTACTAATCAGTCACTCTGCTGGCCTCCCTCACTCCAGAGGAGAAGGAGGGATGCATAAGGAGGGAGAAGGACATTTTCAAAGGGAGAACCAAAAAATAATTTTCTAACTTCCATCATGTCCTCTAGGAGAGAAAAAAAAAATTAAGATCTGTTTACTGTTCCGTCCGGAAGAGAAATAAACTCAGACTAAGGCAGTGTAATGTGTTATTACTCATCAGGACGTAAAACACGTATGGCCTCCATTACTGAATTACTACGTCAAGCAGCCATGAAATCAATCCAAATCGACTCCTCCACGGGAGAACAAAAACAGAAAATCGGGGCATGACACGAGACGAGACATGCTTGATATCGGGGTACCATATAGCAGAGCGACCTAACGCTTCCAGAGGAACTATAAACTGTTTCAATCAGGCTTGGAAAAAGCGGTCACTCTCATGGTGTGTGAATGTGGGGGTTGAGACGGACAGAATCCTGATGAGACCATGCTGTCAGGTGCTGGGCAACACTGTTGGCCCAGCATTATTTCCAGCAACATTACATTATGCAATGAGCGAAGAAGTACACGGCTGAAAAGAGCATCGAGGTATTAGAAAAAAAAATAACACATCCTGCAACTAAAGATAACGGATAATCAAATGGATTTAAAAACATGAAAACGAGGTTCAAAGTAGACAGGAAACACCTTGCCTGTTGAACACACCTAATCCCAAATGTAATTCCAGTGATTATGAACCTAAAACGCTGCCAAGTCGCAGGTCACGGCTCAGTCAATTTGAGCATACAACACCTTTCTCTGGATTTGGTGCAGACGATTAGTACGTCATTACCAAATTTGTTTACATAATATGATCCACTATAATCACATACAGCTGCACGTTTCCTTTGATTCCTCCACCGCCCCCTCCCCCGGAAGAGGTGGTTGAGGACAGTCACAGGAGGGGCGTGGAGCTACAGGGTTCCAGCCGTTGGTCGGCTTTTCCGGTGCGCTCCGTTCATACCGGTTGATTGCTTCTCACCCGGCATCCTTTTTACACCGCCGAGTGATTAAGCGGATCTGCGACAGCATTCGTCAATGTCACCCACTGTTTGAGCCGTTATCACTTCGGAGAGCCGCTGTGATGAATGCCGCAGAAAATGACTCAAGCCCTTCAGGCTCATCACTAAAGTCTATAAAATATTCCTTTCCCTAAGCGATTCCTGGGCGACTAACGTTATGACGATGAATACTTACATACCAGCACTGACTGTTTTTATAAACCATATCACGGCGGCTAATGTTTTGCTTCGTACACATCACCGTCTGACATAGTGACCCATTACTTGTGCCTGAAGCCTCCAGCGAGTGCAGTGTCTGAATATATTCCCTTTCAACAGGAGATTCAACAAATCATACGACACATGCAGAACCACGCAAACAGTTGGTCCATCAAAGCCCTTATAGATAGGTCATAGGGCCACTTTAAATGTGTCTACATATACAAATGTATGCACACACAAGTGGATATTTCCAAAATTCTCTATAGGGCAGGTAATTTGCATCTTCTGTAAACACGTCAACATCCAAAAGTGGCTATTGTTGGTCGTTCACGTAAAGCGCACTAATACCACACAGGTTAAACACATTATATCATACAGAGTGAAGGAAAGTACTACACATCACGCGGATATAGTGTGTCATGCCGGTGCAACTGATGCATCGATTCGACAGGCAGATAGGCTGGGTCACTGCGTTTCAACCCGCACCCTCCTCGATGGAGTGATCGCTCGCATATTTACATATGAAATAAAAATATAAGCTACGCCGCGGAACCTCGCGTCACTCGTTAGATGGGCAGCAGTAAATAAATGCAAGGAAAATCCGTTCGCGAAATCAGTGTCACTTGAATGTCATGATAATGAAAAGTAAGGAGCGACGCTCGGTATGGTTTTCAGTCACTCTGAAATATTAATCAAATCGGTTATGATATGGGCTACGCATCATTTCACCGTGTCGGTTACGCTGCTGTTCCGTTCATCCTCTGCAGAGGCTTGCCGATACATTTTGCTGATGTATACAGGCAGCCGCGCATCATATTCGGCCATTCGATTTGCAACCCCGCAGAAAAGATTTCCCAAGTGACATGTTTATATTTCAAATCACGCAACAATATCACAGCAAGAATGTGCGCTAGGTGTTAGCACGTGATGCGTTGACCGTGGATTGATGCATAGAGACGCAAAGAATGCCTACTCACTTTATAGAAAATCATCTTTAAAGTGCCGTAGAAACCCATGGTGGTAATCCGGTTGTTTCTCCCTATTTCTTCACTGCGAATCGTTGAAAACCAAACGTGTCAGTGTGGAAGAATCGCAGTGACAATGAGAGCAGGGCAGTGTACTCTCAGATAGATCCGAGACAATCTCTGGTGTGGACATGCTCGAGCACGTCACCGAACGGGCGTGCGTGTAAGGTAGGTGTAATAGATCCCCGTTATGGTTTAGATCCGTCCGTGCCACACGGAATAAACCTCTAAGTAACGATACAGACACAGAATCGTACGATGTAGGGAGCTCTCACTGCCCAAGGCCCCACAGGACTGCGCGAGTGAGGATAATGAGCACGAGAGAGATGGATGAGGGGGGAAGAGGGGGGAGTTTCAACTCGGAGAAAGGGGAGGAGTGACTAGGGGAGAAAGCCGAGGACCACGGCTTCTCCAGAGCCTTTACAGCGCCGGCTTCTGCGCAGAGCTCGGATTACATCTTCCCCGGCGGTGAGGAGGCGAATGGTGCAGTCCAACACTCAACAGTATGCGCAGCGCATTAATTATGGGAGCCAAGCGCGCGGGGATACGCAGCACCGGGAAACGAATACATAGCCGACTGGCTGAGGGGTGTAGGAAAGGGGGGCGTGTGTAATAGTCGTTTTTTCCCCTCGGTGCACAGCCTGAGCAGAACCAAAAACAGGATCTCCCTCACTTGTTGCGTCCCAAACACACAAAAAACGCCTCTCATCCCGCCCCGTGGCAGCAGCAGCCCCTACTCGGTTTCTATCCCGACCGCTGGGCAGAGGGGCGTTTCTAGCTACTAGCAGTGAACAGGCTATTCTGCATAATCTGTGCTCAGCCTACGGCACAAGGTACAGTCGGCGACAGAACACAACCCAGAAGTGAGAAACCAATAGAAATATTTCAGGGGGAAAAAGGGCGATATTGAATAAACAGAAAAAAATAACATAATAATCCGGCCTACGCACGTTTTATATTCCACAGTTCATTCATCCCTTATCAGGGATAAAGGGGAAGCCATTATGCTCTAGTTGGCAGCGATGTGCAACATGCACTTCAGGTGCTGTGACTGATTTAAACAGAATTTACCAGCTTTCCCATTTCAATATGGGCAAAAACAATGATGTGCCTTAGTTAACATAATTAGAACACAGGTGATGGTTTAACAACTGGAATGGAATATCAAACGCAAATTATACCTCTGGCAACAGGAAATAACTCCAAACGGCTGGTTTGGGCGCAAAACAAAACAGAAAACAAAGCCACAGACAAACATACTAATAAATTATGCTGTTCCAGCAGAATATAAATCACATTGTTTAAAGGGCCGTCTTTGGAGCCTGGGGTCTTATTTGCATTTCGATCACTTCTGAGGTTAGAGGGAGGCTTTTCTCAGGGTTATCCAGAAATCTGGTAAACAAAACCTGCAGTGGCAGGTAACTAGCTCGACTTTCCTTATTCAAATAAAGGCCTTTCTTATTCAAATTAAGACCCACAAGAAAAGCCATTTTGCTTCCCGGGATCAATTTGGACACACATACGGTCTGGAGGATCTTCAATTATACGTTCAAACACTGTCAAGGTGAAAGTTACTGTCTGCCAGCTCTGCAGTCCTCCAGTGGAGACCACTTATCCGCGCAAGCTGAGACACAGAAGCAGGCGCTTTGAAGCGGCTGAAGAGCCCATATCCTGTTCAGAGAAACGTTCTTGAAACTCCTCTGAAACTCCGGCAACATGGAGGCTCATTGTTCTACTGTCACTTGAGAATTTTAATTCAGACACCTGGTCAGCGTGTTCACTGTGTCGCCAAACTAAAACGTCACATTCTTACATTCCTTAACAGCTTTGAATCCTCTCATGGATCATACATTCTCCTCCCATCAGCATCTTTTGGGACAGAGAGGGGACAAGGAACAGCGGCGCTTCCCAACGTTCCCTCAACTCACCAGGTCGACCCAGAACACACTCGTACTCAGTAATGAGGCAGGGTGACAGGGGCAGGGTGACAGGGGCAGGGTGACAGGGGCAGGGTGACAGGGGCAGGGTGACAGGGGCAGGGTGACAGGGGCGTGGAGCGGGGTACACACGAGCCGAGGGGGGCGATTGGACGTTACCGAAAAGAGAAACTAACAAAAGTTGGAGGGATCATGTGTTACGGAAACACTTAGGAGGCCACAAGGAGCATGGTTGGGAAGGCAAGCCACCTGGATATCCAGATGTTAGCTTAACGCAGATAGTAAACCAGGCACACACGCACACAAACACACACCCCCCCACCGTTGGGGGAGGCAGGTGCCGTACAACCACAATGGTCTGGATCTCACTGTGTGTGTGTTTGTCTTCAGCCTGCACTGGGATTCTCTCCTCTCTTGTGTTGCCACAGCAACACCAAGCAGTGCATGGAGCGAAGGCGAGGGGGTGGGGGGTGGGGGGGGGTGGACAGCAGGGTGTATACTGGACGCCTGTGTTGGGGCGGGCGTTTTTCATGGGGGGCCCTCCTGAGAACGCCCCCCCGCCAACTTTTACACAGCGCGCCGGAATGCATGGCATGCGAGAGAGGTCACACTGCAGTCTTTGAAGGGGCCGTGACCTCTCTGTCGCACCCCTTCTGCCTCTCTGTAAACCCCCCCCCCCCCCCCTATTCACTAGGGTGTAATCTTGCGCCGCTTAACAAAAACCTCCACAAAAACAGACAGAGGGCCTACACGAAACAGGTGTGTCCCAGAGCAAAGCTAATTTCTAAATCATATCTAAAGTCTCGTGTTTTTCCATCCGGGGTTTAAGTGACAGTGCTCCCTGAGAATCAGAAAGCGCCAGACAGGCAGCTACTATTTGATGAATGTCTCCCCGTGTTGTAATATGTGTATGTTTATTTGTATAGGAAGCTAGAATGGTGGATCTAGTAAAATTACTCTAGAGTAACATCGTGTTGGTACAGCATGTCTGGAGGGCAGAGGAAAATGCTTGACTCCCTTGACAAGCGCCTCCCTCCCTCGCTCGCTCTTTCATCGGACTACCTACACAAACAGGAGGGTAAAGAACATGCATTTCTACGGCAGGGTTTGAACACCGTGAGTCAACAGAATTTAAAAAAATAATCGCTTATAAGTGGAGCAGGAAATAGTTGGTGGGGCATCTAGGCCTGGTTTTAATTTCACCAACACCGTCAAATTTCCGGGAAATTGAGCTTCAGAAATGATTTAGGGAATTCACTGTTCCTTGCAAGGTCTCGGGACATGAAGACTTTAACTGCTCTATGAGGTGGATTATAAGGACTTGGACATTGAGCTTCACTAAAACTGAACAGATGTAAAAGCCCGGGTCAAGCCAGAGCGGAATGGCCTCCCTGAACAAATGTTTAACACGGGGGGCCCCGCTGAACTTGAAGGAAATACTTCTCGGGCAGTGGAGCATGGTAAACAGGCCCCACGTCAGTGAAGAAATGGAGGGGGGGGGGCACTTACGGGCGATGGACGATGAAGAGCGTGTTACAAAGGAACCTCGGCTCATTGGCCGACCGTTCCATTCTGAGGAGCACCCCAAAGCACAATAACAGCATCGTTTAAACAATGGCCTCATCTGCCAAAATATGCGCATTAGCATAGCAGCCTCTCGCCACCCACATGCCACGACCACCCGCCCCAAGCTAAGGGGCTCCAATTGGGGACAAAGGGGGGAATCAAAGTGAGAAGCGCTGACGTCTCCCATTGTGGCAACACTGGTGTTCCGTGGGAAATGATGCAGACGAGACAGAGAGAGGCGGGGCGACGACCATTACCTGCCAATCGTTTCCTTTTAAGAGTGAAGTGGTAAGTTCACCAGAAGCCCGCGTCCTTCTAAGGCTGTAAATCTGTCCGGCTGATTGGCTGGGAGGTAGGCCGTCCGCACGGACTCACTGTCCCCACAACAGTGAGTTTTCAGAGAGCAGAAAGTGCAGGCTGACACACAATATAGTGCGCCAAGATACCAGGGTGAAGCGGTCGGGCCGCGGATGACTGATAATAACACCACTCATTACTGCCACAAAACTGAACTTTGTTCTTTATCCGCCATCTGAATCTAAATGGGACTTCTCATTTCCCAGCTGAAGCCACACACGGTTTAGGATTAACACCTCCAGGCATTTACACTTAAACTGTGTGTGTGTGTGTGTGTGTGTGTACACATGCCTTTGGAAGGACAGTGAAAAGACAAAACATTTCATATCTAGCTACTTAAATGAAGTGAGTAAATAGGAAATCACCACACACAGAAAAGGCTCTGATATTTTTCCGCCCTCGGGGGCCAAGTGAGAAAAGTGCAGTCACACGTCACACAGTGGCATTTATCTAACCAACTGGGGCCATTTCCAAATTACCACAGAGAGAAACAGAATTAAATCCCTGGAAAAAAGGTCACTTGGATAATTCTCAATTTGAAAGGGCTGCAGTCTTGTCTAGGAGTCAGAGGAAGGCTTAAGTTAAACGCCAGGGGGACCCTAAGTTTCTCGGTGGGACCCTCCAACTGGACGTTTCCGTTCCAGGATGGGACAGACACAGCACCTCCTCAGGTCCTTCGACGTCACGCCGCTAAGGAGGCACGGCCAGATCTGACAACAGTAAATCTCCCCCACCGACGACTTCGGGCAGTTTATCACTGATCTGGGATCTGCCTTTTCTAAGGCACTTCAAATTAAACAGGGGGCGGTGGGTCCATCGGTTATCGGGAAGTGCCGCGTCCTGTGTGGATGGGTGAAATTAACCCTCTGGCCTCATCGTTTACGCCGAAGGACGATGGCATCGAGAGGCTGGCACACAAGCAGTTAGACAGCGAAACAAGCGCTTCCCCTCCTGACCTTTAACCCACCGCTAATTCATATGGATTCGGCTAGCAGTGAACAACGCTCAGAGCACGACTTATGTAACAGTTAGTCTAACAGGAAACCAATGTTAGGGTTGTTATGTGCATGGACGCATTTATATGATGTTGTTATAGGATTTACCTGTGGTTTAGTTACAGGCCTATGGATTTAGCTGTAGGCCGGGACCACAGAAAATGCATGTCAGGGATGAACACAAACACTGACACTCAATGGTGCACGCATCAAGTAATACAGACAACACGGTTGGAAAACAAAACGGGGATATTATTCCAATTTCGTTAATGCATAAACATTGTTACAAAACGATCCTTTATCCTGTCCCAGTGGTGTCCAGGCAACCGTCGTCAACATCTCACAAGGAAATGAGCGCCGACTGAAGCGGGGGCAGAGGTTTCAAAGGAACCAGGAAGCTGTAGACCTAAGGCCAGATGAAACTCGGCTGGCAGTGGTGTCAACATTGACACAGGAACGGATAAACCCCTTTAATTACCCCAAATTGCCACTCTACACCCCAGGCCTTATTCTGACTGCAGGTGTCTGAATGAGTAGGAGCAAAGCTAGGGAAAAGGGGGGAGGACATCACCTCTGACCTTTCCGGGTTTGGCCTGAGAGTCCACGAAAGGGCTTAATGTTCCACCCTATCGGGGGGTCAACCCCTCCCACCCCTTCTAACCCCGCCTCCCTCAACATAAACATGCCCTTCCGCTGGGGGGGGGGCGGAGGCTGTTCTCGCATGCAGTGACGTTCTCTCACTATTCAATACAAACCTCAGCAAATGAAAGAGCGAAAGCAGGAAGTCGGACTCTGTCATAAACACGAGGCGAATGGAGGAACAGGCATTCACGTTATTTTGGAGAGCAATTTATGAAGCCAGTAACTCTGCCAAGAGTGTTGATAAATGCCATGGAAGACTGCAGATGGGCTGGTCAATTCTTTATTATCAAGCTTCAGCATCTCAATAGATTGTGACCTTTAATTCAGAGCGGTGTGTGTGTGTGTGTGTGTGTGTGACGCACTTTGCAGAGATGTGAGGCTGTTCATTGAGTTAGGAATGTTTGGCTGTGGCTCTGACACACACGAACACACACACACACACACACACACAGCGTCTCTACCACCCACATTCACACTTTAGAGGAAGAAGAGCGCTACTTTCTCCTTTTAAAAATAGCTCCAAATTATAACCCGGCCACTCCGCTAACAATGCCCTGGCACTAATAGGCGTTCTCCTACACCCTTCACGGGTGGGGGGGGGGTTAAGAGGAGGAGACGCAGGCGTGATGGAATCTCGATAGAACCTAAAACAACGTATCCTTCTCAGAGAAGATGGAAGATACTAACCACAAAAACTAGGGCAACATATTTTCACTGAGATAACCGTGTTGCCTGCAACTCTGGGCATCGGGTCTTGGAAAAGATAAATAGTAGGATAGTTTTCGCCAGTGACGAGGAAGAAGAATGAACCGGCCCTGGGCCTATAACTCAAAAGGCCGGGGAGAAGACGAGAGATTGAGAGGATGGGGGAAGCAATTTGGAGCCGGGAGGAGGAGCAAGAAGTGGCGGTTCATCTTTTTCCTTTCTCCTAGTGTCTTTTTGAAGATTTGAGCGTGATGAATCGCGAGGACAGGTGAGCCTGAAGGACGGTGTAACGTGAAAGGAATGTAGGTGGAGGATCTGGGGACAGCCTGACATGCTGCGGGTCCACAGCCACCGAAGACAGGCCCTTCTGAACCTCAACCCCCGTTCACACCAGCAGTCTTTTGAAAACCACTGTAGTGCCGTCCTCCATATTATAAACTGGGTAGCTCGAGTCCTGAATGCTGATTGGCTGACAGCCGCACAGACCGGGTATGGCAAAACCAAGTTCTAACAGCAATATGGCACCTCAGAGGGTTGTGGTGTGTGGC
Organism: Esox lucius; assembly: GCF_011004845.1. Lineage (NCBI taxonomy): Eukaryota > Metazoa > Chordata > Actinopteri > Esociformes > Esocidae > Esox > Esox lucius. The sequence continues at coordinate 15,655,324 of NC_047593.1, forward strand.
CAATGTGCCCATATATTACAGCTAAGGGCAGTCTCTGGGCTCCAGGAACTGTGGTGTTTTGACCACATACCATCCTCTGGCCTCATTTCTAAAGTATTGCCCTACCTGACAGAATACCAGCCCGGTGACCTAGCCACCCCCTCCACGACAAATCCATCACAGCTACACACCTTTCGTATTATCAAACCTCGTCACCAAACCCCGGGGTCTGACAGCGAGAGTACGAGGTGAATGCAAAAGACACCCTGGCCCCTTTGCTATTCCCGAGAGTCAGGGGCCTAACGGTTGATCTTGTTTAGATGTTGGCTTTCGCGGGCTATTCGTCTGAATGCCCTTCCAAGGGATCAGACTTATCTATAATGGGCTAAACGCGTGAGTTAGCGATAGCATTGTGATTGAGTCGGGCCAGTTAAAACGCAGACGCGCCGGCATTGGCTGCCATGTGTTACGTTCGCAGCGAGAGCGAAACCTCAGTGCATAAGGGATGTTAATAAAGTTAAGGAACGAAAGGAAGCCCATAGGACTGTTTTGGGGGGGGGGGTCACATAGCAACCGTCTATGTGACTGGGTAATGGACATGGACAGAATCATGGCTGCAGGACTCTCCGTGACAGTCTGAGTGAATCAGTGAATTGGAGCTTGTTTAAGTAAGCATCTGACTGTGTGTGTGTGTGTGTGTGTGTGTGTGTGTGTGTGCGCGAGTGTGAGTACAATCTGAATGTGAAGCAGTGATCTGCTAGTGTGTGTACGCCTGAACGTTTCCGTGCTGTAACACACGCTCGCTGATAGAGGAAACATGCTGTATTTCTGCATGACTGGCCCGAGCAACAGTGGCGAGGCGAACAGGATGCGTCCTCCCGTTCTGGGAATACACTCTCGCTCGTTCAACCATGTAAGCACCCCCAGACCCCCCCCCCTCCCCCCGCCCGTTTTTATTACCACCGTTTCTGATCAAAAGTTGGCTATCCCTTTGGCTTGCTCCTTCCTTCGCAGCTGACATGTGGAGGTGTACGTTTGGAAAAATCCAAGCACAATAAAAGGGCAGTATTGAATTGCAAACCATTAAATTGTGGGAACAAATAAAAATAAGCGATAATATCATACACTCAAGTCCCAGGCCTTATTTGACAGAATAAGTAGAGGAGCCAGAGTATTCCCATCCCAGTGCTTTGAACAATTATCCTCTTAACGGGCTAGTAATGGAGTGATATGGTCGTGTGGTCAGGTCCAAATCACCCAGAGTCTGTAGTGTCTTACAATACCTCTCATGCACGCATTTCACCAAAAAAGTACACTCAAACATACAAGCAAACAAACACCGGGGCATTGTTTAAGTTGGAAGAGGTCAGGGGCTGTGTCTGTGTGTGTAAAGCACAGCTCAACAAGCCAGCGCCACATGGGACTGTCGTCGTGTAACACGTTTACGTCTGCAGACAGCAGGTCAGAGGTCACAGAGAAGGTCAGAAGGTTCGCAGTCCCCCCCCCCGGAGGTCTGACTGTAGACGCGTGCCATGTCAGTTCAACACCAGAAAGCAGAGTTGATGGACGTTATGTAATACGAAACAAATGTCCAGTTAGATGGTAAATGATGATAAAAGCATGAGCAGGCTAAAAACTGGCAGAAGACCGCGCTGTGGTAAATTATTGGTCAGAAAGCAACAAGACGCCTCCAGAGGGATCGTAGTTAGCCAATTGATACCAAGGCTTGTTACTACGGCAACACGGTTACAACCCACTAGCTAGCTAAACCAAACGCTAACAATGTATCTGAGGGACAAGTGGCTGCAAAAATGTACGCAGGATGTCAGCAGATATTTGGACAGGAAATGCACTTCACATACACGTTGCCAACAGAGACGACTTCATCGGCATCCTCGACCCGTCGACATTTGCTGTAAAAGTTTCCTTAAGGGGGGGGGGGGGTCCTACAGTCCTGCTCAGCCGTTGAGACAAATGCCCACTGACAACCAGCTGGGTAGTGTGGGAAGGCTGAGGGCCAGATAGAGGTGAGGTGTCTTCTGGGATTAGTAGTCATAATGTAGGATTTCAGTCAAACTGTTTGTCGGTGGGAAGACCACGCATGATGTATTCACTCACCACTACTCGTTCAAGTCCCCCGAGGGCCACAGTAGGCCGCAAGAGGACAGCCCCCCCCCCCGGGAAGCAAAGGACATCTGCGTCACTGGGAGAGCGGGAGGAAAACAGAGTAGCACTGCTGACTTGTCACTGAGATAACAAAACCAAGCAGAGAGTGTCTATAAAAAGCCCATGGCTACATCCATCTCAGCTGGAGATGGATACCACTCAGAGAACACAGGTTAGTGAGAAAGTGAAACAGACAGAGAACCAAAGGCGGACATAAAGGAGACAGAGCAAGGGAGTGACAGAAAGCAAAGAGAGCGAGAAAAATAGAAAGAACAAAAAAGAAAGCAAGTGCGAGATAAACAGAGCAAGGGCCATGTTCTAACTCTCCATCCTGTCAGTTATGTGGAATCTGGGAGAAGCCAGGGTTTTCTGACTGGCAGACAGGGAGACTGTGGCTGAACCTGAAGCGGCGACAATGTAACGAGCCTTGTGGAGGTGAACACTGCCCTGAAATAGACACTTAACGAGCAGACTGGAGATGGAAACCAACTCATTCAGATAATTGCCCGAACAACAAACGTATGTTTGTTGAAGAAGCAGCCTGGACAGTAGCTTGCCAAGCTGCATGCCACAGCTACCTGATAACGGCTAGCTACTAAAGTAGTACATACTAGACCTCAACAGTACAGCTAGAAACCAGGGCTGTTACACCCAAAGGAATATGCTAACCTGCCCACCAGTCGCCGAATACAGACTTAACAGGCGTGAACAGACATTCTCGTTTATCTTAATATGGTTACAGTGATTGTCTCAGTCTGTGGTTCCTTTTAGCGTCCGACCAAAAGCGGACTGCTCGGGCTCATATTGCCTAGCACTTGCCAACTAGCGTGATTCCCAAATCTCCCAGTTTATAGTACCCGACTTTTGACCGGCGCCCCAGAGGACCTTTACCACAGTCGTATAATACGAAGGGAGCGGGGTAGAGGACACCTCACATCGCTGTGTGTGGGCGGGATTCCGGACTTCCTGTGGGCGAGAGCAAAGTGGCGAGGTTAAGTGGTTACTCTGTCGTCCCGTCCCCAATCTGGGTCTCTGTCCCCTCTTCACAGCAGTGAAATGTTAATGGACTTCTCCATCGCTATGAGAACAGAGGTGGTGACTCAGAGACAATCATCTCTTTTCCCTCCTTTTCCTCCACTTATAAAAGACAACTTTGATTCAGCTCATTAATTTCTTTGCACATGTCAATTTAGGAGAATACATGTCGGCCCCACCAGAATACATTTTTCTTCAATTAAGCTGCTTAGATAACTGTGTTTTAATATAGTTATCGTAAATTACGCCGCGCCATCTAGCAACTTCAATAATTGTTTCTTTCAATTTCTTTATCAAGAGAAACGAAAGTCTTTCAGCCCTCCCGAAAAAAAAACATCCAACTGGGCCCCGAACATTACCATGGATAGATTGGCTGTGCTGCCGTCAAACTTAAAATGAAAAAAAGTTAAAGACTGAGATTTAGCCGCGGCAGCCCAGAAGCCGAGCGGTGCGACAGGGCCTACTGCGTTGGCCTCACGGGTCCACCAGGTCAGCTGAATGGCTGAGGACGCCCCCAGAAGAGAAGCCTGAGGCTGGGAAGGATGGGGGCGGCAACACCCGACATTACTTATACACACAGGGGCTGGTGGATGTAGAGTTAAGTGCTCATCCATACTTGGCGAGTAAAGGCGGTCGGCGATCCGACTCACTCTACTGAACGGACGTCTGGCTGGAGCAGCGGTTATGTATCCCTGTCGGATTAATCCCAACACCCTCACTCCCAGATCCACCTATATCAGTTAACAGTAGGCGGGTAGACCCCACTGGGCAGCTGATAGACGTCCTTGCCCACACTCTACACAGCTCTTGGGACAACCGCTACAGACGGGGTCGTCGGTATCAACCCTCCCACACCTCACCCAGGAGTGTCTGTGTGTTGGTGGTCGAAGCGCCGGTCAGATATCCCACCAGATCCAAGCCCGTTGGCATTTCCGACACCACCGGTCCTCCCCTGACCCAATGGTCCTCCCATCCAGCGTCTGCCTGCTCTATATTCAACACAGCCTTTCTCCCAGGCCGTCTACCTGGTTGTCTTCCGTCTATGGCTGCCCCCCCCCCCACCCCTCCGCGCTTCAAATAATACATCATATCTTCCGTTAACTGTTGAAATTCTAAGATCTTTTGGTATCCACATAATGTGTATTTCTTTAGTGGGCAGTTAAACTTCCCTTATGCAACTGACTTGAAATGGCCTGGACAATAATATTGGAACCTGGCAGAAGTAGTTAGAAATTATCAGTTTGTTCTCCATAAAACATGTTTTTTTAATTCATCTGTGGTGACTTGCTGGTGGCGCATTATGAAAAGCCCTCATCCAACCAGTTTGACTAAAGAAAATAACTTACTCTGTTTTGTGTCAGTGTGTGTGTGTGCCACAATGAGGATGGACAACACAAAGAAGACAAGAGAATTGTCTGAGGCTTTCAGGCAACATTGTGGCCAAGCATGGACTATCTCAAGGCTACACATCCATCCCCAGGGACAGCTGATGTTCCTGTTTCTGCCATACATAATGATATCAGGACGTTTAAGACCCATGCTGCAGTAGCCAAGCTCACCGGACACAAAACACACCTTCACACGCCTCAATCCTTCTGGGCCTCAATCTCCAGTGGGCAGATGTGACCAAATTAGAGCTTTGTGGTGCAGCGTACCAGCTCTGTTTACAGGAAACAAAATACAGCCTTCAAAGAAAAGAGCACCTTTCCCACAACATGGAGGTTCAGTGATGTTCTGAGATTGCTTGCTGCCTCTGGCACTATGGGCCTTGAATGTGTGTTTGGCAAATCTGATTGTTTTAGAGGCTGTGAGTTGTTTAAAGAAAGTGCAAGGCTGCCAATACTTTTGGCGACACTGTGTAATGTCAGAGCAGTAGGAATATATTATTTTTTTCTATAGCATCGTGTTATCGTTGTTGTTTATGTAAATTGTAATAATGCAATCAGCTTAATTCGGCAGAAAATTACAATACCTTCACACTGATTTCCACAGACAATCTGCAAACACGCAAACAAAAGGAGAATGGGACCGTATCGCAGCCCGTCTATCTCCGGGGTTGAAAGAAAAGATCTGAAAAGATCTGCAGCGACTCGCGGTAAGACATCGGGACGTGTGTTTGCATATCGTGGTGGCACGAACCCCGGTGTTTCGGTTACAGAGAACACGCGGCACTCCAGAGCCATAGACGGATGTTGGACCCGGCGCCGCCGGGCCTGTGAGGGAGGTCTGAATAAATGCTGACAACCAGAGGACGCAGCTGCGTTTGCGCCGATAGTGTCAAGACCACGCGGCGGTGGCGGCGGCGTAGAGTCGTTAGATCATGCCCCGACGATGTGCCCGAGGCTCAAAGCCTTGGCCCCCCCCTCCCTCTCCCCAATCGCCTCGGCGGCTGGCCCGCCTGTACTCGGGAGGACCACGTCTCGCCTGTCACCACAGACTTCGCTGCCTGGTCGACATACAGTTCAAAGGCACTGGCCACTATAACTACATCCCCCGGAGCAGTGGAAAAGCCTGCCCGGGCTCGTTCCTCACTCATTCTATGTGGAGGTATAGTCTTAAGTCCAGACGGCAAAACACACAGTAGGAACCAGAGGATTGGTGCCAATAAAAAGCTCTTTCCGACTGAGCTCATGAAACACCAGAAAGGGCTTTCCGTTGCGTTGCTAACAGGCATTTGGGTCTCACCCTCATTCCACACGGCCCTTTCATAAACCCATGCCTGACGTAGATGAGCCGGTTGGTGGACTCTTTCCAGTGTGGAACGCTAAAAATACAGCCTTTTAAGCTTTGTAATGATACTCCGTGTCACTTTGGACGCTCATCATGGCAGGGAGGCTGGGACTCTGCTGGGAGGACATCTGCGTGCGTAGCAGCAATCTCGTTTGGGGCTAAAAATGCACTGCTTCCACAGCTACGTCATTTCGCCACCTCGCTCAAGGGTCCATGTAATCAAATGGACACCCAGTTGTCCAGGGTGACCTTAGCCGTGACTTCCCAGGCGGCTAACTCCAATTTGGTTAATACAGCAATAATTGCATTTGGAACCACTTTCAACCAAATGCTCCCTTGTTAAAAAGTCCCTTCTTAACCTTTAAACCAGGACTCAAGAGGAGGCGAGTTGACTTCAATACCGAGACATTTTAACACGTCTCAGCGAGGCTCCTGTCAGAACATCTCTTCTCACATCTGGAGCCGGCTGGCCATACAGAGGCACTGCTGAACACAAGGAGAGAGGTTGGTTGGAATAGCTTCCCAAAAATAGACCCTCTAAGGGTCTTGACTCCAATATCTGCAACAGCAGAACGTTTTCCAAAGGGGGATCCAGAGGTTTTTCTCTCAGGAATCACACTCGCTTCCTTGGGGACTGTGGTTACCAACATACACCAAGACCAGTGGAACACAACTTGAAGAGGTTCCCGGCAGCCACCTTCTTTGGGGGCCCGAAAAAGTCCAGAAATCAACCACAGATTCAATAAGCTATGGGATGATCGACTTTTCTCCCTCTACACTTATTTGTTCTTTCATTCTCTCGTGCGCCTCAATTTCCCCATCATCTCTCTTTGCACTGAGGGTAAAGGGACCTTGAGTGGGTGATGACACTGCATTTGTTTGCACCGCAGCGTGCATCAAAACACGGCCCTTAGTGGGTTGAAAAGGGCTGCTAACGGGTGATCATTATCACACCAGTAAAAGAAAAAAAAAAGCCCAATCTGTTGCCTTTAGCGCATTCAATCATGCTGTTCAGAGATCAATACTCCTAGACAGGTCCAAGAGCAGCCAGTGTAACGCGCAGCTAGCCCATCTCAGCTTGATTCCTTCCCTCAGGTTGTGGAAACAACTGAGACAAGGAAACCGTGACCTCCAGGAGCCGCAATGGCCGCCATTTGCCTAAGGGCTTAAGAGCCGCTGAGTCCATCTGCTGTGGGTCGGTCCCACTTGAAAATGGTCGGCGAGGTGCGGAGGGCTACGGCTAAAACCTCTTCCTCAGCTTCAGGGATCTCTGTGTGTACCAATTGGCGTTCTAATCCCTATACAGTGAACCAGACGATATGGGACCCCGGTCTAAACTAGTCCACTAAGTAGTGTGGGTAGTAGCCATTGTTGTCTGTCTGCCTGGATGCCTCTGGGGCAGCTGTATGGAAATGAGTACGGCAGAGGTCCGGGACAAGCGGCACTGTGCCCTGTCATAAGGACCGTCTGGCATTGCTGGAAACAAGGACCCCCTTCTCAGCGGCCAGCCCGAGGCATGAACTTGGCAGATTAGCCATTCAGGAAACAAATAAGGCCTCCGCACAGACGGCCACCCCCCGAAATGAAGAAAAACAGGCCAGTGCCAGGGGACCGAAGACAAGCAAGTTCATTGGAGAGAACCGGCTTTCCGCCCTCTGAAGCCTGTTGTCTGAGTCAGTGATAAACCCTATGCCTGCCACCTTGTTGTCCATTTCTCCTCCCTCCTCCGCATCACCCATTTAAAACAAATGGAAGACCCGAAGGGGGGGGGGGGGGGGGCATCGGCTCCACTGCAGTACGGACATCTTCAAGGAATTCACGTGCGACTGGCCTGTATATCTGTCCGGACGAATAACGCCAGAAGTGGGGTGATGAAAGCTCAGGAGTAGGAGGATCACGCTATTGGTTTTCCAGTGGCGAGAGCAGAGGGGAGTGAGCTGCTTTGATCAAACTGTCAGCCCCAGTATCACTTCACTGTCTCAGCCCTGTTTTTTTTGCCGGGAGAACAGAAAACGCTCTACCACCTCTGGGGGGGGTAAGCCTAAGTGGCTTAACTCGTACGGAGGGGCTGGGTCAGGGCAACGTTTACCTGTTAGAGAGGCCAGATGTACGACGAGTGGGGGGGTTACCTTAGGTGTTAGACTCAAGCTGGGGTCTGTGGGAGCTGGGGCTCAGGCCCTGGGATGGACTGAGACAGCCCCGCCGCCCTCGTCCGCCCTCCCTCCGTCTGTACACGGTTGCCTGGCAACATGGACGGAGACGTCTTGGCTGCCCTCTGGGCTGCCGAGTGCTAGCTGCATCGGCTCCAGGATCGGGGGTGCGGTCAGAAACCCAGTCCTGGCTGTGGCCGCAGGTCTGGTACCGTTCAGTAATTAATTCCGCTAATGAAGCCTTCTCGTTCACCGGATTGCTTAGTTTGCAAAGCGCCATCCGTCATACTGGCAGACAAACGCTGATCACCTTGGCAAGACAATAGGACCAAATCAAATAGCAGGTAGGGTCAGCCAGAGGGGGAACCACGGCTGAAGGGGAAAGGAGGGAAAAAGTCAACAGAACTGAATTTTCATGTTCAGCTTAATTGATTTGCAGCGCTTACAACATCAATCGTACACATTCCCTTGCAAACAGTGCCACATACACCACATCGGAACCCCCCCCCCCACCCTCCCTTTGGTCACCATTCAGTCCCATCCAACGAAGATGAAAATGTCTCTGGTAATCTTTGGAGGCAACAGCTTTTAGAGTCGTTCCCGCTTCCCCTCCCTGGTCTACGGACCGGCCATCTGTCCCCGATTCAGCCCAAGATAATATAGGTTAATTATTATGCAGGGGAGAGAATGGCTGCAACAATTGGATCACCACCACGAGAGGCTGGCTACACAGCATTCCGGTCCCTAGAGGAGCCCCGTCAACCGTTCTGAATATATCCTCGCAGAACGAAGCGGAACCGATGCCTGCGGGGAAACCTTTTCATGTGCGGTGCGAAGGGAGCACCCTGTAAAGTGACGCGAGCGGCGCGGTAAAGAAAACCCTACAGGTGACGCCGGCGAATGAAGGGGAGGGGGCTTCCGTCTGTCGGCAGCCAATCGGCGAGGGTCAGGGCTGTGACCCAAGAAGGGGGAGGAGGAGCTGTCAGGGACTCTCCTTCGACAACAATGGGGTGTTTTGTAGGAGGGGTGAACTGTGGGTGGAATTAACGCCCCCCCCCCCCCCACCACCCCCCCACCATTACACTCCATCAACCTGTGACACCTGGTAACTCTGTTCCGGAGGACGCTTGGACAACGCAATCGACAGCGAAATAACTTCACCGCGGACTGGGATCACTCATGTTTGGGACACAAACACACGGAACTCATGATAATTCATGTCTGACAAAACGGAGGGGCGGGCAAATGAAGGGGGGGGCTTGGTGTAGAGTTGGGATCGTATGGGTCATCGGCTTTTCTCGCTCGCTTTCTAGCCACCAGGAAAAAAAGTGCTTAGACAATGGAAAAAAAGCAGACGAAGCAGATAATAAACTTTGAGTAAAGGGGCTTTGTGGAAGGGATAGCTTTACGCCAACATTTGCCTTGACTCTGTGTACTAAGAGCCTTAGAGGGAGGGAATGCAGAACTGCTCTCGCCAGCTCTTAAAGGGGCTGTCAGGATTGTCTTGTGAAGCCTGAAACAATTCCACAGCATCTCTACAGACGAGCCGAGGAAGAACTCTCCAGAGGACATTAGGGAAAGAATTCCCCACTTTTTAATTAAAACGTAGCCTAATCTTCAGTGCTCTCAGCAAAGGCTTTCATGCGCCAAACTCCTCTCAGAAGTCCCACGTATTAATTAGTCTCTCTTTAGAAATCACTTGAAGGGGGCGCTTTAGTTTAAGGCCTCACAACCCCTACTTGATGTGCACACCTACACAGACCGAACCCCAGCTCCATGGATCAGTGGGACCTCGTCCTATTAGGACTCATAGCTCCCGGGTAGCTGCAGGTTTTGAAAGACTTGCGAGTGAAGAAATAAATAAATAGGAGACACTGCACAGAGGGGGGAAGTTAAAAGGTAACTCCCTCCGATGGGCTGCTAATAAAGGAGCGCTCTTCCTACCCTACCTTCTGTCAATCATCTGAGGCTTTTGAATGTTTTATTCATAACTGAACATCTTAAAACTGATAACACTTGAGCACCGCGGATCGCTACCAAGAGGGGCCCATTTCAACTAGCTCCTCCGTAGATGACAGCAGATGAACTGATAGGAGCGTGAGCGAGCGGCGGTTGGAGGCGTGACGGCAAACTCACCCCCCCCCCCCCCCCCCCGGCAGCATTCACCTGCCCCTCTCAAAACAAGCCCTGCTAACAAAGGACACCAACCAAATCACACACACACACCTGATTTGGGGATTGCTCCACACAAGGTCTGTTTACTGTTCTGAGTTGTGCGTGCGTGCGCCCGCGAGAGCGAGAGACAGAGAGATTGAGGACTTCCTGTTTGTTCTGTCATTCTGCCACCTGAGAACGTCTGAAGTGGGATATGGAGTCAGTGCGTCCTGCCTCCACCCCCAGCTACAGACGAGGGAACAGACTCAGGAGAGGCTTGCCTCCTGCCTGCCTGCCGCAGTGAAACAAGGCAATAACACTGGGACAGAATAGATTCATCAAAGGGGAATGGGACTGTGTATTGTATTTGTGTGTGTGTGTCGGGGGGTACTCTTATTACGGTTGACAGAACAAGCCTCCAAGAGCCTGAATGTGAGCAGACCCGCCACACAGGTCCATAAAAAGAGTATACCTCGGTATTGTCCTGGGGTGATTGGACCCAGTCTACCGTTTCTTCCTGGTGACAGAACCACAGATCATTCCAACTGCCAGTACGGCAGAACCCACACACGGATACGGAGTCGACCCCAGGGGCCTGAACCGACGCAGAACGTCTCGTCATCCCTGGTACCTCTGAAAAGATACCCACGTGCTTCTGTGGAGAATGCATTAGTTAACCCGCCCCCCCCCCCCAACAAACGCACTTGTTCCTGTACAATACGGGGCTTGTATTACCAGTGATAAATTACAGCCGGTTGGTTCAAATTGGGCCTTTATCCGCCCAATCTTTCTCTCTGTTGCCAGCAGACCCGACCTCAGGAAGTGAAGCCAGGGAGTGGCATTGCCCACAGAAACAGATGCACCGCGATGGGCGGCGATTCTATCTTGCGGGGCTGTGTCGAGCCCGCGTGGGCAGCCCGGAGCCAAAACCTCTCCGCTCAAACAGGAGCCCATTCATCTCCTCTACTCAAAACGAGGAAGAAAAGCGACAGAATAGAATAAGTCTCGTCGCAGTTGGAATACGTGGGCTCGTCACCTCCTCATATTACACCGTTCAAAGGAGTCCTCGGCAGGGGAGGAAGAGGAGCAGGGCACAGGAGGCCAAGACTAACTATGCTAGAGAACACAGGTGGCCGAGCGTCTCCTCCATAACTTCTTCTCATTATGTGCCGGCTGGTCACAGTTCAGGAAGCTTCGGGCACTGCACTAAGCAAAAACAAAAAGGGGAGGGGAGACGACACCGTCCGTCTTTTTATCTCCAGCTGGGTCGGCCAGATTCGAGGACTCTCGCTTACTAGCTATATGGGCCCCCTACTGAGAAGGGGCTAGCAGACAGGTCTCGAATTGCACTCAGGGCAGAGCAAAGTCGGCACAAGATTACCCAGTTATGCAACGAAAACGCAATACCACGGCTAACTGGAAGCTGACACGTAGCGCCGGGGGAACAGCCTTGGAACGCGAGAAGACAAACATTCAGAGAGTGAAACGCGAAATGGCCTCCGTATCTGACAAGGGGGTAAATGGTGAATAGGTCCGGGACGGCCGTAATGAAGGGAGTGATGAGCCCACGCTAATCACATCAGTAGCACAGCCGCCAGCCTAACGGCAGTCCTGCTGACGCTGCTGGGAACGCGTACGGGGTGGGTGGAAAATCAAATGTAGCCATGGATTCCCTGCCCTCTCTCATCCATCACGCTAACACGATAAAATACGCTCCCCCCCCCGGCCGACGTCAAACCCGCCGCGCCGGCTCTATTATAGCCCGCGTCTTCATAACAACGGATGCTAGGCCATCTGTGGCTGGCTTGCGAGAGGGGAGAGGAGGACGCCGCCGCGGGCTAAGCCATAGGTGGGTGCGGTTGTTGAGATTGACCTGTGGTGTTTAAAGGCCCATAAGTGGTCAACACACACACTATAGGATCATAATAACACATTGTTAAAACGAAGATGATGTACTTTTAGTGTAAAAAAAACTAATGGTTTGGAACTCAATGATGCCACAAGTTGATTTGACTGTGATAAGCCAAGGACTGTTCATCTGGGTTAGGGGGTGGGTACTAGAACATTGTGTCAAGGACAATGTACTGAAACATCTTCAAACTGGTTTTTAATGGTCACCAAACAGACTGAGCATTTCGAGGGCCAGTGCAGGCTCAGGGAAAGTGTTGCAATTATATTTAATAGTTTTCACACAGAACCATGCTGATTTAGTAGCAAAAGGTGCGATTTAAAAACACTAATAAAAACAATATGAGGACTTGAAGGCGTGATGGGGGGGTAATAGATTTCTTTGGTTTGTATTACTTAACCCCCACAACAGGCCCCCCCCCCCCACTCTCAGCGGAGGAGTAAATATTGACTGTTGCGTTATATTGTCTTTAGGGAGGGTCCGGATTGCTAATCAAAAGCTAAGTCTGGCCGGTACAGTGTCAGAGCCATATTACATTCTGGGCCTTGCAAAACAAACGTGGCCTTACTGCTGGGGTGGAGATTCGGCTGGGAATTCTCCAGCATCAAATCAGTGACCTTGCATTTTGTTTGGGTTAATTCAAAAGCGCTGGGAATGGCCAATGGCAAAGTATTTCCTCAAAGGCAAGTATTGTGCATGCTCCCAGATACCAGCTCATTCACTCCAAAGATAAACCCATTCCAAATTCTACACAGAAGTTGGGAGGCCCAGTCATTATTCTGCCATTGTCATGAAATGCTGTTCCCCCATCAGTCTTGTTCTAAACGCATCCTGTCCAAAAGGAATTTAATCGCATTTGGATCCTCAAACCCCCAAGATGCCGTGCAACTGATCCCAGAGCAGATGTCGTACTACTCCATCTTGGATTTTGCTGTTGCTGCTAGCTTCCCTTTCTCTTGGCTTGACTCTGGAGTACTTGGACGGAGCTTTACAGCTCTTTTTCAATTCAGCAAAGGGCCGCATCCAAAACGCCAGCCTATCCCTCAACGCACAACAAACGCGACAAAGGTTTATGGGTAAATAGAGGAATAGGGTGCTGTTTGGGAGTCTGGCAAGGTAGCTTCACAGCATAAAGAGAAATCCATCCGTTTTAATGGGAATTGGAAGGAGAAAGAGAACCTGGAGAGAGAAAAAAACAAAAAAACTTGAGTACAAGAGCAAGTTAGCTGCCAATTTCAGGGAGACTGTGAGCAGAATAATGAAGCAGCGAAGTGGTGGTAGCCAGTAGGGAGTTATTGAAATATTACTGGTGCGGTTAATGACTACAGGACACCACAGGTCTGGACACAGGGGCAACCGGAGCACCGGAGGCTGTTAGCCAATGGCTCAATCTAATGCCTCTTCGGTTCACTTCGCGGATACCCTCCTATTCACCCGCTATAGCGAGCGGCTAACGAAAGACGGTTGGACTCCGTTTGGGTGGCTCTTGGTTAACGGGTGACGACTCCGTGGCACGGCAGTAACGGCACACGAAAGGGCATTGTTTCCTTCCTGCTAGCCACACTGCACTGTGGCGTTTTAAATACCACAAGCGATGCACCAACAGCTACCAGGTGACAAACCAAATCTGTGTGCCAATTCAGATGTGGCAGAGGTCGGTAGACAATGTGATTTATAATGCAAATTAAATAGGAAAGCCTTTGGAGACGTTTTACCTGGCATGACACAGTCTGTTTACTTACAGAACTACCTTCTGAAAGAGAAGGTTTAACGGGGTCCAGATGAAATCTGCTTGTGGGCGGTATGGATCCAGTACAAAGTGTTTGACCAGGTTATAAACCGGGTGGACTGACCAGCATGTGCAACACACAGAAACACAGAGATCCTGATGAATAAATAAAAGAAGACCGGGTAATGTTACAGTGGCATTTTTGGCTGTGGTGTTACGGCACGCTCAGCAATTACAAGCGACATCGCCACTTTAAAAAAAAAAAAAAAGAAAGAAAAAAAAAGCCCACCATTTTCTGTCTTCAGTTTAAATGCCATCTTAAAACCCCCAGCCAAGCAGGCAGCCAGCATTGGAGATCCTACTCCAGGGAACATGGAGTTGTTTGAAGTGCTCCCTTTACAGGCACCTGTTTCTCATTGATATTCTTGCAGCTACTTTCCCTGCCTCAAATCAGAAACGTGTGTGTGTGTCTGTGTGTATATGTAAGTGAATGTGTGTGTGTGTGGTAACAGCTCGCCCGAAGGGGGGCACTCAAGGAGACAGGAAATGGAGGCTCAGTCACTTTTATCCCCCCCCCCCCCCTTTTTCAGAAGACTGTTGTCAGTTGATCCGGAAGACATTGTGCTTTTGGATAGAAGTGCAGGCAACCGTGGAGGTGAGAGCCGTAATGGATGGGGAAGGGAAACATGCAGGTCCCCCGTAGAGATGGGCGGGGTGGTTAGACGGTAGAACTACGGGGTGCCAGTTTCCGGGTAGCCCAGGCAAACGCACACAGACTGGAGAAACAAGGCTTCATTGGGAGTCTGTTGCGGGGGGATGGGGGGGGCAGGGGGGCGACATCTGGGTTTCTGTGGTAATGGCCCCCTGACACCATCTTGGGTTCCTTCTCTGTGCCTCCTGCTGCAGTACAGTCAAGAACAAGTCTCAGACAAGCCAAACTCAGCCTCGGGGGGGAAAAAAACACACAAAAAAACATCTTCAAAGGGGTTCAAAGAGGAGAAAGTCTTGAGATCAGACCGTGATGGTAATAAATCAAGATAACCAGTTGTGATGTTGAAGTTTTGGTGGTTCTCCAAACTCACGCCAAGCTACAACTCACTCGGCGGATTGAGTACCACCCCTGTCGGTTAACTGTTGTATTTAATTTGGCCAAAGTCTAAAAGGGAAAGTGTGGCTACGAGCTGCTAGCAAAGCCAGCAAAAGAAGTAAAAAAAAAAAAGCCACTGCAAGTTCACCTCTCTCCATGTATTGAATTATGGTCGCTATTCTGCAAGTCACTGTGCACAACAGCCTCTATGAAAATGTAAGTAAATGAATATATTAGTGGAGCAACAGATGAGTCTATACAGACACGCCCTTTCTTCCCTTAAAAGAAAATCCCACCAATCTCTTGCTTCTGGGTGGGGTGGGGGTGGGGTGGGGGTGGGGGCAGTGCAAACCGGCAGTCTTTCTGGTGGTTCCTTCACGTGTGTCACAGGTGATTTGGGGAAAAAGACGTTGACCGGAACACGGGGAGACCTAAAAGGTCCATTAACACGTGCGCTTGCATAATTGCATGTTGAAAATATATGTCTGTGGTCTGTGGTCAGAGCAGTCGTCTCTGCATCTGTGAGGTGGAGCCTATAACTTGGTGCTTTTTAAATGTTCCTACTTGTTCAAAACAACACTGTAGTTCACTTCTAAATCAAAATTAATTTGCCAATGAATCTGAATGAGATGCAATAACTCCCGGACTGCCAGAGAGGGTCACCATTAAAACTGAACGCCACAATTTTATTTTTGATACACCACACCATTGAAGCCAACAGATACTGTAGCACATTGTGACCAAAGTTTGGCGAACGATGTGTCTTGCCGTTGAGACCCGGCATATCCAATGTTGCGTCGACAGGCACAACCACAGACACGACAAACCCATTGTCACCATTCGCTTGTTGCCTCAAGCCGCTGTGTAGCCAAGTGGTCAACACCGTACAACCACAATTCACCACACATGAACACCGGGGCTACGAACTCTTATCGCCAATATGCAACAGCAGCAGTGTGGCCGTGGCAACATGATTCCATGACGATGCCTTGTTTCACAAGTCAATGTTTTGCTTGTCGGCAAATCACGGTTGCTGACAATCTTGGTTGCTTACAACCAGAACAATTCTAAACCGTGCCAACTGTTGACGAATATAAACGTGTGCATAAATCAAATCAGTATTAGCAAGCACATGCGCAAACCGCTAATGGCGGGCAGATAGCGAAAGTTTAGTATTTCTTTTGCCAATGGACCCCGGCTTGACTACAGAAAAGGGATTAATACCTTAAGGCCTGCAAGGTACTGTTTAGTTCCGAATTAAATGGAAAACGTAAATAGCTTAATTTCCTCTGACACTCCACTAATTAACTGCTATTTGTTTGTCTTATCGCACTGTGTGGAGGCTCGACATCATTCACAGACCATGACCAAGAAATGTACAGACAGAACAAGCCTATTTGCCAACACCACGCCTGGTAATGAATGACGCACTCACTATGCCTCAGAATAATTACCAAGAAAGGGGTGCAGAGCTGTGAATGGGCAAAACGGCCTCGCAATTTTATTCAAGTTAACGTTTTCATTCAATTCGAACGTCGCCGATTTTAATCTATTAGGTAGAAGCTTGGGAGGTTCCTGTCGCGCTGGTAACTAAGACCGGTGTGCTGTGTGTTAGTGTGTGTGTGTGTGTGTGTGTGTGTGTGGGATGTGCCTGTACAGCCTCTCTCTCTCTGTGTGTGTGTGTGTTCCCAGATGAGGCACATGAACCAGCAGTCCATGAACCAGCACTGGCCTCTTCCGTGACAAAAGCCGGGGCGCCCCGCGGCGCCCCACACTCCCCGTGTGCGTCAGGAGCAAGGACACAAAACAGAGAGACGCGGCCTCCTGACCCGTGTCACCATGGAGAGTTGCCTGCCTGTCACCGACGCCTCGCCGGGCTCCCTCCGCTCAGCCCTCGCCATCCCCCCAGGTCCAACACTGTGCCGAGCTGGCGCACGCCAGCCCACCCACCCTGTCCCTCCAGTGCTGACCCCCGCCCACTTCCCCACCGCCCTGCTCGGTCTTCACCTGTCGCACAGTTGTCGGCGATGAGACGCTTTGATCGGGCACCTTCCCCTCTACCTCTCGCTCCATCCCGGCTGGTGCCCAGGCAGCCTGCAGGTGAAGCACACCTGGCCATCCATCAAAAAGATGGGTAATAACTCGCCAATATCCCCGGGACTACAGCGGCCAGGGCGTTCGCTGACTGAATTTACTGTCGCCGGACACTACAGCACAGTTCGGTCACTCTGGGGTAAGATGGAGCTGGGTCAAATGGAAGGAGCCGGCGACACATCAGCGGGAACACTGCGGGAGGCGTACCTCGATCTACCCAGACACACCCTGCATCGGCCCGCCAGGTTAACAAGACCGTCGAAAGGGGCTTCGTCAGCGCAAGAAAACAAGACTTGGATCGCCGTTTACTACGAATGCATGCAATGAGGCTCTCGCTGCTGTAACTAGAGAAAAAGATGCCTCAAGGATGTGTTACATTCAAACTGCGACCGAGAAAAAAAGATTTACTTCCTTTCTCAACGCTTATTTCTCACCAACATTTGATTTTCCCCAGGTATTGTAAACCTCGGTCCGTGCCAATATCACATTGAACCCAAACGGAGAGGATGACGCAAAGCTATTGATTTCCTCAATATTGACCTTGGGCTAGAAATAGCATTCAAAGGATTGGGGAACAATTACCACTGCATTACGCTGTGAAGACGGGCCTTCTGCATCCACCAGAACCTAAACTGTATGGAGAGTGACAGCTTCTCTCAACACCCTAATGCAAAACCGAGTGCTGGTGACACTCGTAGTCGTCATAACAACCCGAACAATCAATGTGGCACTTAAGCGAGAGCGCGTTAGGGTCCATCTGTGTGTGTCCCCGTCTGGGTGTGCGGTGTAAAGACAGGAGCGCTCTAAAATGCGTTCGGAGTCGGCCGGTTTCCGGAGAGCAGAACCGGCACAGCCTCAGAGCACACAGAGCGGTTTGTTGTAAGAGCGCCACGCAGACGGACAGAGCCGAATGGCGACCCTGGAGGGCTTCACGCAGGGACGTCCGCCCCCTGACAACACAAACAGCCGTGGCCGGCCCACTGTGGCGACGCCACCCAACTGAACAGGGAAGGGCCGGATACGCCGAGGGACAGAGTCTGCCGGAGCAGCAGAGGGGTAACCGCGGATGGGGAGGGGGCAGAAGGGGCAATGTCACAAGGCTGAGCTGCTGCAGGCACCCCCCCCTCTGTGAGAGTGCTGCCCCCTGGTGTTGAACAAACAGAAGTTCAGCCCGTGCCAACAGACTCGGGTCACAAGCGGCTGTGTGGGCTGTTCTGTGGAGTGCGTGACAGGCAGCTCACAGGAGTCCGACGAAACGGATCCCGGAGGGTGTTTGCGGGCCTTACACAGATCGGGAAGAACATGAACAAACATGACACCTGCTTACCTGAGTTAGCAGGAACCCGAGAACAGCAAGGTGCCGGAACATGGGAAAGGGGGAGAGAGAGAGAGAGAGAGAAGAAAAAACTGTTAGCCATAGTCAAAGAACATGTCATGCACCTCCATTATGTGACAAAGGACTTTGCGCAGGTAAAGCACTGTACATACTGCTATCAATAGACAACAGAAGGCATGTCTTTATTGTCTGCCCCCATTGGGACGCAAAGCCATACCATAATAACATTCAGGACATTCAACAGGTGTGCATAAATCAAGGAAACCCTAATGATGTCTCAAAAAGAAAAAAAAAGGCATATATCAATTTCCTCTTTCGTGTAACGAGAGAGGTGGTGTGTGAGAGAAGGCGCACCGATTTAATATGGTTACAGGACGGTTCCTTAGAAGAAATAAACGGTGTCAGATTACCATCATCCGGTAGTTAATCAGATGAGGTGGGAGACACCACAATCCCGCCGGGACAATTCATCATGACATGGCAAAAAAAGAAAGATAGATAGAAACCGAAGATAAGAATGATGAAAATGGTCAACTATCACAGCCAAACTTTTTTCCACAGCTCTGCCTCACCACTGCCAGTAGATTTGGTTAATAACCCATTTGGTTGCCCCGAGCCAACCAAACATTGTTATTTTGGATATCATCTCCGCGCTTCAGCTTTTGTGTCTAAATGATAAAGTACAGGCCAGGCTGGAAATCATCAGGGTAGATCCAGATAAACAGGAGGCAGCTGTGCTTTACATACTAATGGACACATTTGAATGCGAAGAGGAATGCAGAAAATATGCTTGTGTTTATTTTTTGGGGGAGGGGGGCGGGGGGTGGGGGGATACTGGGAAAGACGCACACCACTTGAGCGCCAACACTTCGGGATGCGCTCAAAGCACTAGGTGCATTCGATGGAAATAACGCTTTTTTTCGAGCTTGCCCGTCAATGCAAACAGTCATAAATCATAGGTGGGACAATCATTCGCAGGTGACAATCAAGAAAATTGCACAAAACAATCTGCGAGAAGGCATTTTTAATTCAGCAATCATCCCCTTAGTTTAAAACTTTGGACAGAGAAAGGATCTGTTTGTTTTTTCTAGGTTTCGCACCTGCAACAAGTTCTCACCTGCGACAAATTTCTACTGTTTGCTGGGTGGGAGGACGGAGTTAAGGGTCACGGGACGAGGTAAGACCAAGGTCTCTCAGATCCTGACGGCCCGTCCTGGCCAACAAATCTTTCTGTGACTTATAAACAACAGTATTGGCAGAATGTTTGCATTTGAAAGGCCGAATGGGTGACTAAGACAAACTTGGCAAAATGTGCGCAAACAGCGGTAGAAGGAGATTAGTGTCGGCCTGGCAGTGAGCAAAAATTTGTCACGTGATCTTGAAGTAGTGCCTGGTGAAGTCACTAGGAAATCCTCATTGGAGCCAGACAAATGTGTGATTTCATGAGGTGAAGGAGCACAATCAGCTGTAATCCAGGGGGCAGTTACAAAAGGGACAGTGACCGATGAGGATGGTTGTCATCAAGATTGGGTCGCAACACTCAATTTCAGCTCCCTGTTCTTCAAGCCTTACAGACCACGAATTGCAAAGAAAGAGTTAAGTGCATTGTCCGAAAACTCTGTGAAAAGGTATAGGCAACCGTTTTTGTAATCTTGGTAGTGCAGTAGTTGAACTATGCTTCCTGGGGAAGGCCTGAGTGAGCTACAAGTCTTACCTGCCATTGCAGAAGTCCCCTAAGACCAAATCAAATGGGCATTTATAAGTAGGATCTAATTATGTTGCAATACACACTGTGAGACACTGTCTTTAGATCTCAGCAGACACAAGGATAATCCATCAGGAATGTGTCCCACGTTACCTCTGAAGGTTATGTGTGACAGCTGAATTTTTCACCCGCTTACACTATAAACAAATGTATTCCTTACGCAATCTGGTATCATCTAAAAATCAGTGTAAAACACTCTATAGGTGGTGTACTTTAAGTCTACTTTAAGTATAGTTAATTGGCAATAGTTATTTCGGCTTGCCTTTGTTTTCAAAGTTCTACTCATTGGGAGGGGGAGGCATTTTGTCCTGCTAAGAATGTTTAATATAGGTCAGTTATGCAATGATAAATAGTAGTCATGTTTCAAAGCACTGTTCGCAGAATAAATATTCTCTTTAAAATGTTAAGTTCTGAAAGAAACATATAACTGCTCCACAGAGGGTAAACTAGAGGGTGCTTTGAACAACTCGGCAGCAATTAACATTCTGTGCAATATTGTCCTGCATAAACCAAGTGATGAGTCCCAAAAGACAACAGGAACATCAGGTGAAAATCACAGAGGCTTTCACTGATCGATAATATCATTATCAAATTAGACAAGCACACATCAACGCAAAATCGTTCCAAATCAACTTTTCCGAGCAGTGCGGCGCCAGCCGTCAACTGTCAGGAATCAAAATACCATGTTGGCATAGGGGTATTTCTTTCAGCTTTTAAATTAGGACTACTGCCAGAGTTAAGAAAACCTGATGGGATTCAGCTGCGGGGGAAAGGCAATGCCACTTAGAAGGCACTGCAGCACACCACAATGTCAGACGAACACAACCAAAAAGTTATCTTACTACCGTTCCATCCAAAATGCTCCTTTACACCCATGGGGGGCTACCTTCCTTGGCACCTGCCAGGGCTGTAATAACAATGCACTGAGGAAGTCAGCATAATACGCCAATTGTGAATACCTTTCCGCTAGCCCGTACAATGGGATCAATTATTAGTTCAGTAAGCTAAAGCTCCAGTGACATCAGAAAGGGCTGGTGGAATGGCAACAGGACTTCATTCTAAACAGCAGAGTGCAGCAAACACTCCGGAAATTACTTCATGGTCAATATTAAATCACTCCTGGAGTCGGGTCCCTGGTTCCCCAAAACGCTAGTTCAAACTGCACTTGCGACGGGGACGGCGAGCACAATGACAAAATGAATGATCGGTGGAATGGACCCACTCGCATTCAGGGAAAAAGCCAATCCCATCACAGGCTCAGAGGCTGAATGGGTCCATTAAGAGTAATGAAGAGACCACCCAGACCACAGGAAAAGAGGGTGGGGGGGGGGTGGGGGGGGGGGGGTGCTGTTGGCCGGAGATAAGACGGTCCACACAGAGAGAGAGAGCGAGAGATATGCATGGAAAGAGAGGGAGTGGGAAGGAGAGACGTGTGGAAAGGAGTGAGGACGAAGGGGGGGGGGGCATGGGGGAGGGAGAGAAGAGAATAGAGAGAGAAGAGGGAACGACTTGGGACTACGGGACAAAACCTGTGGACACAATTTATACTCCGCACGTCAGGCAGCTCTCCTTACATCATAACAGTTTGATGTAGAAAATGGAGAGACAGGAAGTGCATTCCTCTCTTCCCGTACACTCTAATGACGGAGATGCTTTATGGCACCGAGCCTGCGAGTGAGAGACAGCTGTGCTCTACGTACGACGAAACAGACCGGCGGTGCACTTGGAGATGTTTGAATGGAAACGCGGAGGGCATAGGCGGTTCGCATTAACAAGCAACGCACATCGGAAAAAAAGTCCTAGAAGTGACGAGGGGCAGAAGGTGCGAGGCAGTGAAGACTGTTATCAGCATGCCAACTCGGAAATGGCTGCCTTCACATTAGTCCGGCCTCCCACAGTGAATACAGATGCAGGAGCCCTGCGGGCGAAACGGGAAAGCGGGCGAGGGCATGTCCAGCTGAAGTCCATTAAGTCGCAGATCCTTCCCTTCCTTCCCTTTTGCTGCTGGTTTGTTTTTCCTCCGAGGGTGGCACTTCTTTCAGACATCCACGGACATTTAAAGAGCACCGCAAAACAAGCGGATGATGGGTCCTCTGGCTTCCTGCTCATCAATCTCCTGGCCTGCGGGGGACTGGCCAGGATCTATACTCTGTCTGGATGACAGGCCTTCCTGAACCATTCCGACTGGGGATGGTCCCAGTGGGAACGCTATTGATTAAAAGCGGGAATATCAATTATTCCTAAATGGAAGGAAGGTGTTTGTGGGGTTTGCGCGGAGGGTGAATAAGCGGATGTTTATGCTCAACTGAATTTCATGTGGGAGTGGACCTAAGGCAAGGTCACTGAAGTCAACCAAATCCTGAGGTGGACAGCCTGTAGAGGGGGGGTTTTGGCTGCAGGTTGGATCTTGACCACGCTGCCTTTGGTCTTCCATTGTCGGTGCGAAGGTCCGCTACAGTACAGCACATTGTTGTATCACAGCACACAAAACCTGAAGCCAGGAACTGACAGGCAGGACCCTATTAATAGCCGGCTGAGTCACCAGAGCTACATCAGTGCGAGGCTGGCGAGGCGCTTTTACATAGAAAACGCATCCATCTCCTCCCTGTGCCTGGCTGCCTTGATGTTATGTATAATTAAATACAGCGAAAGCCAGGAGGGGGCACGGGAAAACTGTCCCTAATTGGACAGGGAGTTTGAGTAACAAGTTCTGAGATGGAAAAAAATAAATAACAAGGTGCTGGAAGCCGGAAAGGAAGGCCCGGACAAGTAGGAGGGTAACAATGGAGTCGGACAAAGTTGAGTGGGCTAGCGAAACGCAAGGGGGGCAGCTGAATGGACGAGCATTCTGTTCTTCCAAACTTAAGCAATGTGATACGCATTTACAGCGGGCCAAAGGATGGCGGCCATTTTTTAAACAGTGCTGGGTTTATAAATAGGGGGAAAGTTTAAGCCTGGAGTGCTAGCGTTCCACCTCCCACGTTATACATGCTCCTAATCAATGTGAGAGGAGACACCAGGTTTCTCCATGTCCTCTAAACACGGCCGGCTGACGAGAGCGTGCTGTGCTGTAAACTGTCGCAAGTGGGTAACACACCTCTTTGTTAAGCCACTCTTACCTTGGTACAACGCGCAGCACGTTCACACTAATCAATGGGAAGCGAGCAGCCTAAAGGACGTCTTATTCAGAATGAGGACGTGGCACAAGTAGTCCAGGGTGCCGACAAACTGGCAAAATCTGAACACACACACCTTATTGTTTTAAAGTGGACTCATCTGGCAATGTTAGCTTTAAGGCTAAAGAAGAGCTGCTTCATATGCATGTGAGAGACATGTACAAGTGAGGCAGGTTTCAAGGAGCCTCTAATTCTCTAAAGTGTCAGCAAGGAGCCTCTAAAGTGTCAGCAAGCAAAGAGCAGTAAATGGCACTGTGATGTGTTACTTGTGCAGGCTGGGTGCCGTTCGACCAAACTCAGTACGTCCGGGCTTACAGGATCAAATAAATATTGGAATTTACATGTCCATTTTGAAACTGTAAACAAACCCAATCAAAACTGGCTCAGAACTGCTCACGTATGCGTCAGAGAACTCACAGCACTAGGTGTGAAAGTCCCGTGTTCATCCACTCCCTGTAGCAGAGCCAAGATGGCGGACCAGTTGGCATCAGATTATGCCTGTGTTGCAGACACCGCGAGCGGTCCAGCTGTTCATCGCGGATACCAGACACTGACTAAGGTTTCAAGGGCGGGGCAAAGACGACGTCTTGGGCTATAAGTCAGCAACAATGGCAATCACCAGCACTTTGGTGGGTGCCATAGAAAGCAGGGCATTTCATGTTGGTTTCATGGCATTAAACGTATTACTAAACTGTATTATTTATATTACCCCAGCCACCGTCCCTGACAAACTTGTTTGGTGCCACTGAAACCGGGTAGCCTTTTGCACATTTGATACCGGAGACACTTTAGAAATCAGAATACGAATCTCTGCCCCTTCAGAGGCCGTGGCATGGATGGATGGGGCTACCAGATGCCAGGCATAAGCAAACAGATGGACCGGCTGGTGGTGTTGTTCCAACGCAATCCGCTGAAAGTTCACTCCAACAGGCCCTCCACGCACACACTCCCACCGCGGCGCCTGGCGAACAGGCAAGAAACAGAGAGAGGCTCTCCAACTCTGGCAGTTTCTTGAACAAAACAACCCAGAGGCACTGTTTATGTTTGGTCTTCTATACAATACACTGGAGTTTCGGCATGTCTCTAGTACCAACAGAGTGAGGAATAATGCCTCTTCTTTCCTCTTTATATTCCGTTGGCAGGGTTTCCGTTCCTCTGCTGTAGTGTGCCCATCTCTGCGAAAGGCTATCTTCAATATTGCCAGGGCTGAGCCTGGTTGCACTTTGCAGTGGGTTTTGTGCGAGTGGCGGGGAGCAGGTCAGGGCCAGGTTAAGTCGCGGCAGCGTTGCCCAATCGCTTATAACCCACAGGACCTCACAGCCGTTATAACGTCGGGTGTCCAAAGACCTCCACGAAACAAAGGTCCATCACCCGCTGTCTGTCTCTGTTGCCGTCTCGTTCGCTTTCCTTTCTACCCACCCTCTCTGTCTATCAGTCACCATCTCTGCAAGCCTGGCACCCTCAGGGCAGGGGGCCCCAGCGTAGAGCAGCGCCGGGGAGACCACACACGGGGAAGGAGGAGCGGTGGGGGGGGGGGCGATAGGGTTATGCACAGATTAAACAAACCATGCGGACAGACGCATCAATTACCGCCACCGCCGGCCAGCGATCTGTTCACCCACCACTGATGACCCAATCACCGGCGCACAGGACAGAGAAAGGGAGACTATCAGGAAAGCAAGCGGGAGTAGAAACAGTTTCGTCCGAGGTCGTGAAAGGAGACTAGGCAGCGTTTAACCGGCTCACATTTCCAGCCGTGGGATCTCAGCCCAGAAGCAATGTGTGTGGAGACTAGGAGAGGTGGGGGGGGGGGGTGGCTGGGTTGGACAGGTGTAATTCATTATGCCAATGAGAAAAATCTATAGTGGGGAAGAAAATCTTTTGGCAGCAGCCACGTGGCTATCAAAGCCACAGACAACGGATCAATAGGGAAGACGGATTCTCTTTACACACACACCTGTCAGAGCAGCTCAGTCCCCACATGGCCTTGGACACAAATGCTTACAAATACTCAATCACAAGTCATGTGCAAAGGGCCCCCCCGCCCCCCAAAAAACTATATTTTGTTCACCAAGAAATAATTTAGTCACAAAGCAGCAAGTACAAAAAAAAAAAAGAAGAAAAACAGGCTACAACTTTTCCTGAGGTAAACAAATGTATTCTAACAGGGCCGTCTTGCTTAGCCTCGGGCGTGCCTCGTTAGCTGTGAGACCACAGTAATGATGACTTCTCAGTTCGGTCTGCGTCAGTGTGTGAACAGCTAAAACCACGAGGAGCCCCTGAGAACGGAACTGAGAGCGATGTGTCTGTGGTCATGTACACAGGGCCCTGACACCGCCGCGTCTTCAGTTTCATGCCGGCTTGGGGGGGGGGGGGGGGGGGTAGTGGGAGCGTGCCGGTGACCAGACCCTGTGACACATTCCTGAGAGGAAGTCGAAGCCCTCCCGTCCTTTTCGTATCCACGCTCGCGGTGCTGTGCGGGGAAATGTCAACGCCTCAGGGCCGCCTCAGACGTCCGGGCTCCGGCTCGGCTACAGCCTGCGGCCGGTCCCGGTGCACTGTAGCGTGCTGAGGGTGCCCTTGGCTGCGGTCGCACTGCACCATTTACAGCACCGTATCACTGCCTCGGCGCAGGCCCGGTGGCTGAGTTAACAAAGGCACTTCTGATATACTTCTGACCAATCACATCCGCCCTTTACACGGCAGGGAAAACACCACGGCAGAGAATGAATACACTGTGCTGCCTTGGTGACATCAGCCGAGTTCACCTGTGAAGCTACGGCTCACAGGACGTGCCAGAGGTACAAACCACAGACCTTGCAATGACTCGGCAAAAATAATGTCTGGCTACTCTGAAAGTCTGTTTTCTGGGATAATCCGGTAAACTCAGCAATGTTTGTTCACTACGATTTGTTTCGAGGTTTAAAAAAAACATTTGATTATTAGATTAGGGGAAAGCCAAACAATATGAGGTCAATAAAGCGAGGATATGAAAACCGATAAGAGCGCAGATACAAACCAGAAACACGAAAACCGCCCCTCCGCACTGGCTGCTACCGCTCTGCCTCTTCATGTTCACCGCGGGGGGGGGACAGAACAGCTTGGCCGGGCTGGGCCGAACGGCTGGCCGGCTCTCGTTCTGTGTGTGCTGGAATGGGTCTGCTGCTCAGAATAGCATGGGCCAGATGCCTTCGTCCCATCCACCCCCCCCCCAGCCCCCCCAGCCCTTCAGTGTTATTTGGAGCCCAAGGGCAATGGAATCCCTGCACCTCCCAAAGGAGTGGTGGAGCAGGGCTCTGGTCCTTGCCTCCGGATAGAGAGTGTGGGGGGGGGGGGGGGGTGTTGATTGGGGCCGGACGCCGCATCAGCTGTCCAGATCACAAACCCAGGAACGTGGCAGCCAGCCGCCTATATAGGCATTACGGATACGGTCAAATACACCCAGGTGGGGGGGGGGAGGGAGATGGGTGCTAGTGTAGCTAACTAGCAACGCCACATTTCACCAAGCGCTTTCAATCCCGTTCAGGCGATTAGACGACTTGTGCCACTGCGTCTTCCGCGCCTTTGGAGCGCAGTGTCGCTGAAGGTGAGGTCAGTGAGTCTGAGCAGAACCTGCTGTGTGTTTCTCTCAGCTGCTGGGCCATTGGGGAGAGAGGAGCTGTTCCTATGTGGGTGCTATTAATAGCAAGGCTTGAGTGGGACATCGGTACAGACGGTTGTGCTTACCCGGAATGCTAGCAGTTTCCATCTTACTGCAACACGTAGTTGACAGGGGAGGGTTTTACGGCTGCTTTGTGAAAGGGGAAGACCTGATTTTGGAACGATAATGGCCATTGAAATGTGGGCGCTGTGAGAGGTATGAATAAAATAGCCTTAAAGAGTATAATCCGTAATGGGAAAATGACAAGATGGACATTCAAGGCGTTACGAGTGGGCGACGGTGGGGAGGTTTTTGACAGCACTTATCTCTGGTAACCTTGGTTGGACAGGGGGCATGTCGGCGGAACAACCAGCCTATAGGCAGGCCCTGAAGTGGAGGGCATGTCTGACACCAGCAGGCCCACCGAGTGGCCCACCAGGCCACCCCGTTAAGGCACTGCAGATCGGCAAGTCCATGTTTCTGCCTCAAAGCGGCGGGAACAAAGGAAAAACAAGGGCACCGGGCAGGGGAAAATAACAGCTATTAGTTGGTGGGAGACCATGGCTTTTCTAACGTGTGGGAAGAGCAGAAAACCGCAAAAGACATTGCCAGTGGCTGCTTGCTTGTATGTGGTGATGGATGCCACAACACTGCCACAACTAAATAAGTTATCCTTCCTCAAAAGGAAAGTCGGAGCTCCGCAAGTATGAAAGTAAAAATGCAGGGTACTTTATTATTCTAGCATAACAAGGTAGTCGTCTTGCCGTCAATTGCATCAGTCCCTTCAGTTGTTCTCCCGGCCCCCCGTTTTAACTGTCTCGACTGCCATGACAAGCGGCCGTCAACTGCAATAAGGTAAATACGCCAGATAAAGCGTGGCGCGGCGCCGAGCCTCGCTCGAGACCTCTGAGGATGATTGCTTCGGTGGGCTGCGATGCAGAGTCAAGGGATAACTCGTCCCCTCTCAAATTAATACAGGGTGCTGCTCCTCAAATCCAAAACCGCTTATCTAGACCGACCGCCGCAGGCACCATTCCTATTACGTGGCTGGGACTGGTCGGCAAGAGGGTAAATTTGTTTACCAGAAAAATGGATTTGAGAAATGGATCCAGTGCATAGATTGGAGTCCCGAGAGGACAGAGTTGCAGACCAAATGGCAGCGCATAGATCTCCAAGGCCTGGTCAGGGATTTTCTCATCACTCGCGGCATAAAAGCTGCAAACTTTGCTTGTGCTTCTATTAATGAATGTGTTTGGTAGTATGATGAGTTGGTAGTTTGGATAGGTGTCTACATCGTGGTCATACAGTTTCTGGATTAAGTTAAATTCAATAAACAACATTTATCATTTAATTTTGGCTAGATTACTTGAATTTAGCATTGGAAAGGTTAAGAAAGATTGGAAGAGGCCATGGACTTTTATGTAAAAATGAACACAAACCGAGCATCTATAGAAAGAAAAGATGAAACAAAACTCAGGGACATAAAACAAATGGTGCCACCCCATGTCCCTTTAATCCTATATGCCCTCAATAAAATCCTCTTGGAAATGGGGAGGAGCTCGTAAGGGGAGAACTTGTTTTCAGAATGTGACCGATGACGACGCCAGACCGCAAACTGAAATCTACGCTGGGCTTCCAGCAGGCACAGTAGGCCAGAGATAGTAACCCGGAGTTACCTTGCCTGAAATACAAAAACACTGCATAAACTTATTAGCGTTACACAACCGTATATGGCCTGTCATTTACAAACGTATAGGGCCTGTCATTTACAAACGTACAGGGCCTGTCATTTACAAACGTACAGGGCCTGTCATTTACAAACGTACAGGGCCTGTCATTTACAAACGTACAGGGCCTGTCATTTACAAACGTACAGGGCCTGTCATTTACAAACGTACAGGGCCTGTCATTTACAAACATACAGGGCCTGTCATTTACAACCGTACAGGGCCTGTCATTTACAACCGTACAGGGCCTGTCATTTACAAACGTACAGGGCCTGTCATTTACAAACGTATAGGGCCTGTCATTTACAAACGTATAGGGCCTGTCATTTACAAACGTATAGGGCCTGTCATTTACAAACATATATGGCCTGTCATTTACAAACGTACAGGGCCTGTCATTTACAACCGTACAGGGCCTGTCATTTACAAACGTATAGGGCCTGTCATTTACAAACATATATGGCCTGTCATTTACAACCGTACAGGGCCTGTCATTTACAAACGTAAAGGGCCTGTCATTTACAAACGTAAAGGGCCTGTCATTTACAAACGTATAGGGCCTGTCATTTACAAACATATATGGCCTGTCATTTACAAACTTAAAGGGCCTGTCATTTACAAACGTATAGGGCCTGTCATTTACAAACATATATGGCCTGTCATTTACAAACGTATATGGCCTGTCATTTACAAACGTAAAGGGCCTGTCATTTACAAACATATATGGCCTGTCATTTACAACCATATATGGCCTGTCATTTACAACCCGTTGTTCTAGAGACTTGGCATATGAACTGCACATTCATGCATTAGCTTATAAAAGAACACTGTGACGTAATGCAAAGAATGGATTAATCATACCTACAATATGTGACAGTGAGCTGGTTTATTTCATGGCCTTGTGAGATCCAACAAGCAGTGAATCCCTTTTGCACTTGATGTCAAGTTCTCCAGGGAACGTCGCAGCCTGAACCTGGCTGACTGGTCAAGCAGCGATTGGCAGTGGCTAACGGCTGGCGAGCGGACACATAGCTGACTTGGGCAGGTCAAGATCACCTTACCCAAATGGCATGGAAGTGCAGGGTGGGGGGGATGAAGAAACTAATACCAAGTCTCAAGTGCACTGCTGCGCAAGTCTTTTCCACATCACCGTCTCTACTGCAACAGCTGGATGCCCGTTCCGGCCTGGGAAATGAGAAGGTTTGTGAAACCTTGTCGGCACGTTTTAATTAGAAACTCAAGCCAGGTCCTGGTGCTATTTATGTGGGGAGAATTGGGGGGAGGGGCTTGGGACAAAGTCTCACTGGAATGAAAAAGTGTTAAGAGGACACAAAGACACACAGATCGTATTAGGACCAGACGTCCTCACAAGGATTGTAAAACATAAAAAAGTGGCCCTTATAAGGACCTTTCAGTTGTCTCCACGACAGGACAAAGTAACTTCTGTGTTTAGGGGTTAGGGTTACCTTCAGTTTAGGCATACATTTTATCCTAATGAGGCTAAGATTAGGGGACATGGATTCTTCGTTTTCTGGTCACTAAATACAAGGCTGTGTGTGTGTGGTGTGTGTGTACTTTTGGCAATACAATGCTATATTATTTTCATACTTGTCTGCTGTAACTGCAAAAAAACTATATAGTTATCGTCATGGCTTGTCCTCTATTCTCTTTTCAGATAGTGAGCCAATTTGTTTTATGCACTTTATATTCCATGACTGGTTTTGTTTTTTCCATGGCTCTTGTCCCACACACATATGGTGACAAATACATTTGGAAAATGTAATCAGAAGGAAATCTCTGTAAAGAAGAATTGAAGGGGTAGGACTGTACTGTAATAATCGATTCCAGAGCCTACTGTCTATTCTTGTACACAAAGTTTCTACTTTATTGCAGAGAAAATAAATGTTATGTGAAGAAACACGATCGAACAAATGTATTTAACTTGAGGAAAGTATTTTAGAAAAAAAGAATACGAAAAAATTAAGTAATCAATTATCTCCGCCGCAACAAATGTATTGTGAAAGCTCCTTGGAATGAGCTTTCTAAAGTGGCAGCTTCGGAGACTTAAGTCCTAACGTACACGGAGACCTGAGAAATCCCAGTAATTCCATTCACTAGAGCCAGCTGCTGCCGTCTCAGTGGAGCCTGATGGGGTCTTCATGGCCCGGTGAGCACCAGCCAGAAGAGGCCCACGGCTGGGCACGGAGGACTTAGCTGCCATTTGGTTAACTCTTCTGAGCAATGCCTTTCCAGAAGTCAGCCGGTGGCAAGGTTGCAGGGAGGGGCGGCAGAGAAGCATTTACAGTGTTGGGCCAGTAATCAAAAAGCCACTGGTTCATATCCCAGAGCCGACAAGGAGAAAAATTGTCTGTTTTTGCCTCTCTAGTAACTGTGTTTCCTCAATGACTCAAATGCAAACGCAGTATTTAGAACATCGACAGAGCACTGATGGGGGTGGGGGGGAGACAGAGTTGTTCTGGAAAACAACCCAATACAAAAAGAAAAACCTCCCCTGAGCAGGAGTCAGAGGGGGAGTCAGAGGGGGAGTCAGAGGGGGAGACAGGCGGAGCAGTGGAAGTGTCTTGCAAAACTCAGGGACATGAGCATCTACCGTCAACCGTGGTTTCACCCTAAATGCCCTTTCCCCCTTCTAACCAGAAAATTAACATCCGGATGCAGCCAAGACAGATGGGTCTATCTAGCCTTCCATCCCCTGGCATTGCTTCCTTCGCAACGGGTATCCTGTCTCAGGCTCCCCTGGAGGACTAAGTCTGGTCTGGATCCAAGGAGGATACTTTACATTCATTTAAAATAGTTAAATCCCAATTAGCATCCAGGCAGAATGTGTGTGAAGTTCTAAGACCACGAGAGCGTAGTAACCTCGCTGACATTTGTTAAAAAACTGGGCCAAAAGTCTAACACTCAACAATTGTAGACAAAACTTGCAGACAGAAGAAAATGTGTGCAAGATGGCAGGAAACAGTAACAAGGAATATATTATATATATATATATATATATTTATATTATATATACACACACACACACACACACACACACACACACACAGATACCAATAACAAACAAGAAAACGAGGAATGACGGGAATAACAGTAACTTGTCTAGACGTGTAGCCCAGCAGGGAGTCGACACACGAGGACCCAAAGTTTGCACACACAGCCAGACAGGGACGGGTGGTGGCAGCCACGTGATGAGGGGGTGGCGTCAGTAGACATGCTTACACAGGTCATATGTACAAAGGTGCGTGTGGAAACGTGGGAATGGTAGTCAATACTAAAGGCAAATTTGGAAAAAAAAAAAGGAAAGAGGGGGCAAGAGTGACGGAACACTGAAGGTGAGCAGCGAGTCACCTTGGTCACGGCTTATTAAACCCCCCCCCCCCCCCCGACACAGCTTCAGAGCCGTCTGGGACACTGCACGGAGCCAAAGGACACCTGCCGCAGGGAGGTCAAGACATTCCGCATTCAGGAAACCTGAATGGGGGGGGGGGGGTGATCACGTCACAAAAAAACAGCCCTTTCGAAGGCACGACACGCCCCTCACGCGCCTGGCCAGTTGGTCGTTTGGCTTTCAACATAGTTTGGAATCCCCGTTTGCTTTGGTCGTTGGCGCCTGGCAGAAGACCACGGTGACTGTTGTGAGCCTCACCTGAAGCACCTCGGACCGTCGGCGGAGCACTTAGGAAGAAAAACGTCTCTAATTCCCCACTTGGTGGGCAGGGAAGACGGAGCTGGGTCCCGGCCCGCCACCCTCTCATATCTCTCACGGCCGGGCCTTTGAACCCGGGGCTGGCCAGTAAACAGCGCTAATGAAGGGCGGATTATCATTTTGATCCCTTTGTCTCGGAGCTGTTTTAGCATGTGTCTGGCTTTGAGGTCAGCGAGCACAGTGTGTCCTCAGCTCCTCCCTTTCACTCCAGCCTCCCTGCACTCCTCAGTGTCTCCACTCCCTCACCTCGGGAAAAGTCAGCTTCTACAACTTAGAAAAGACAACGGTATTGTCTCAATCCGCTCCACCCCTTGGCAACCCTGATAAAATAAGGCCTTCAAAATAAGCCCCCCCCCCCCGCCCCCCCATGTGTAGTGGGCGAACGAAACGTTATGAGGCATTTTTCAGATTTGACGCGAAAACACATATCGCTGTTGGCTGTACTGAATTCCACCCTCCCGGCGCCTGAAGGTATTTTTCTAAAGGTTCACAGCGGTGCCATGTCACGAAAATGCCAACGGTCTGTCAAAGGGCTGCCAGCCAGTCCCAGGTTACACATGGGGGGTGCACTAACACCACGGTAGGCCCGGGCCCTTACAGGGAAACAACTGTAATAAGGTAGCGGGGGCCCCAATTCAATTTGGCAGGATCTCAGCTAAATGTGGCAATCAAAACTTTGTGAGCCATTCCTGAGTGAGTACCAGTCTCACTTATTGCCGCAATGCGCCACAACTCTACACACAAACAAACACACATATATAAAAAAGTAAGCGTTCAGAACACAAACCCCAATTTCTAAGTGCCTGTCCTCTATCCTATCAGGCTATCCACGCTGGGCAAAATGCGACGAAACACTCATTTTTCCACAGCCGTTTTTTTTTTCTCTCTCTCCAAACCTTTAGACGTCGTAGTTTAGGGCGCTAGCACGAGGAGCGAGGCGAAGGTCAGTGGTCAAGGTGTACTGTTGCAACACGTCCAATGTCACTCAACTGTCCAGGACGTCCCACCCCCCTTTAAATTCCACCCGTGTAGCACCTCCCCCAATAACCGGATTACCTAGAAACCCAATCAGTCATAACCTTTGTGTTTCAACATTCCGAAAGCATCCAATCCCGGCTCCACTTCACTCGCGTATGTACGCAGGCAGTCCGCTTATACCTTAATCAATACGCTGTTTCCGTCGGCTAGCACGGACCTATAAATAGGGCGGTACCATGCAGCCTTTTTAAGGTCACATGTAGGGTTTCTAAGCGGCGCTTCGGGCGACTGAGGCACCGAGGACACGCGGCACGCCCTAGAACCTATGACATGTTAACACAGTGTAGTGTCATGAAAACATATATAAAATAAGTTCAAACATTGGTTAAACAGTGAAAAAGTTACTGAACTCGGTGCAGCGATACTGTACGAACTGATTCATGTGCATTCCTTAGTAAATGTTTATACTTCCATTGTGATGGAAGTCTTAGTAAAGGTCTATGGAGAAGAGGGCAGGACAGCCTACTGGGCTCATTGTTGACAAGATTGTTTAAACAGTTATGAAACGACGACAGGAACAAAACCGGCGAGAGCATTTATGGTCAAGGGCAAGCTTCAAAGCTATCTTTTGCTTGCGCTTTTATTTTTCCATCTTGATTAAATAAGAAAACAAGCATAGACAAGAGTACAGGTAGCAAATAGTGGTCTGTTGACTGTAATTGAAAGAGACATGAGGTTGGGGGTTATTCCTAACCAGGTTCTGTGTGTCTATCCTAGTTCTACAGTGCGCACACAGACAGCTTGTGAATCAGAGGTCAGCTATTCTCAAGACCGCTTCTGAAGTGCTTTACTTTCACATAGTAAAAATATTAGGAGGAAAACAACAAGAGGGGAGTTTGGGACACAAAGAAAATGACCTCAGGCAACCCTGAGAAAAGCGACATCATGGACAAGCCGCCTGAAGTTGGAAAAAAAAGACACGGTGAAGGAGTGTGGTACGAGACCCCAACACTAAAACAGAACCAGTCCCGGGCACCAGCGTGTTTGTGTAGGTCCCGTGTCAGAGACGAGCGAGCAGGGAGTGGAGCGACCCCTGACATTTAAGGTAGGTGACCGAGACACTGTGCCCAACTCACGCCCGGAATGAATCTGATCGACCCCAACCACGGCCGCTTAAAAAAAAAAAGAACACACAAAAAGAAAAACCACACACCTTGGACCCAACTCCGGCGCCACTCACCCTCCTGCAGCAGAAGGGGAGTCCCTGGGTGATGATGTTGATGCTGAAGATCTTCAGCATTTTCTGCGGGGGCTCCTTAGCCACTTTGACCACCGCCTTCGGGTCCGCCACTATGTCCAGAGCCTGGCTCTCCAGCGTGGCCAGCGGGGCCTTCTCCTTCCCAGACTTGGGCATCTTCTTCCGGCCCCCAGAGGAGGAGGTGAAACGCGGTATGGGGCAATGCCTGAGCATTGCAAGGACAGGGACTAGTAGGTCATGTCCCGGAAGGGGGATCCGGTTGGGGGCGGGCGGGGGGTGGGGGGCGGGCGGGGTGGCAACGCGGCTCGAGCGGCGAGAGCTACGGTCACACAGTGCGCCCCGGGGAGGATCTGGAATCTTTTCTGCGGGAAACACGGGGAATAGGACACTCGCGGTCGCGTTGCGGACGCCGGACTGTCCACACTGGGCTCGCTCGCCCAGCTGATCGACGCTTTTAAAATATCCCAGGGCGTGATGTCACCGCTGAGGTTCCTGCCAGGCGGAGCAGCTGCCTGCCATGCCCTGGGACAGGCCCCGCCCCCTTCAAAACAGCGAGTCACTGTGGAATTCCCCCCACCCCACCCCCCCCAGGGAGGAATGCGTCCCACCGGCCGTCCAGCACTGCTGTTAGGAGGAAGTTCGACAGGGCGACATGCAACACACCCATAGGAGACCCCTTCCAGGCCCAACACGTTAATCAGCGGCACTGACAGGTCCAGGGAACAAAGCACCTCAGGATCCTGAGGCATTGTTGCAGCGGGACATGACACCCGTCAACTACATCGGCATCGCACGCCAGGAACCGCGGCACTGATTTGGCGGCGACACGGCAAAACCGCTTCCCGCCACGCCCCCGGAATGTAAGTAAAAGTGACGTCCTTGGAGGCGCGCTTTGAAGTTGCTGGAATACAGTGGCATTGTTCATCCGTTTATCTAGTCAGTTTGTTGTGGTGCGCTGTGCACGAGACAAATATTCCTCTCGTCTTCAGGCACATTCAGGTTTTGAGAGGAGAGGAAACGGTTTTCTGACGAGCAGTTCAAAGCACAACGATTCCTGATGCAATCGTGGAAGAACAGCAGTTTAATACTTTTGTTTAAAAGATGGGGTTCATTTTATTTTAACGTAGCAGAATGTC
The DNA here is from genome assembly GCF_011004845.1 of Esox lucius. Taxonomy (NCBI): domain Eukaryota; kingdom Metazoa; phylum Chordata; class Actinopteri; order Esociformes; family Esocidae; genus Esox; species Esox lucius. Next base: position 15,691,100 of record NC_047593.1, read on the forward strand.
TTCTGAACTTGTATAATTGAGACTCCTGAAACAAGGGAAGGCCCTCTACATTATTCCCCCGCAGGGCAACACATTTTTCCAGAGGAAACACCCGACGCCAACCCAAACAAAATGTAGGCCAATTGTACGGCTATCACACACACCTCCGTTCAGAGCACCAGACATGTACAGCTCTGGAAAAAATTCAGAGATCACGGCACCTTTTTCTCTCCTGTCCAAAAAAGCTGAAAAGGAAGGTTTTGAATGAGGAACAGAAGCGTTCAATTTGCAGTGGTCTTGTAATTTTAGCCCTTCTGTTCCTCACTCAAAACCTTCCTTTCGGACTTTTTTGGAAAGGAAAGAAAAAGGTGCAGTGGTCTCTTATTTTTGTCTGGAGCTGTATATCAAATGAAACATCAATGTTCCTCACACTGAGAAATATTTACGTCCTTTAAATTAGTATTCAACACACTTGGACTTTTTTCCTTTTTCTTACAATACACAGTTTGACTGAAACTGATTAATTAATGATTTTGTTTGTGAACAATCTGCTTAGGAACGGTGATTACTTATGAATCTAAGTTACAGATGATTAATTTGTTAAAATAAAATAGCATGATGCCAATACAGCAAAACCTCAAGTAAGGGGTTAACAGATCCTTTCTCTGGCTCGCCCATTCAGTTGGCCAAGGAGTTACAGCATTCCAGTAACCTTGTCTGAAGTGTTGGAGGGATATTTGGGGCTGCTGATCAGACAGGTGTTGGTATGAGTGACATGGTAACTTTAAAAAGGTTTTATTTAGACAAGCAGGAGGTGTTTGGTACAAACGTCGCTAATATAACCACATAGATCAGTTGATCAACCTAAAACTCAAAGGAAAAAGATGGAGAAAGTTTGGGAAATAATTGCCTTTGTATAATATGACTTTAGAAGAAATTTGCCTGGATCTAGTGTGGTTTGGTGATGTTTCACAACTCCGGGGAGGGGGGGGGGGGTCCCTATCCTTTGACAGACAACAAAGAACACTGCATCACCAATATGGAGCCCCCCCCCCAAATCATAAAACACTGATGGAAAAACAAGGCTCCAGTCCGCTTGAACAAATACGCACATTTAATACTTTGCTTTCTGTAGTTCACAGCTGAATAATACATTAGTACAAAATAAGTCTTTCAGTGTTTGATTGTAGTCTCAATGTGGTTCTAGCACCATTACTAACAACATACACTATTTACCTTCATAGGCGAGCATTTTACATTACAGAGAGAATCTCAAAGACGCTTTAAAAAACAAAACAAAGAATCCTTCCGGTGGTGGGTCTCAAGTTGGTCCCCCCTCAGTGGATACTGTTGACAGTGACAACCAAGTGGAGGCAGTTAAGGAAGGCAGCTGGAGCATGGACAGGACAGGGAGGGTGAACCTCCACACAACAGACAGGCCCGGACCTCCCAAACATATCCTCCTCTGTAAAAGCCTGGATCATCAACTGCCAAAAGTGTAGCACCTACCAGGCAGCTGTAGGCTAAGCCTGGTGCCAGAAAGGTAGCCACACAATGCCATTAGTTTAGTGCAGTCTCCACATAGGGAGAGCTGCATTCCCTCCCACCTCCATGTCCTGTCAGAAACGGAGGCAGCTAACACAAAAAGCCACCCGCACTGGTATCGCCACGGTTATTCTCCCTGACATAAGATGTGAAAAACGTGGAGAAAATGAGACAAAACAAGGCAGCACATTTGTCAGTACCGTGACTGCAGAGAGTGATGCCGAACGACGTGGGGTTTTTTGGACCCAGCCTGGACACGAGAAAGGCAGCCACTATGGTTACGGCATAATTCAGACATATGAGTATTTTGGCCAATCTCAGCGTAGCAAACTATGCCCCATGGACACATCTCTGAGCCTCATGTTTGCCGTCTTGTTCGGTCCAAGGTAATTGGTAGGAATGCCAGACGGGCAGGGGGATTTACCCAACGGGTCGTGGGGAATGTGAGCCAACGCCTTCTGTCCGAGAGACTCCGTTATCTGGTGCGCCACACTGTTGCAGGCAGAGAAAGGGCAGTAGCTGATTCAGAGGTGATTAAGACGCCCGCTTTTGAAGCCAGAAATATGGATGGCTTGGTTAGGTTAGGTTTCGGTGATACGGCAACTCGGCGACGCACAAGGAGAACACTTAAACGACGCGTTGGGCTAGATGGAAAACCTAAACAAGGCGTTAGAATAATTCAACTGAACAACCAGTGCATTCAGCAATGACAGTACCCATCACCACCTATTGCTCTTTCACATGCTTGGTCACTCGCCAGCTATTCCAAAGCACACTTTTGGAAGAAATGTATACGCCTATTAAGTTTGTTTCTCTTTCAGGTCACTGGGGACACATTCTGTGAGAAAGCTCTGGGAACATCAAGAAGCCAAGTCTTCTTGGACCTCAAGTTACTCAGCCGACTTACAAACCGCTCGCAGCGTCTAGGACAGACGATAAGTTGGTCAGATTTAAATCCAACTGTTTCCGGCTGTTAGAACCGATACCAGAACCAAGGCAAGGCAACATCACTGGAACAAACAGTCTAAGAATCAGTCAAGATACGGTTGAAAGGGTAGAAGATGCCAACAAAGGCAACAGAATCCTCAGACACAGGAAGCTGATGTTGGTTTGCTGTAACCATAGTATCACTGACTCATACATCGGAAGGTGCCTGACAGCCCAACATGAGACCAGGCATAACAAAGACCCGGGTAAGGGGTTACATTCGGGCCCAGGCATGACGGATTGCCCACCCGCGCGCGCTCACAGTTCCTTCGCTGCTCACATTTGAACACACTCGCAGTCACCCCCCCCCCCACGACAAAGTGAGTGATTGACCATGCCAGTACACACAGCACAGGCAAGGACGCACGACAAGTGAGTGATTACACAAAGGCAATGAATGAGTAGTCATCTGCCGCCGCTGATCACAGAGCCGGCCGCTGATCACAGAGCCGGCCGTTGATCACAGAGCCGGCCGCTGATCACAGAGCCGGCCGCTGAAATTCAACACTACTGTTGTTTGCTCCTTGGGGTTTAAGGCCGGGTGTTTTTATAAAAGCACTTTGTGAAATTTGCTTTATAAATACATTTGATTGATTGATTGGTCACAAAGCCGGCCGCAGTGCACGTGTGGACTGAAGTCTCTGTATATATCACCCTCTCCTCTGGGCGTAAATACTGGTCGACCGCGAGCGCTTACAACCCCAAAGGCCAGGGGCGGTCACCCTATAAGAACAAGAGAGGTTATTAAAATGACTTCACCGTTGAGGAACTTTGTTAGTCAGAGAACATTATTTACTATTCCAAAGAGATTAGTAATGTAGTAGCAATGACAAGATTAGAGACTTAGGGGTCTAATTTGCTTACTCAGAGTCATAATATTTAGGTAGAGGAAAGAACATCCATATAGGATTAAGAATAACACTTCTGGATTGTGTCTGATGAGTTCCTGAGGAACATACCAAGCAAAAACAGACACGGTCGGGATGCTGGGTTGTGTTCAGCTCTGCAGACGAGTGCCTGCTAATTGCTAGTCATTGCAATGCTCCGAAATCGGGGAAAACAGTTGTGTCAAAATCCAGCAGCTGTTTAGCAGGAATGAAGACAAGTGGCGAAGCAGTTTTACACCTTTGGTCTGGGAGCAGGTTTGTGTCAATGCAGTCACAGGGCGGGTTTAACCCACCTCCGGTTTAATTCAAAAAGGAATCCAGACTTATTCACCCACGCGTGCACACACACAATATACACACATGTACTGCTAAACCGCTACAGAAAGCTCATTTGAGAGAATAATAACTAGCTCGAGATCATTAAAATTGCAAGGCGCCATTAATCTTTAATGTCTACGGCAGGGCTGCTTTTGTGAGAAATAGTACTTAAAATTCATTTCTCAAATGACAAATTAGCCCGGGCCGGGCACGGCCACGATCCAGGACGGCCGTCACTGGCTCGGAGCGAGAGAACCACGGGACAGGAAGGGCAATGTCCGACGCCCCCGACAGGGCGGCCCCCCAAAAAAAAGCGGCGCTCAATGGCTTTGCCCAAATAATCATAATGCTGAGACACATGATGAAGAGGCCCGGGTCCAGATGGGGGTCCACACAGACCCATTCCAACCTAATCCCAGAGAGTGGCATGAAGCCATGGACAGGGCGCGCCTCGTCGGGGCAGAATGGAGACTCCAGCAGACGGCTGCCGGCACTGTTAGGCCGGAAACGGACCGCGGTTAATCCCAAAGTAGGGGTTTGCATGTGCGCGCGTGTGTTTGGACTGCATTCTGCCTCAGCGACACGCTGGTATGAAGACAGGGCATTATGGGTTTTGGTTAGGGTAAGTTATGCTGGGGTTAAGGGTTAGGGGTTGGGGTTCCATTTAGGAAGCGGGGTTGAGTTTAGACACCGGGTAAAAGCTTGGTTTTCTGACTTAGCTAAGGCTTAGCGTTAGCATTAAGGCAAGCTTTGGGCATAGAAGGGATTTCTTTCTTTTTTTATGGGAACACATTTTGGCACAATTCTTGTTAAACAAGCGCTTGTTTCTGCACGTGTGCACCTTAAACGTTTTTTCTTCCGGCTCAATTAGCACAAGTGCACCTGCGTACAAACCATAGAGTATTTAAGATGCGGCAGCTCTGTTGACAGTAAACGGTGACTCTGTGATCCTCCTCAAACAAACCCTGGGCAGCATCTCAGCAATGTCAAGAAAGTCCTGTTCCTCGTAACCACCACGACACTCCCTCCACCGTGACCACCAGCATGGCTCCATGCCCCAACGCTGGCCCCCCCGGGAGGCGTCCTACTAACAGGCAGCCTGTGCCCACACACACCTGCGCATGGCTTGGCGAGGCTGGCCAGGGACTGTGGGTGGCAGATGGGAAATAGCTGATTAGTGAGTAAAGGCTGCTGCTCTGCCGGCACAGCTGTAGCCGACATCTTCATCCCATGTGTGTGTGTGTGTGTGTGTGTTTGTGCGCATGTGTTTGTGTGCGTGCGTGCGTGCGTGCAGCGGGGAACACACCAGCCAGAACACTGCCTCCCTCTGGTGGCCGATGCTAAAACTTCACCTGAATTCTGAGCACTTCTCTGTACTGTATTGTTTTTCTGGCTACGGTAGTTGGCCGAGCTGTCAGTTTGAAGTGTTACCCAAGCGTGAAGAGATATCCCCAGCATAGGAAGCGTGTTTACCGTCTCTTTAAATGGAGACGGCCGCTTGACAGCGTCTAACGGAGTTGGGCCCAGTAGAGGACGGCACCGGACACGAATCAAGAGGGTCGCATAGCGACGGTCACCAGCAACGTTGTTTAATTAAACGCACAACCTGTATGGTGGTGAAGGAGGCGGACGTGGCGACCGTCAACTGACGTTGTCATGGAGACCTAATTCCCAGAGCGACAATTATACCTCCGCAATCTCCCACAAGGCAGGAGGGGTCCTGTGGCATGAGATGGATACAGTGGCGATTCAAAGGATCCAGGTCTGGTGATTTAGTGCCCGGATGAACTGAACCACAGTTATTATTGTAGGCCGCTCAGAAACCCCTGTGTAGCTGGGTACATTCGTCAGGGGCCAGCTGACTGTCACCTCCGCCAGTCTGACCGGGTTTCCATGAGAACAAGCCCAAAGTATCTGTCGGCAAAGACCAAGTCAGCAGTTACCGGGGTTACGTCCGCCCATTTCCTGCACATCCGCGTCCCCTGACATTTACCCACGCGACAGGATGCAAAGAACGAACTTTAGCCCCACCCTCAGGGCAGACCTCCGTGCCGTCAAACGTGCGGGACGCAGAAAGCACTTGGAAAGCGGGCACTGCCACGGGCTGAGGTTGAGGACCAGCAGCACGGGACCAATAAAGCTGCCGGGGCGGAGTCAGGCGTGAGCGGCGGAGGGGCTGTCGCGACTCCCACAGGGTCTGAGGAAGAGGACTAAAAACAGGGGAAATCTGAGTTGCGAGATCGTGCCGCGGCTGGGTTTGTAATGTACGGAGAGCACCCCAACGGAGGCCGGGTCAGGCCCGTCAACCCGCGACGTGTCAGGCGGAACCAGGGCAGATAGTGGAAAACAGAGCCAGGGAGGGGAGCAAGACGGAGAATGAGTCATCCGAGATAGTCGGAGTCGATGCAACAATGACAAAATGCTGCCATCTAGGGACTCCTAGCTGGATGTAGCAGTGGGCCTGAGGCTACACCCACACATTCACAGGAGGGAACAGGTGTCGGGTCGTCGCTACACGCGGAGGGTGACTGATGGACGAGGCAATTAGCACTGTCATTCCCCTCAGGGCTCTGCTGGAGCCAGCTCTCTGAGAAACTGACAGGAAAATCATTAGTTTTTGACAAGGTTCCAGTTCGCTCCTTAATCTGTTGGCTAAAATATAATCCCATAAATAAAAAAAATAAACAAACGTCACCTTTAGGGGCATCTGAATGCTAAAATCACCCTTGTATACATACTAAACAGAGTGAAATGGAGAGAGCGGTTAGCTCCCATGATGCATTGGCTGTTGGCCAACAGTACGGAGGCTACTTTGTGGGTGACCTCCAGTGATTGTCTGACCTGTTCTTCAGACATGAATAGCATTATCCACTGATCTACCAGGGAACCAGTGAAAATGACCTGTGGTTGACATTCCAACTTCCTATTGCATTTAAACCAATGTTTCTCTCCTGGTTTACTGTAAACCAGCCAGGTCAGTTATACATGCGGCCTGTGATTTATACATCTCCAGGTCAGTTGTACCATACGGCCTGTGATTTATACATCTCCAGGTCAGTTGTACCATACGGCCTGTGATTTATACATCTCCAGGTCAGTTGTACCATACAGCCTGTGATTTATACATCTCCAGGTCAGTTGTACCATACGGCCTGTGATTTATACATCTCCAGGTCAGTTGTACCATACGGCCTGTGATTTATACATCTCCAGGTCAGTTGTACCATACGGCCTGTGATTTATACATCTCCAGGTCAGTTGTACCATACGGCCTGTGATTTATACATCTCCAGGTCAGTTGTACATATGGCCTGTGATTTATACATCTCCAGGTCAGTTGTACATACGCCTGTGATTTATACATCTCCAGGTCAGTTGTACATACAGCCTGTGATTTATACATCTCCAGGTCAGTTGTACCATACGGCCTGTGATTTATACATCTCCAGGTCAGTTGTACATACGGTCTGGAGTAACGCCACTAATACAAAGGGGAAACATGTCACGTATGTTTCTGATTGTGCCCTGAGTCATCAAAACCACTTGCTATAAATCTTTACATTTCATATGACAGTGATTCTACTTAGAGATTATGCATTTATATTTGGTTTAAACATATATTTTGTTAATTGTAAAAGTCGCAGAGTTCCCCTTTTAGGGGGAACACCCAACTCCCGAGTGGCTTTTAAGAAGCCAATAAACATAAATTTACAGTCGTTGAGCCAAAAAAAAAAAAAGCTTCAACCACTTCAGAATTCTTCTCAAATTGAAAGAGACCGGTATGTTTAAAGGTTTAAGTAGAACGAAGTCCACTGAGGTTGCCGAAGACAGAAAACGGGAGCCCAGAAATGAATCCAAGTTTTGCCTCTGTGATCCTAAAGAATTCCTAGCAAGCTTGGACCAACAAGCTGGCATTCCGGAGACAGCCGGATGGCACCCTGCTGTGTGTGCTCACGCTTTAGACCCAGCGGGCTCCACTACTATCTGTGCAAGATGTAGTGTACGCATGTGTTGGTGGCTGTGGGCTGTTAGCGTGACCACGCAGTGTTGACAAGAGTCACGCGTCCCGTAATTCCCATCAGTGAGGCTGACGGTGGGAATCGGACGCCACTGACTCATAACAAAGTCAGTTGGCCCGTGGTGCGGTTAGGAGCGGTATTGCGTCGAAAGCGTCCAGTCCACAACGGGTCTGGAGATCGCGGAGGGTCAAAGAGAACATCTGACATGCAGAGCTTCAACCAAGCAACACAGAACAACAACCCAGGCTGGGTAGGCTTGATGTCGGCCAGGGCTTGGCTCGGTAGAACACAGGCATAGTCTTCAGTAAAGGGCATACTTAATTAGGCCGCTATCAAATATTCATCCGCCGTGTGTGTGATGTGCCTGCTCCAGGGCAGCACTGTGCCACCACCAGATTGGGTGAATGAAAGGGGGGGGCACTTGGCTGGTCCCTGCCCAATCCGCCCTCCCTTTATCTGGGGAGCCGACACGAACAGTACCCGGCAACCCTCCAAGAGAACCAGAGCGGATTTAGAGCGAGGCGACGGGGATCTATTCACTGTTGGGTGTTCAAATTGATTTGCTCCTCAGAACCTGCCAGCTCTGTGATCGGTGCAAGTGGCCTTTATCTTCGGTCGGATTATGAACGCGTTACTAGCTTTCAACGGGATGTCCTAGCCTCGTAGCCTAGCAACACAAACACAGCTTCCAGCGAAAAGCACCAATTCAATTCACATCAACTTGGAGTTATCCGCGCTTTCCGGGACACGGCAACGATCAAACGACTCAAATCCATCCGCATTCCTAATTCCTCCGCTAATGCCTGACAGCCGTCCGTAAAAACTAGTTAGCCCTTCTTACTTCCTTCTGCGTTTTGTCGTCGGCTCGGCGGGCAGTGTGGTTTCACACAGTGTGTGTGTGTGTGTGTGTGTGTGTGTGTGTGTGTGTGGGGGGGGGGGGGGGGGGGGGGGGTCAGCGGGGGCCATCTTGGCGCCAATATGCTCACTGACGGCGTCATAAAACTCCCCCCCATTGATTTACAGGGGGATTATCGGTCCCCGTTGCACGGAGAGTTGCACGGCAGAGCCCACCGGTGCACAGCCGGATTTCGGCACGGCTGGCGTGTACGTGTGACCGGATCACCGTGCCCAAACCCAAAAAAAAAAAAAACGCAACCAACCGAACTATTTTCATCCGTTTTGTAAGAGGAATGGCTGCGCGTTACTGAACCCAGAGAAGAACCCCAAGGCAAAGCTGAATGGCTACAGCCGGTCGCTCGTTCCGACGGCACGGCGGCGTCGACGGCCATGTTCCCACACTCCTTCAGTCCCTCTCGGCTCAGGTCAACAACTCCGCGGCTCCGTTCACACAGCGGTGGTGTTGGTGACACGGTCATGCCCTCCTGCCTCCCCCGTTGGCACGGCGCTCAGTCTTATCAGAGCTCGGCAGCCCAGCACACTCAGCCACGCTACAACGGACATGTGCCCTGGTCACGCTCTCAGAACGGACTGGCACAACAGACTGGCACAACAGACAGGACTGCTTTGGCTTCATTCACAAAGGTCCAGCCAACAACACTATGAAAGAGTAGGCTGACAGTTATAGCTGGCACTGGGGCCATGGCGGAGCTTTGATGAAAAAAGGTAGAGCTTGCTTTCAGATTAACCGGGGGTGGGGGGGGGGGTACTTGAACAGCTGTTCAGACATCCAGAACTCTACATTTTTTAGTTGCTTTATTCCAGAACATGAATTCGAAAAACAAAAGGGCTATTTAGAAAGAAAAAAGGACAAACTCCTCTGTTGACCAATTCTGACGGGTACCAGAGTTAAGCACTTGAACAATTTTTTTTTTTTTTAACAACAAACACAAATGAGCAAGACAAATATATTACCAATAAAAAAAGATTAATAAGAGGACAGCATCTTCTAAACAGACATGGCTGTACATGGTAGGATGATTGTATCTTATGGACATAATCAATGCAGTCTGTTTATTATTAAATAGTTCCCTCACGAACAGCACAGGCACCACACAAGCCACACGCACCACACCCACGAAACAACAGGCCTCACCCACGAAACAACAGGCCTCACCCACGAAACAACAGGCCTCACCCACGAAACAACAGGCCTCACCCACGAAACAACAGGCCTCACCCACGAAACAACAGGCCTCACCCACGAAACAACAGGCCTCACCCACGAAACAACAGGCCTCACCCACGAAACAACAGGCCTCACCCACGAAACAACAGGCCTCACCCACGAAACAACAGGCCTCACCCACGAAACAACAGGCCTCACCCACGAAACAACAGGCCTCACCCACGAAACAACAGGCCTCACCCACGAAACAACAGGCCTCACCCACGAAACAACAGGCCTCACCCACGAAACAACAGGCCTCACCCACGAAACAACAGGCCTCACCCACGAAACAACAGGCCTCACCCACGGCACACGGCACAGACAAGCCCCACAACGGAGGGCAAACGGACGTTAGCCAAATCGAAACCCTACATGAGCGGCTTCAATTTCATGACACATTGTGTGGTAATGTCGTGTCGTGGCATGGCCCTTGAATTGCTCAGAATAGAGGGGCATCTTGTTTTAGCATGGAATAAGTAGATCAGATAGATGGGAGGGCAGCTACGGATCCTGTTCCCGGTGTTTTGTTAAGAGGTCGTCGGTGTCGTGGGGAATATCACTGCACGGCGTATTGCAGGGGTCACGGATCAGAGCTGTAGCTAAACACCAGAGCTCCCTTCACTTTGTGGGAAACATGACCGTGCCCATTTCCACTGGGAGTTGGGTAGAGTGCTTTTGGTGAGCGCGCACGAGTACATGGCAGGCGCCCAGGTTGAGCGTGCCGGAGCGTGAGAGTGACAGGGTCTAATTCAGAAATAACCCAGGCCCTTTAGCACCTGTAGCCCAGCGAGCCACAAGCAACCATCTGTCCCCCATCCAAGGCAGGCCAGAACAGCTTACTGACACATTCCTCCACCTACCCCCAAGTAGCCTCGAACACAGCGGCCTGCTTTCAGCTCCGCGGGTCCCCCGGCACTTCCAGGCTCTCCCGACACCTCCACGCGTTTTATACCGCTCCTAGCGCGCACCCCGGCGTGACTCCCTTCACTCAGGAAACGTTGCCCGAGTTTGAGCGCCCGTGAAGTCTAAAGAGAGGCCACGCGGCCGTGTTTGGAGGCGGCGGCCCGGAGCAGCACGCCAACAGAACCTCCGACCTCTCAGCTCGTCCACCCTGCTCAATCCCACCGGCGACAACCCGGCACCCCTGAGAGGCAACAGAAGAGGCCGTGTGGGCTCAGCGTGGGGCTACTTGTTCTCTAAAGACATCTATGGGAGCAACACACAAGACGGCCCACAGACTTCTCCAGGCTTAGCCCCCGCCATTGTTTGTCCGATCCTCTATCGGTCTGCCCCGCCCCCTCCACTGCCTGTCAACATTCCCTGTGTTGTCCTGAATCCCAAAGAGGAGCTCAGAAGTCAGAGAGAGCTGGAAAATCGTATCCACATTAAATATTGAATGTCCCGAGCAGTTTGGCTTCCGGTAAGATTTGAATCCTGATAGCATATTCCGGGTAATGACCTCGGAGCATTCTCTTAATCCCCCCCCAAGCCATGCTGAGGGTTCTGCATGCCAAATGCACATCCACAAACAGCGAGCCAAGGAAAGACAGACTGGATATTTAATTCATGTAGTAACACTCCACACACCACTAATAACAACTAGCTTTGGACCAAGACTCTCCCTACTGAATACAGTTGGAACTAAAATGCCCAAGTTAACTCTCATGAACTCTTTCTGGTACTAGAGGACACTGACGTCTACGATTATAAAATAAGAAATGCTTAAGCCCGTGCCTGCGGGCGGGGCGGGGGGGGTCTAAACTATGTAACAAGGACACCGTGGGCACTGGCTACTTTACAGTTTCTCGTGCACTCTGGAGACCATGTGTTGCCTAGTGTGCCCTTTCTCTGTCTCCCTCTACACGCCTGTCTCCCCAGCTTCTGTTTCCTACTGATCCCCGGTGGAAATTAAAATAGTAATACATGTCTTAACTTAAAGGAACTAGGCTAGTGGCTGAGGTTGCCGGCCCACACTGAACTAATGCGGTGAGAAAGACCCAGCAACGTGGCCTTGGGGGTCGCGCCGTGACAGAGACATGGTGTCAATAGGTCACGGCCGGTCAGTCGGTCCCTGGGAATTCTGGGTGTTTTTTGTTTGGTCTTCTTTCATCAGTCACCCGCGGAGGGAGCCCTCGCCTTTCAAAACAACAAACACCCGAGGAGAGAGGGGACACGTATCGGGCACTTCAAACCGTGAGCTTGGCGAAGCCATGACCCCAAGACTGCGGCCTAATCACTACGGGGAAATTCAGAGCAGACTGAAACTTTCCCAGGATATTTCCAACCACCTCTTCATAAAGACCTGGCTGTTAAAACACAAACAAATGTTATCTCCGTGAGCAATCAGTAACAAATGAGAATTCACTGAGATCTTCCAGAAGAGATAAAACGAGGTCAGTCGCAGAGACATTTTCCCACGTGGACATCGTTCTCCCTCGAGGTCTGAAAACAGCGCAGCTACGGCACAAACAAGCGTCGTCACAGAGGAGTCTGACAGACAGATAAGCCCGCTTCTCCAACCTAAATCGGGACAATCGCGAACAAGAGAACCATCCTACCACGACACTGCTGGCAAGCACTTCAACCTCACGGTACCTCAGCTGTTGCCATCGCCATCGAATATTTCCCTTCCCACGAGTCCGGTAAAAGAACGTCCACATCAGCAGAGGAAACTAGTCTAGAAAGAGAGTCCATAGAAGAAATGTTCAAACACACACACACACACACACCTTCACAGGGCGATTGCCCATTGCAGAAGGGGAGGCAGGATTGAGAGGAACGGAGCAGCCGGTCCTGAAGGCTCGTAACAGACAGACATGCCATCTCTCTCTCTCTCTCTCGCTCTCTCATTTGTTGACGGGTGTCACTCAGTTTTGCAGCTCGTACGGAGTGCTCCGAGGAGAATGAGACCAAACTCATTGCTACAGCAGGTGCCCTCAGAACGCCCCCCCACCCCCCCCCCTTCTCCCTTTCTACACAACTACCATGTCTTCCCGCCTGGGCTCCATCTTGGCTCCTGCTCACGGGAGAGTGTGGGAAGGAGCAACGGGCACGCGGCTCATCACAGGGGGGGAGGGGGGGGGGGCACTTCCTATTACTGCCTTTGGGGACTCCCGGCAGGGCCCCTGGCACGTCGTGGTTCACGCCTCATGTCGACCCTGAAGACGACACCCACTTCCGTCTGCTAGGAACGTCTGAACGCGGCGGAAAGCCCCGAGCCAACACAGAACCGAGACGGACGGCCTGGGTAGCGCCAAACGTCACGCCACACAAGCCCCGGGTATGTGGCTGCCGGTCACCCGTAGGGCCAAACAGGGGTGTGGGTACGTTTGTTAAATCAAGCCTGTTGAAATAGCCCGCCTCCTGGTGCTGTTGTCCAGGGGAGGCTCCGCCACCCTGTAACCGTGACTCAGACCAAAGCCACCGCGGCGTGGTTCGTCACTTGGCCGACGTTAATTAAAACCCCAGGACTAATTTAAGAGTGGTTCCCAGGACACAGAGGGTGACAGAGGGTGACAGAGGGGACGGTCGAGTGACGCCGTGAACACGAGGACACCACAGCAGCTGGGGGAGCGGGCAGCCTCTGCACACGCTCCAGCTAAACCAGCGCCATCAGGCAAAAACTA